>NC_041380.1:340745480-340799980 GCF_002162155.2 Triticum dicoccoides
TAAACTTCGGCGAGTACTGGACTGCAGCTAAGCCCCCGAGTGAGAGGCTTGTTCATCACTCGATAGGATTTTTAAACTTAGGCGAGTACTGGACCGCAGCTAAGCCCCTGAGCGAGAGGCTTGCTCATCACTCGGTAGGATTTTTAAACTTAGGCAAGTACTGGACTACAGCTAAGCCCCCGAGTGAGAGGCTTACTCATCACTTGGTGGGATTTTTTAAACTTAGGCGAAACAGATTCGCAACTAAGCCCCCGAGTGAGAGGCTTGCTCATCACTCGGTAGGATTTTTTAAACTTAGGCGAAATGGATTCACTGCTAAGCCCCCGAGTGAGAGGCTTGCTCATCACTCGGTAGGATTTTTTAAACTTAGGCGAAACACATTCGTAGCTAAGTCACCCACTGGAGGATTTCAGAAACAAATGTAAGCAATCGACAATCATTTTAGAAGACTGTAAAACTCTTGTCTTTGATAAACAGACTACAAATGTGCTTCTTATTACATCTCATCATACTGAGTGCTTAAGTATAAAAGGGGCGGAGCAGTTCCGCATTCCAAGCGCGCGGCTCATCTTTCTTGTGCTCGACGTTGTAGAGGTGGTATGCTCCATTGTGGAGGACTCTGGTGATAACGAAGGGGCCTTCCCAGGAAGGAGCAAGCTTGTGTGGTTTCTGTTGATCCACTCAAAGAACCAAGTCTCCCTCTTGAAATGTTCGACCCCTTATGTTTCTGGCATGGAATCAACGTAGATTTTGCTGATAGATGGTCAATCAGATCAAGGCCATCTCTCTTTCTTCCTCCAGGAGATCAACCGCATCTCGCCGTGCTTGTTCTGCTTCTTCTTCTGAAAAAGCTCGACTCGGGGCGCATTGTGGAGCAAGTCACTCGGAAGTACGGCTTCAGCTCCATAAACCAAGAAAAAGGGAGTTCTGCCAGTCGACCGATTGGGAGTTGTCCTTAGTCCCCACAATACCGATGGAAGTTCATCGACCTAGGCTCCTGCTGCGTGTTTGAGATCACGCATTAGTCGGGGTTTCAGTCCTTTGAGAATCAATCCATTTTCTCTTTCAGCTTGCCGATTCGACTGGGGGTGGGCGACTGAAGCATAGTCAACTCGAGTACCTTGAGAAGCACAGAAAGTTCTGAACTCATCAGAATCGAAGTTTGACCCATTGTCAGTGATGATGTTGTGTGGAACACCATATCTGAATGTTAACTCTCTGATGAAGCTGACAGCAGTACTGGCTTCAAGGTTCTTGATAGGCTTGGCTTCAATCCATTTGGTGAACTTGTCGACTGCTACAAGCACATGAGTGAATCCACTCCTACCAGTCCTCAGAGGTCCAACCATATCCAATCCCCAAATAGCAAAAGGCCAGACGAGTGGAATGGATTTCAGGGCCGACGCAGGCTTGTGAGACATGTTGGAGTAAAACTGGCAACCTTCACATTTGTCGACTATTTATTTTGCCATCTCATTAGCTCGTGGCCAGTAAAATCCCACTCGGTATGCTTTGGCCACAATGGTCCGAGAGGATGCATGGTGACCATAGGTCCCTGAGTGAATGTCATTGAGGATCACTCGACCTTCTTCAGGTCTTATGCATTTCTGGTAGACTCCAGTCACACTTTCTCTGAATAACTGTCCTCTTATCACGGTAAAGGCTTTGGATTGACGAACGATCTATCGAGCCTCTTCTTCATCCTCTGGGAGTTCCTTTCTAAGAATGTACGCGATATATGGTACTGTCCAATCGGGAGTGATGACCAAAACCTCCATGATCAAATCGACCACGGTTGGGACCTCGATTTCAGTCAGATCAGTGGCACTCTTTGGTTGCGAGGGCTCTTCAGTGAAAGGATCTTCTTGAACTGAAGGTGTATGAATATGTTCTAGGAACACATTGCTGGGAACGGCTTCCCTCTTGGAACCTATCTTTGCTAGATCATCGGTTGCTTGATTTTTCAGTCTGGGTACATGATGGAGCCCTAACCCCTCAAACTTCTTTTCTAACTTTCTCACTGCATTGCAATAACCAGTCATAGCTAGGCTTCTGATGTCCCACTCCTTCATCACCTGATTGACCACTAAATCCGAGTCGCCATAGACCATGAGGCGACGGACGCCGAGTGAAATGGCCATACGCAACCCGTACAGAAGTGCCTCATATTCGGCTTCGTTGTTGGAAGAGTCAAAGTGAATCTGGAGAACATAGCTGAGTTTGTCACCACGGGGGGATACCAACACCACCCCAGCACCGGAACCATTCAGCATCTTGGAGCCATCGAAGAACATGGTCCAATGCTCCGAGTGAATTTGGGCCAGAAGTTGCAGTTCGATCCATTCAGTGAGGAAATCTGCTATTGCTTGGGACTTGATAGCTTTCTTTGCCTCAAACTTGATGTCTAGGGGAAGGAGTTCAATTGCCCACTTTGCCGCTCGACCAGTTGCATCTCTATTGTTCAGAATCTCTAATAATGGAGCATCGCTGACGACTGTAATGGAATGATCAGAGAAATAGTGTGCAACCTTCTTCGTGGTCATGTAAATCCCATAAACAAGCTTCTGATAGTGCAGATATCTTTGCTTCGATGGAGTCAGAACGTCAGAAACGTAATATACTGGGCGCTGAACTTTATAGGCTTTTCCTTCTTCTTCCCGCTCGACCGTGAGTACTGTACTGACAACTTGTCCAGTGGCTGCAATATAAAGCAGTGAAGGCTCTTTGCTGATTTGTGCGGCAAGCACCGGCTGGGTGGAAAGCAGGGCTTTGAGCTCTGCAAACGCTTCATCGGCTTCGGGAGTCCACTCGAACTTATCAGACTTCTTCATCACTCGGTAAAGAGGCAATGCCTTTTAACCGAGGCGAGAAATGAATCGACTCAAGGCAGCCAAACAACCAGTAAGCTTCTGGACATCGTGCACACGCACAGGGCGTTTCATCCGAAGTATAGCACCAACTTTCTCTGGGTTAGCGTCGATCCCTCATTTGGAAACGAGGAAACCGAGTAACTTTCCGCCAGGAACTCTGAATGTGCACTTTGATGGATTAAGCTTGATATCATATCTTCTGAGGTTGGCAAAGGTTTCAGCAAGGTCAGCCAGCAGGTCGGAACCCTTACGCGACTTGACCACAATGTCATCCATGTGTGCTTCCACATTCCGACTGATTCGAGTGAGCAGACACTTTTGGATCATCCTCATGAATGTGGCTCCGGCGTTCTTCAGGCCGAATGTCATGGTGACATAACAAAAGCATCTGAATGGAGTGATGAAAGCCGTTTTATCTCATCGGGTCCACACAGTCGGATCTAATGGTACCCGAAATAGGCGTCCAAAAAAGATAAACACTCACACCCCGCAGTCGAGTCGATGATTTGGTCGATGCGGGGGAGAGGAAAATGATCTTTCGGGCAGGCCTGATTGATATGCTTGAAGTCAATGCACATGCGAAGTGAATCGTCCTTCTTGGGGACCATGACAACATTGGCGAGCCACTCGGAGTGGTAGATTTCTCGGATGAACTCAGCTGCCAGGAGCCGAGCCACTTCCTCACCAATTGCTTTTCTCTTCTGGACGGCGGACCGTCGGAGATGTTCCTTGACAGGTTTCACTTTCGGGTCGACTGGCAAACGATGCTTAACCAGTCTCCTGGGTACACCCGGTATGTCAGAAGGTTTCCATGTAAACATGTCCCAGTTGTCACGGAGGAACTGGATGAGCACTTCTTCCTATTTGCTGTCGAGTGTCGTTGAAATATGAGTCGGAGCAGCATTGGGATGGGTCGGGTGAATATGAATCGGTTTTGTTTCTCCAGACGACTGAAACGCAGAGTCTGCGGCAGGCTTCTTAGCTCGCAGCTGTAGGATCTAGAAGTAGATGTGTCTAGACGGGGGTGATTACACACTTAGTGCTAAAGTTGCAATTTTTAAGCTTTTTCGGTTTAAGTGGAGCTTAGGCACAATTTCAACACACACAATACATATCAAGCAAGCATGCAAAGAGTATATGAGCAGCGGAATGTAAAGCATGCAACTTGCGAGAATGTAAAGGGAAGGGTTTGGAGAGATCAAACGCAATTGGAGACACGGATGTTTTTCCCGTGGTTCGGATAGGTGGTGCTATCCTACATCCACGTTGATGGAGACTTCAACCCACGAAGCGTAACGGTTGCGCGAGTCCACACAGGGCTCCACCCAAGGGCAATGGTCGCGCGAGTCCACACAGGGCTCCACCCACGAAGGGTCCACGAAGAAGCAACCACCCACAAAGGGTCCACGAAGAAGCAACCTTGTCTATCCCACCATGGCCATCGCCCACGAAGGACTTGCCTCACTAGCGGTAGATCTTCATGAAGTAGGCGATCTCCTTGCCCTTACAAACTCCTTGGTTCAACTCCACAATCTTGTCAGAGGCTCCCAAGTGACACCTAGCCAATCTAGGAGACACCACTCTCCAAGAAGTAACAAATGGTGTGTAGGTAATGAACTCCTTGCTGTTGTGCTTCAAATGATAGTCTCCCCAACACTCAACTCTCTCTCATAGGATTTGGATTTGGTGGAAAGAAGATTTGAGTGGAAAGCAACTTGGGAAGGCTAGAGATCAAGATTCATATGGTAGGAATGGAATGTCTTGGTCTCAACACATGAGTAGGTGGTTCTTTCTCAGAACAAATGAGTTGGAATGGTGTGTGTGTTCTGATGGCTCTCTCTTGGAATGAGAAAGAGGTCGAGGGGTATATATAGCCTCCACACAAAATCCAACCGTTACACAGTTTTCCAATCTCGGTGGGACCGAATTAATAAACTCGGTCGGACCGAAAATGTAAACCTAGTGACCGTTAGTGATTTCGGTGGGACCGACTGGATCAACTCGGTGGGACCGATGTGCTAGGGTTAGGGTAAATCCAAAACTCGGTTTGACCGATTACTCAAACTCGGTGGGACCAATTTGGGTAATAAGTGAAACTGAGATTTGGTCAAGCAAACTCGGTGGGACCGATTGCATATCTCGGTGGGACCGAGAATATTGCAATGGGTAACAGAGAGTTTGCAAGCCCATCTCGGTGAGACCGAGATCCCATCGGTGATACCGAAATGATTAGGGTTTGGCAGTGGCTTATGACAAGTGAAACTCGGTGGCGCCTGATAGGAAGAATCGGTAGGACCGAGTTTGGCTTAGGGTTTAGGTCATATGTGGAAGTGGGAAAGTAGCTGAGGATTTTGGAGCATATCATTAAGCACATGAAGCAAGAGGCTCATTAAGCAACACCTCATCCCTCCTTGATAGTATTGGCTTTTCCTATGGACTCAATGTGATCTTGGATCACTAAAATGTAAAAGTGAAGAGTCTTGAGCTTGAAGCTTTAGCCAATCCCTTGTCCTTAGCGTCTTGAAGGAGTTCCCACAACCTTTAGTCCATGCCACTCCATTGTTGAACTTATCTGAAACATGCTAGATAGAAGTGTTAGTCCAACAAGAGATATGTTGTCATCAATTATCAAAACCTCCTAGGGAGCACTTGTGCTTTCAATCTCCCCCTTTTTGGTAATTGATGGCAACATACATCAAAGCTTTAGATAAAGATATAAAGAACAGCAAGTAAAGCTTTGGAAGAACATGTAGCAAGCATAGGCTCCCCCTACATGTATGCACTCATGTAAATATGAAATATAGAGGCATGTGAGAGCATAATCATGACAGAGTAGGCAATGTGTTACATGTATCTTGGCCATATGCATCAGAGCAAAAGATTATCAAGAAAAATACGTTCATGCTCATGAGTCCTTCTTGCAAACAGTATGTACATAAGCAAGAACTCCTCATACTCATGATTTTGATGCATATACTTACCTTGTGGTATCGAGTTGGCTTAGGATGGAATGAACCTGCACAAACAAGGTTAGATAACACATGTACGTCCACTAGCCAGAGCAAACAAAAGAAACCACAAGAATGCCAAGACTGGGATGACATGTAGAGAGTGAGTACAAGGTACCACATTGGATTCAACATGTCCCCAAGAATAAAGATATGCAATGAATTTGGCTGATTTCTTTTCCCTTAGGTGTCTTGCTCCCCCTGAATCTTACATGGGATATTGGGAGAAGATAGGAAACAGAAAATCAGAGCTGAATAGAACTTGATTCAAATGAGTTCATATGAACATGTCTTTCCCCCAAAAAGACGTGTGGCATCTCTCCTCTTGAACATCAAGCATCTGGGATCCTTGAGTATTTTTCTCTCCCTGGAAATCTCTCTCTCTCCCCCTTAACAACATCTGGGATCCTTGAGACTTTCTCTCCCCCTTGAGGTCTCTCTTGTAGGTTTGGTCCTTGAGACTGTTTCTCTCCCTTGATGTGATCTCTCTCTCCTACAAGCTTTGATGTGAACTCTCTCTCCCTCTTTGACATCAATTTCCAAGAAGGTTTTTTTCTGGAATCCGTCGAATAGGTTTGGTCCTTGAGATTCAGCACAAAGCAGAGGATAAAATTGTGATGCTTGTGGAGGACAAGATTCATTGAGTGGAGCTGGATTAGAAGAAATGTAGAACAAGTGGCAAACTATTTTTCTGATTGCAAAGTCGGTGGCACCGAGTGGCATATTTCGGTGGTACCAAAAAGATTCGGTTGAACCGAGATTTGCAAGTCGGTGAAACCGAGTTTACACAGAGAAAAACACTTGTCACCTCAGCTCACTAGTCAAGAAGACCTCACAAAGATTTGCAATGAATTTGCTGAAGGATTTGCAAGGAATTTGATGTAGAAATATGCAGAACAAGAACAAAAAGGAAAAGAGTGAAGGTTTCTAGATGAAGTTTTTTTTTGTTTGAGAGAGAAGGAAACAAATATGCAAGGAACAAATGCAATAACTCAGAAAAGGACACAAGAGAACTTCATCTAGAATTGGGCGGTGACATAGTCACCTATGTTAGAGTATATTGACTTAGGAGTCAAGTGAGGACACTTGATCATAGGTCATACTCATCGTTTAAGCTCAAAATGGGGTTACCATTTTTCGTTTAAGCATCTTGATGTATTCACATCTTGTTGAGTTGCTTTGACTCATGTCTTGGAGTAAAGCTTCTCTAAGATGGAATGACATACCTTGGGTGGTGACGTGGTTCTTGTTCATGTAGTTGAACTTGTGTGAGTGCTCAGGGTTGATGTAGTTCATCAAGAGTTGGGAGCACCACTTGGAGTTTGAGTTCATCTACCTACATGGGTTAGTTCTTACAAGGAAGAGCACTTGTGTATCCAAAAATGACAATCATGAAGCTTAACATAGAATTTGTCAAAGGATATGTTTGAATGGTTTTGTGCTTCCTTGTATTCAACCACTATTGTGTAGAGTCTTGGTCTTGTAGAGATTGCTCAAGATGTGAGTGATTCGCAATCTCATGGAATTTGATTCAACCAAGCACCTACATGGGTTAGACAACATGCAAGGTGCAAATATATCCAAGACATAAGATAGTTATCATAAGAGATATATCATGGACTAGTCATAAGCTCATGTCTTGCATGTATCCAATGGAGTTTCTACTCCAAGTTCGAAGCATCAATGATGTTCAATTCTCCTCTCAACCTGCAAAACACTTTCTCATCAAGCGGTTTAGTGAATATATCCGCTAATTGCTTATCGGTGCGAACATGCTTAAGATTGATGTCACCCTTAGCAACATGATCTCGAATGAAATGATGACGAACTTCAATATGCTTAGTTCGAGAGTGTTGTATAGGATTATGACAAATTTTGATAGCACTTTCATTGTCACAAAGCAGTGGAACATGTTTCACATAAATCCCATAATCTTTAAGAGTTTGGGTCATCCAAAGTAATTGAGCACAACATGAACCAGCGGCAATGTATTCCGCTTCAGCGGTGGATAAGGATACCGAGTTTCGTTTCTTGGAAGACCAAGACACAAGAGATCTACCAAGAAATTGACAAGTACCCGAAGTGGACTTTCTATCAACCTTGTCTCCGGCATAATCTGAGTCGGAATAGCCAACAAGATCAAAAGAAGACCTCTTAGGATACCAAATGCCAAAATTTGGTGTATGGATTAAATATCTCACTATCCTTTTCACAGCCTTAAGATGACAATCTTTAGGAGCAGCTTGATATCGTGCACACATGCACACACTTAGCATAATATAAGGACGTGAAGCACATAGGTATAACAATGAACCAATCATAGAGCGATAAACCTTTTGATCAACAGGTTCACCATCTTTGGTCAAATCATTATGTCCACTAGTAGGCATGGGTGTAGACATACCTTTGCATTCTTGCATATTGAACTTCTTGAATAAGTCCTTGGTGTACTTTGTTTGAGAGACAAATGTACCTTCCTTAGTTTGCTTGATTTGCAACCCGAGAAAGAATTTGAGTTCACTCATCATAGACATCTCAAACTTCTCTGACATTAGCTTTCCAAACTTTTCACTAAAGAGAGGGTTAGTTGAACCAAATATGATGTCATCAACATAAGTTTGGCATACAAATAGTTCTCCATTAACCCTTTTAGTAAAAAGAGTAGAATCAATTTTACCAATTTCAAGACCACTAGTAGTAAGGAACTTGGTCAAGCATTTATACCATGCTCTAGGAGCTTGTTTAAGACCATAAAGAGCTTTGTGAAGTTTGTAAACATGATTTGGTTTCTTAGGATTGACAAAGCCGGGAGGTTGTTTGACATAAACTTCCTCCTCTATTTCTCCATTTAGAAAAGCACTTTTAATGTCCATTTGGTACAAGGTGATATTATGGTGATTAGCATAGGCAAGTAAGATGCGAATGGACTCAAGTCTAGCAACGGGAGCATACGTCTCACCATAGTCCATACCTTCGACTTGGGTGTATCCTTGGGCGACGAGATGTGCTTTGTTGCGGACCACTTGTCCATCTTCATCTTGCTTGTTGTGAAACACCCATTTGGTACCAATGATGTTGTGGTTGTTGTCGGGCTTCTCAACCAATGTCCAAACTTGGTTTCTCTCGAAATTATGCAGCTCTTCATGCATAGCGTTTATCCAATCCGGATCTTCCAATGCTTCTTCAACCTTCATTGGTTCAATGCTAGAGATGAATGAATAGTTTTCACAAAAGTTAGCTAAACGAGTTTTTGAGCGAGTGATTCTCCCGGTTTGTATATCATTGAGGATTTGCTCGACGGGATGATCTTTGGCAATTCTTGCTCGAACTCGTGAGAGCTTCTGCTTGGGTCTCTGTTGAACATCCTCTTCATCTTGTTCTTCTTCTTGGCCTTCTTCATTGTTGACGTTGTCGTTCTCTTGTCGTGGTGGAGAAGGAGGTTGTTGATGTTCATCTTGACGTACTTCCTCCTTTTCTTCATCTTGGTGTGTCCCACTTGTGGATGCTTCCGTGTCGATTCTTGGTTCACCTTGTCGTGAAGTAGAAGCTTCCACTTGGACGGATGAAGTACTCTCCTTCACCTTTGTTGGATGAATTTTGCCAATGGACAAGTCTTGAATTGCTTCTGAAGGGCCTTTATCTCCTACATCAATTGGCAATTGCTCTACTTGCGAGCCATTAGATTCATCAAACTTCACATCTACCGTCTCTTCAACCTTTCGGGTGAAATTGTTGTAGACACGCTAAGTGTGAGAGTTTGATCCATAACCAAGTAGAAAACCTTCATGAGATTTAGGAGCAAACTTTGAACGACGATGCTTATCAAGAATGTAGCACTTTGAGCCGAATACTCGAAAGTATCCAACTTGAGGCTTGTTACCGGTGAGGAGCTCGTATGCCGTCTTGCCGAGTAGCTTGTGAAGATATAAGCGATTTGTTGCGTGACAAGCTGTCTCAACTGCTTCTGCCCAAAAGTGCTTTGGCGTCTTGTATTCATCAAGCATTGTTCTGGCCATTTTGATGAGCGTCCGGTTCTTCCTCTCAACAACTCCATTTTGTTGAGGTGTGTATGTAGCCGAGAACTCGTGTGAAATCCCTTCTTCGTCAAGAAAGGTGTCCACATTTGCGTTCTTGAACTCCGTTCCGTTGTCACTCCAAACCTTCTTGATCTTCACATCAAACTGATTTTGGGCTTTCCTAGCGAAGTTTCTGAAGATCTTCTGGACCTGCGACTTGTCATTAAGAAAGAACACCCACGTAAATCTTGAAAAATCATCAACTATAACTAGACCAAAAGAATTTCCACCGAGACTCTTGTAGGCATTGGGACCAAAAAGATCCATGTGAAGCAGCTCGAGTGGCCTCCTTGTGGTCATGATGTTCTTCACGGGATGTCTTCCTCCAACCTGTTTACCTGCTTGACAAGCACTGCAAAGTCTATCCTTATCAAATATGACATCGTTAACTCCAAGGATATGATTTCCTTTAATAAGCTTGTCCAGGTTTCTCATGCCAACGTGACCTAGTCGTCTATGCCACAACCAACCTTTTGAGGATTTAGCAACAAAGCAAGTTTTAGGTTGTGCCTTTTTAGAGAAATCGACAATGTAAAGATCACCTCTACGCATACCCGTAAAGACCAATTTATGATTGTCTCGACGAAATACTTGGCAATCTACCTCAGTAAATAGGACATTCAAACCGAAATCAGCAAGTCTAGATACTGAAAGTAAGTTGTAGCCAAGAGATTCAACGAGCATGACATTTTGAATGGAACTATCATGTGAGATGGCCACCTTACCAAGGCCAACCACTTTACCCTTTGAATTATCACCAAAGGTGACATATTTTCGAGGGCCGTTGTTTTCAGCAAGCTCACGAAACATCTCTTCATCTCCGGTCATATGATCAGTGCATCCACTATCAAGAACCCATTCCTTTCCTCCTGATTCATATCCCCGAAGATTTGCCATAAGACCAAAATGTCTCATTGCATCATCAAGATCGGAGTCACTATCATCATCATCATAATATTCGTGTTCATCATGATCTTGTGACTCATCATTTCCTAGAGAGGGTAATTCATTAGATAAATGATCAAAGTGGTTACTTTTATGAATTCTTATAGCTTTGAGTATGATATCATTAATGATTCCAACATCTCCTTTAGCATGCTTAAGATTGGCAAGTTCAAGAAGACATTTACCAAAACTAGGATCACTAGAGTTCATCTTACTCAAGGCAATAGATTTATGGAGAATTTCATCCAAAGTTTTCAAGGAATGATTGGGAAACCGTTCCTCAAGAAATTTCCATATAGTATAGGCGCAATTTTGAGTAGGCAAACTAGCAATCAAATCTTTGGGCAATCCTCTAATGATGAGCTCAATGGTTCTAAGATTGCGAATCATGTCAATATCTTCATCTAGGGTAGGATGCAAGGGATCAATATGGGGTGCACAAGGGCTAGCAATATACTTGTTCAAATGATATTGATTGAAGATTACAAGCATCTCATTTTTCCACTCATGAAAATACTTTCCATCAAGAATAGGCACTCTATGTCTAAGACTCCCTAGAGTATACACATCCATCTTCCTCCAATGGTGATTAAACCAAGGCAATGGAGACCAAAGCTCTGATACCACTTGTAGGATCTAGAAGTAGATGTGTCTAGAGGGGGTGATTAGACACTTAGTGCTAAAGTTGCAATTTTTAAGCTTTTTCGGTTTAAGTGGAGCTTAGGCACAATTTCAACACACACAATACATATCAAGCAAGCATGCAAAGAGTATATGAGCAGCGGAATGTAAAGCATGCAACTTGCAAGAATGTAAAGGGAAGGGTTTGGAGAGATCAAACGCAATTGGAGACACGGATGTTTTTCCCGTGGTTCGGATAGGTGGTGCTATCCTACATCCACGTTGATGGAGACTTCAACCCACGAAGGGTAACGGTTGCGCGAGTCCACACAGGGCTCCACCCAAGGGCAATGGTCGCGCGAGTCCACATAGGGCTCCACCCACGAAGGGTCCACGAAGAAGCAACCACCCACAAAGGGTCCACGAAGAAGCAACCTTGTCTATCCCACCATGGCCATCGCCCACGAAGGACTTGCCTCACTAGCGGTAGATCTTCACGAAGTAGGCGATCTCCTTGCCCTTACAAAATCCTTGGTTCAACTCCATAATCTTGTCAGAGGCTCCCAAGTGACACCTAGCCAATCTAGGAGACACCACTCTCCAAGAAGTAACAAATGGTGTGTAGGTAATGAACTCCTTGTTGTTGTGCTTCAAATGATAGTCTCCCCAACACTCAACTCTCTCTCATAGGATTTGGATTTGGTGGAAAGAAGATTTGAGTGGAAAGCAACTTGGGAAGGCTAGAGATCAAGATTCATATGGTAGGAATGGAATGTCTTGGTCTCAACACATGAGTAGGTGGTTCTTTCTCAAAACAAATGAGTTGGAATGGTGTGTGTGTTCTGATGGCTCTCTCTTGGAATGAGAAAGAGGTGGAGGGGTATATATAGCCTCCACACAAAATCCAACCGTTACACAGTTTTCCAATCTCGGTGGGACCGAATTAATAAACTCGGTCGGACCGAAAATGTAAACCTAGTGACCGTTAGTGATTTCGGTGGGACCGACTGGATCAGCTCGGTGGGACCGATGTGCTAGGGTTAGGGTAAATCCAAAACTCGGTTTGACCGATTACTCAAACTCGGTGGGACCAATTTGGGTAATAAGTGAAACTGAGATTTGGTCAAGCAAACTCGGTGGGACCGATTGCATATCTCGGTGGGACCGAGAATATTGCAATGGGTAACAGAGAGTTTGCAAGCCCATCTCGGTGAGACCGAGATCCCATCGGTGATACCAAAATGATTAGGGTTTGGCAGTGGCTTATGACAAGTGAAACTCGGTGGCGCCGGATAGGAAGAATCGGTAGGACCGAGTTTGGCTTAGGGTTTAGGTCATATGTGGAAGTGGGAAAGTAGCTGAGGATTTTGGAGCATATCATTAAGCACATGAAGCAAGAGGCTCATTAAGCAACACCTCATCCCTCCTTGATAGTATTGGCTTTTCCTATGGACTCAATGTGATCTTGGATCACTAAAATGTAAAAGTGAAGAGTCTTGAGCTTGAAGCTTTAGCCAATCCCTTGTCCTTAGCGTCTTGAAGGAGTTCCCACAACCTTTAGTCCATGCCACTCCATTGTTGAACTTATCTGAAACATGCTAGATAGAAGTGTTAGTCCAACAAAACATATGTTGTCATCAATTATCAAAACCTCCTAGGGAGCACTTGTGCTTTCAGCAGCAAATCACTCGAATCTGCATTTTTCTGGTACTCTTGCAATTCTACTACTGCCATTTGTGCATCGGCAATTTTTGAGCCCTTTTGGAAGAACTCTCCTGCCTTCTGCCGATTGCCAGCGATAGTTATCACTCCTCTGGGGCCAGGCATTTTCAGTTTGAGGTACACATAACACGGTTGAGCCATGAAACATGCATAAGCAGGCCTACCCAGAATGGCATGATAAGCACTCTTGAAATCCACTACCTCAAATGTCAACTTTTCCTTGCGGTAATTCTTGGAATCACTGAAAACCACTTCAAGGGCGATTTGGCCGAGTGATTCAGCCTTCTTGCCAGGTATAACACCATGGAAGCTCATGTTGCTTTCACTAAGCTTGGACATCGGAATGCCCATTCCCTTCAAAGTTTCAGCATAAAGAATATTTAGGCCACTACCACCATCCATCAGCACTTTAGTCACTCGAGCGCCTTCAACAACTGGGTTGACTACCAGTGCTTGCCTCCCAGGGGTGGCTATATGTGCTGGATGGTCCGAATGGTCGAATGTGATGGCAGTCTGGGACCACTTCAGATAACTCGGTGTTGCCGGAACAACCATGTTCACCTCTTTGTTAATAACTTTCAATCGACTTTTGCTTTCAACATTAGCAAAAATCATCAAAGTGGAATTGACATTGGGAAAACCATCATCATCTTCTTCCCTTTCCTCACCCTTGTCCGACTCCTTTTCCATCTCCTTGGGTTGTTTCTCTCGGAACTGTTGGATCGGGAGATGACATTGTCGACTGGCGTGCTTAGGGTAAATGAGATTCCCCTCTTCATATTTTTTGGTATAAATATGGCATGGTAAATCCAACACATCATTCCCATCTTGATCTTTAACTTTCTTGGGAGTCCAGGGCCCTTTGGGCTTCCCCTTGAATTTCCCTTGGGACACAACTAAAGCTTCACCAGGAGCAGCTGGTTCGGCCTTGCGCTTCTGTTTCCAACTGGAATTCCCTCCTCCGGTTTCTTGGGCGACTGTTTTGTGCTTGCCACTCCGGAGTCGGTCTTCCTCTTCACCATTGGCATACTTGGTGGCAATCTCCATCATTCGACTCAGGGACATATCTCCTGTCCGACTGAACTTCAGGTTCAACTCTCTGTACTTAACACCTTCCTTGAAGGCACAAACTGCTTGGTGATCCGACACATTCTCCATTGTATGGTGCAATGTGATCCATCTCTGGATATAATCTCTCAAGGTTTCATTCGGCTTCTGCACACAGGACTGCAACTCTGTCAACCCCGCCGGCCTTTTGCATGTACCTTCAAAGGTTCTAACAAACACTCGGGCAAGTTCTTCCCAACTATATATGCTGCCAGGTGCTAACTGATTCAACCATGCTCTGGCTGAGCCCTCCAACATCAAAGGAAGGTGCTTCATGGACACTTCATCATTGCTGCCATCGATCTGCACAGCCACTCGGTAGTCCTCAAGCCAAGTGTCAGGCTTGGACTCGTGAGTGAACTTGCTGACTCCAGTCGCCAACCTGAAGTTGGGAGGAATCACTGTTGCTTTGATGGCTCTGTTGAAACACTCAGGACCTGAAACATGCATTCTGCTTCCAGTCGGATAATCTCTATCATGGCCCTCTCTGTGTGCCCTGTTCCTGTCAACCAGACCTTGAACAAGAATAGATCTCGCATCAAAGCCTGGCTCTCTAGGGTCGACTGGAATTCTTTGTTCGCCGCTATGGGGGCGCATGTTCTCTTGCCGCCGATGCACGTATGAAGCACTCCTCGGAGGAGGCGTGGGCACTCGACGACGGTCATCGTGGTCGAGTCGATGATCATACTGCTCATGGTTCCTGTACTGATCCTGCCGGTGCTCACGTCCCTCACGCCACGGAGGCGATCTTGGGCTGTGAGCAGATTGGACAGTGTTTGCCACCACAGATCTACTATGAATCCTATTCCGCGACTGAGATACTGTTGTATTTTGCTCTCCTGTTGCCCGGAGTAAAGCCCGGATCTGCATCAAATCTCGACCAGCTTTCGACTGGGAAGGCTGAATTGACTCTGCTATTCGGGCTGCAGCTATGAGATTCTGGATCAGAGTTCGGTATACCTGAGTCAGAGGCGGAAAAAGTTGTCGTCGATTGGACTCAAGAATCCGCTGCCGAGCACGCTCGTCGAGTGTGTGCTGCAGGTTCTCCAGTTGAGTGCGCTCAGCCAAGTTGGCCAGGCGCGCCTCCTCCAAGGCCCGGGCCTCGAGGGTTTCTCCAACGCTAGGAGTGTGAAGTGCATCCATATTGCAGCAGCGAAGATCTTCTCTCTGCTGCAAAGAGAGGGGTTCGGGGCGGTACTCCTCATGGACGCGCGACGGATCGCCGACGCCATCACCACCGTCATCGCGGCGGAAGCCAGGAGGACTGCGTGGTCCATTGACCATCAATACTTCCATCGTGGGGTCACTGCTGTCGCACTCGGATGTAGTCTCGATGGAGCCAGTAGAACAGGTCGTAGAGAGTTTCATCGGGCTCGATCGCCGTAATTTGTGGGATGGCCGATTGGCGGGCCACCGCATGCCTCACCCACCGCTGAAGCCGCGACCGACCGGAACGCTTGCGTCGGCGAACAGCAGGGAGCGAGGACGCCACAGAAATTGACTGATACTGAGTCGACAGTTGTCGAAGAAGGACGCCGCGGACGCACGCGCTAAAGTGGGTTGCCCCACGGACGGGGAGCGCCTCGACATCAAGTGGAGCTTCGTGGAGCCAAGCGGAGTCGTCGGCGACGAAGACGAGCGCACTGAGACGGATCTCACGGCCCTCAGCCAATCCTCCGCCGGAAACCATGATGATGGGAATCGGAAAAATCGCAACTTCTCCAACAAGTCCCTAAGACACCTGCCCCACGGTGGGCGCCAACTGTCGTGGTTCTAAGACTGGCAGTAGAATGGGGGGTATGTATGAGGAGGCAAGATCCAAGCTATGGAGTAGTTGTACACACGAGTTTACGAGTTCAGGCCCTTCACGGAGGAAGTAACAGCCCTACTTCTTGGTGCCCGGAGGCGATCGATTGGATTGTGTATATGTGTGTGTTTACAAAGGATGCGAACCCTTGTCCCAGAGGAGGGGGGGTGGCTTATATAGAGTGCGCCAGGACCCCAGCTCCCCTCCTTACACAGGGTTCAATGTACATTAAGAGTGGAACGTTACTGGTAACGCTAGCAATTAAGTGACTTAAATGATAATTAAGTCTATGAGTAAACGCCCGACCGTTGTTGCATAGAGTGGCTTTAGATCTTCTGTACGTCGAGTGGTTTCTGTGACGGTCGAGTGTCATTGATTCTTCCGAGTGGAATGCCTCTGGTCGAGTGGATGATGGTACCCTTCGAATGCTTCTGGCTGTAGGGCGATGACCTTGGGGAGGGTGTCTAGGTCAGGCCTATGACCCTACCCTAGGTACATAGCTTCATCACATGGAATTTGGTCTCAATGATCCTCTCAAGACTTTCTTGATTCTGAGTCAGGGTGGCCAAGCCTTTATCAATCCTAACAGTAGCCTCAAGCACATAACTGAGTTGATCTTGCTTGGTCTTGAGCATCACTTGTGAAGCATCTGGTACACTAGCTGCTTTTGCAGCCTTTGCTCTCTCTCTCTCTCTCTCTCTCTCTCTCTCTCTCTCTCTCTCTCTCTCTCTCTCTCTCTTCTCCTGGGCTTCAGCACATGTTGGATGTGAGGCATCCATGACAATCTCATTGTTCTCAAATTCTGGCCTCGGGGGAAGATGCTCTTTATCAAGAAGATATGTCCTTGTCCCCATCTTGGAGTTGATCAACATCTGTATGTGAGGGGCTTATCCACATGATCTCTTCTAATCAGCTGCAGTTCTCTTCACTGCTTCAACTATCAAACTCATCACTTTGAACTTTTGTGGCACGTCAAACATATGGAGCTGGTTGATGGAGTGACCATGGATCATCCTATGATATCCTCACTTGGGCAACAGAGTGTGCCTCAAGATGGTATTGATGGTGGTCAATCCTGACAGTAGATAATATATGGACCCAAGCTTGTGAGTCCCCAAGGCATCATCTGGAATAGTCTTGTACATGTTTGCCATGGAGTTGTGATCCTTCCTTGGCATGGCATACATATCCGTGTCATTTTTATCTTCCTTGGGAGCATTGATCAACTTGGCCCATTTAGAAATTGTAGATTGATATCTGGTTCCTTCTGTCATCCAAACAATCTTGCCATCTAGATAGAAATGAGCAGTGGAGTAGAATTGCATAATCATTTCATCATTGCACTTTGTCAACTTCTGACCAACAAACTTGTCGACTTCATTCATATTGAAGCTCTAATGCACACCTAGGAAGTAGTCCTCATTGTCATTGATGTATGTCCAGTCAACCCATCTGATATCACTGACAATAGGCGTCTTGTCTAGCAAGACAGTCTCATAGAAGTCCGGTTGTTCCCTGGTGTGGAAATGATAATCTACAATAGTCCTTCTCCTGGTGGCATAGGGATCAGTCTGTATCCACAATCTTAGTTAACGGTCCACATATCTAGTCCATGCCATGCCAATCATTGAACTTTCTGAAATATTTAACTTGAATGGATATTAGTGAAGGAAATATGCCCTAGAGGCAATAATAAAGTTATTATTTATTTCCTTATATCATGATAAATGTTTATTATTCATGCTAGAATTGTATTAACCGGAAACATAATACATGTGTGAATACATAGACAAACAGAGTGTCACTAGTATGCCTCTACTTGACTAGCTCGTTAATCAAAGATGGTTATGTTTCCTAACCATGGACAAAGAGTTGTTATTTGATTAACGGGATCACATCATTAGATGAATGATCTGATTGACATGACCCATTCCATTAGCTTAGCACCCGATCGTTTAGTATGTTGCTATTGCTTTCTTCATGACTTATACATGTTCCTATGACTATGAGATTATGCAACTCCCGTTTGCCGGAGGAACACTTTGTGTGCTACCAAACTTCACAACGTAACTGGGTGATTATAAAGGAGCTCTACAGGTGTCTCCAAAGGTAAATGTTGGGTTGGCGTATTTCGAGATTAGGATTTGTCACTCCGATTGTCGGAGAGGTATCTCTGGGCCCTCTCGGTAATGCACATCACTTAAGCCTTGCAAGCATTGCAACTAATGAGTTAGTTGCGGGATGATGTATTACGGAACGAGTAAAGAGACTTGCCGGTAACGAGATTGAACTAGGTATTGGATACCGACGATCGAATCTCAGGCAAGTAACATACCGATGACAAAAGGAACAATGTATGTTGTTATGCGGTCTGACCGATAAAGATCTTCGTAGAATATGTGGGAGCCAATATGGGCATCCAGGTCCCGCTATTGGTTATTGACCGGAGACGTGTCTCGGTCATGTCTACATTGTTCTCGAACCGTAGGGTCCGCACGCTTAACGTTACGATGACAGTTATTATGAGTTTATGCATTTTGATGTATCGAAGGTTGTTCGGAGTCCCGGATGTGATCACGGACATGACGAGGAGTCTCGAAATGGTCGAGACATAAATATCGATATATTGGAAGCCTATATTTGGACATCGGAATCGTTCCGGGTGAAATCGGCATTTTACCGGAGTACCGGGGGGTTACCGGAACCCCCCGGGGGGTTATTGGGCCTACATGGGCCTTGAGGGAGAAGAGAGAAGGAGGCAGGAGGTGGACGCGTGCCCCTCCCCTTCCTAGTTCGAATAGGACAAGGGAAGGGGGCGGCGCCCCCCCTATCCTTCCCCTCTTCCTCCTCTTTCCCCCCTTCTCCTTCTCCAACTAGGAAAGAAGGGAGTCCTACTCCCGGTGGGAGTAGGACTCCCCCCTGGCGCGCCCCTCCTTGGCCGGCCGCCCCCTCCCCTTGGCTCCTTTATATACGGGGGCAAGGGGGCACCCCTAGACACACAAGTTGATCCTCGTGATCGTTCCTTAGCCGTGTGCGGTGCCCCCCTCCACCATATACCACCTCGGTCATATTGTTGCAGTGCTTAGGCGAAGCCCTGCGCCGGTAGAACATCTTCATCGTCACCACGCCGTTGTGCTGACGGAACTCCCCCCCGAAGCTTTGCTGGATTGGATCCCGGGGATCGTCATCGAGCTGTACGTGTGCTAAGAACTCGGAGGTGCCGGAGTAACGGTGCTTGGATCGGTCGGATCGGAAAGACGTACGACTACTTCCTCTACGTTGTGTCAACGCTTCCGCGTCGATCTACAAGGGTACGTAGATCACACTCTCCCCTCTCGTTGCTATGCATCGCCATGATCTTCCGTGTGCGTAGGAATTTTTTTGAAATTACTACGTTCCCCAATAGTGGCATCCGAGCCTAGGTTTTATGTGTTGATGTTATATGCACGAGTGGAAGACAAGTGAGTTGTGGGCGATATAAGTCATACTGCTTACCAGCATGTCATATTTTGGTTCGGCGGTATTGTTGGATGAAGCGGCCCGGACCGACATTACGCGTACGCTTACGCGAGACTGGTTCTACCAACGTGCTTTGCACACAGGTGGCTGGTGGGTGTCAGTTTCTCCAACTTTAGTTGAACCGAGTGTGGCTACGCCCGGTCCTTGCGAAGGTTAAAACAGCACCAACTTGACAAACTATCGTTGTGGTTTTGATGCGTAGGTAAGATTGGTTCTTGCTTAAGCCCGTAGCAGCCACGTAAAACTTGCAACAACAAAGTAGAGGACGTCTAACTTGTTTTTGCAGGGCATGTTGTGATATGATATGGTCAAGACATGATGAGATGTAAGTTGTTGTATGAATCATGTTTTGTTGAAGTTATCGGCAACTGGCAAAATCCTTATGGTTGTCTCTCTATTGCATAAGATGCAAGTGCCCAATAATTGCTTTACTTTATCGTTATGCGATAGCAATAGTTGCAAGAGCAATTGTTGGTGAGACGACCATGTGACGACACATTGATATAGATCAAGATGATGGAGATCATGGTGTCATGCCGGTGACGATAGAGATCATGACAGTACTTTGGAGATGGAAATCAAAGGCGCAAGATGATGATGGCCATATCATGTCACATACTTTGATTGCATATGATGTTTATCTTTTATACATCTTATTTTGCTTAGTTTGACGGTAGCATTTTAAGATGATCTCTCACTAATTATCAAGAAGTGTTCTCCCTGAGTATGCACCGTTGCGAAAGTTCTTCGTGCTGAGACACCACGTGATGATCGGGTGTGATAGGCTCTACGTTCAAATACAACGGGTGCAAAATAGTTGCACACGCGGAATACTCAGGTTATACTTGACGAGCCAAGCATATACAGATATGGCCTCAGAACACGGAGACCGAAAGGTCGAGCGTGAATCATATAGTAGATATGATCAACATAGTGATGTTCACCAGAAACTACTCCATCTCACGTGATGATCGGACATGGTTTAGTTGATTTGGATCACGTGATCACTTAGACGATTAGAGGGATGTCTATCTAAGTGGGAGTTCTTAAGTAATATGATTAACTGAACTTAAATTTATCATGAACTTAGTCTTGGTAGTATTTTGCAATTTATGTTGTAGATCAATAGCTCGCGTTGTTGCTTCCCTGTGTTTATTTTGATATGTTCCTAGAGAAAATTATGTTGAAAGATGTTAGCAGCAATGATGCGGATTGGATTCGTGATCTGAGGTTTATCCTCATTGCTGCACAGAAGAATTATGTCCTTGATGCACCGCTAGGTGACAGACCTATTGCAGAGCAGATGCAGATGTTATGAACGTTTGGCTAGCTCAATGTGATGACTACTTGATAGTTTAGTGCACCATGCTTAATAGCTTAGAATCGGGACTTCAAAGACGTTTTGAACGTCATGGACCATATGAGATATTCCAGGAGTTGAAGTTAGCAAATACTCGAGTTGAGAGATATGAAGTCTCCAACAAGTTCTATAGCTAAAAGATGGAGGAGAATCGCTCAACTAGTGAGCATGTGTTCAGATTGTCTGGGTACTACAATCGCTTGAATCAAGTGGGAGTTAATCTTCCAGATAAGATAGTGATTGACAGAATTCTCTAGTCACCATCACCAAGTTAGTAGAACTTCGTGATGAACTATAATATGCAAGGGATAACGGGAACAACTCCCGAGCTCTTCGTGATGCTGAAATCAACGAAGGTAAAAATCAAGAAAAACATCAAGTGTTGATGGTTGACAAGACCACTAGTTTCAAGAAAAGGGCAAAGGGAAGAAGGGGAACTTCAAGAAGAATGGCAAGCAAGTTGCTGCTCAAGTGAAGAAGCCCAAGTCTGATCCTAAGCCTGAGACTAAGTGCTTCTACTGCAAAGGGACTGGTCACTGGAAGTGGAACTGCCCCAAGTATTTGGTGGATAAGAAGGATGGCAAGGTAAACAAAGGTATATTGGATATACATGTTATTGATGTGTACTTTACTAGTGTTTATAGCAACCCCTCGGCATTTGATACTAGTTCAGTTGCTAAGAGTAGTAACTCAAAACGGGAGTTGCAGAATAAACAGAAACTAGTAAAGGGTGAGGTGACGATGTGTGTTGGAAGTAGTTCCAAGATTGATATGATCATCATCGCACACTCCCTATACTTTCGGGATTAGTATTGAAACTAAATAAGTGTTATTTGGTGTTTGCGTTGAGCATGAATATGATTTGATCATGTTTATTGCAATACGGTTATTCATTAAAGTCGGAGAATAATTGTTGTTCTGTTTACATGAATAAAACCTTCAATGGTCATACACCCAATGAAACAAGTTCGTTGGATCTCGATCGTAGTGATACACATATTCATAATATTGAAACCAAAAGATGCCAAGTTAATAATGATAGTGCAACTTATTTGTGGCACTGCCGTTTAAGTCATATTGGTGTAAAGCGCATGAAGAAACTCCATACTGATGGGCTTTTTGGAATCACTTGATTATGAATCACTTGATGCTTGTGAACCATGCCTTATGGGCAAGATGACCAAAACGCCGTTCTCCGGAACAATGAAGCAAGCAACAGATTTGTTGGAAATCATACATACTGATGTATGTGGTCCGATGAATATTAAGGCTTGCAGCAGGTATCATTATTTTCTGACCTTCACAGATGATTTGAGCAGATATGGGGATATCTACTTGATGAAACATAAGTCTGAAACATTTGAACAGTTCAAAGAATTTCAGAGTGAAGTGAAAAATCACCATGACAAGAAAATAAAAAGTTTCTACGATATGATCGCAGAGGTAAAATATTTGAGTTACGAGTTTGGCCTTCAATTAAAACAATGTGAAATAGTTTCACTACTCACGCCACCTGGAACACCATAGTGTAATGGTGTGTTCGAACGTCATAACCGTACTTTATTAGATATAGTGCGATCTATGATGTCTCTTACCGATCTACCACTATCGTTTTGGAGTTATGCATTAGAGACAGCTGCATTCACGTTAAATAGGGCACCATCTAAATCCGTTGAGACGACACCGTGTGAACTATGGTTTGGCAAGAAACCTAAGTTGCCGTTTCTTAAAGTTTGAGTTTGCAATGCTTATGTGAAAAAGTTTCAACCTGATAAGCTCAAACCCAAATCGGAGAAGTGCGTCTTCATAGGATACCCAAAAGAAAATGTTGGGTACACCTTCTATCACAGATCCGAAGGCAAGATATTCATTGCTTTGAATGGATCTTTTCTAGAGAAGGAGTTTCTCTCGAAAGAAGTGAGTGGGAGGAAAGTAGAAAACTTGATAAGGTAATTGTACCTTCTCCCTTATTGGAAAATAGTTCATCACAGAAATTTGTTCCTGTGACTACTACACCAATTAGTGAGGAAGCTAATGATGATGATCATGTAACTTCAGATCAAGTTACTACCGAATCTCGTAGGTAAACCAGAGTGAGATCCGCACCAGAGTGGTACGGTAATCATGTTCTGGAGGTCATGTTACTTGACCATGACGAGCCTAAGAACTATGACGAAGCGATGATGAGCCCAGATTCCGATAAATGGCTTGAGGCCATGAAATCTGAGATATGATCCATGTATGAGAACAAAGTTTGGACTTTGGCTAACTTGCCCGATGATCGGCAAGCAATTGAGAATAAATGGATCTTCAAGAGGAAGACGGACGCTGATAGTAGTGTTACTATCTACAAAGCTAGAATTGTCGCAAAAGGTTTTCGACAAGTTCAAGGTGTTGGCTACGATGAGAGCTTCTCACTCGTATCTATGCTTGAGTCTGTCCGAATCATGTTAGTAATTGCCGCATTTTATGAAACCTGGCAAATGGATAAACAAAACTGCATTCCTTAATGGATTTATTAAAGAAGAGTTGTATATGATGCAACCAGAAGGTTTTGTCAATCCGAAAGGTGCTAACAAAATGTGCAAGCTCCAGCGATCCATCTGTGGACTGGTGCAAGCATCTCGGAGTTGGAATATACGCTTTTATGAGTTGATCAAAGCATATAGTTTTATACAGACTTGCGGTGAAGCCTGTATTTACAAGAAAGTGAGTGGGAGCACTACGGCATTTCTGATAAGTATATGTGAATGACATATTGTTGATCGGAAATAATGTAGAATTATTCTGCAAAGCATAAAGGAGTGTTTGAAAGGAGTTTTTCAAAGAAAGACCTCGGTGAAGCTGCTTACATATTGAGTATCAAGATCTATAGAGATAGATCAAGACGCTTGATAAGTTTTTCCAATGAGTACATACCTTGACAAGATTTTGAAGTAGTTCAAAATGGAGCAGTCAAAGAAAGAGTTCTTGCCTGTATTACAAGGTGTGAAGTTGAGTAAGAATCAAAGCCCGACCACGACAGAAGATAGAAAGAGAATGAAAAGTCATTCCCTATGCCTTGGCCATAGGTTCTATAAAGTATGTCATGCTGTGTACCAGATCTATTGTATACCCTGCACTAATTTGACAAGGGAGTACAATAATGATCTAGGAGTAGATCACTGGACAGTGGTCAGAATTATCCTTAGTGAAATAAGGATATGTTTCTCGATTATGGACGTGACAAAAAGGTTCGTCGTAAAGGGTTACGTCGATGCAAGTTTTGACACAGATCTGGATGACTCTAAGTCTCGATCTAGATACATATTGAAAGTGGGAGCAATTAGCTAGAGTAACTCCGTGCAGAGCATTGTAGACATAGAATTCGCAAAATACTTACGGATCTGTATGTGATAGACCCATTGACTAAAATTATCTCACAAGCAAAACATGATCACACCTTAGTACTCTTTGGGTGTTAATCACATAAATGATGTGAACTAGATTACTGACTCTAGTAAACCCTTTGGGTATAGGTCACATGACAATGTGAACTATGGGTGTTAATCACATGGTGATGTGAACTATTAGTGTTGAATCACATGGCGATGTGAACTAGATTATTGACTCTAGTGCAAGTGGGAGACTGAAGGAAATATGCCCTAGAGGCAATAATAAAGTTATTATTTATTTCCTTATATCATGATAAATGTTTATTATTCATGCTAGAATTGTATTAACCGGAAACATAATACATGTGTGAATACATAGACAAACAGAGTGTCACTAGTATGCCTCTACTTGACTAGCTCGTTAATCAAAGATGGTTATGTTTCCTAACCATGGACAAAGAGTTGTTATTTGATTAACGGGATCACATCATTAGATGAATGATCTGATTGACATGACCCATTCCATTAGCTTAGCACCCGATCGTTTAGTATGTTGCTATTGCTTTCTTCATGACTTATACATGTTCCTATGACTATGAGATTATGCAACTCCCGTTTGCCGGAGGAACACTTTGTGTGCTACCAAACTTCACAACGTAACTGGGTGATTATAAAGGAGCTCTACAGGTGTCTCCAAAGGTAAATGTTGGGTTGGCGTATTTCGAGATTAGGATTTGTCACTCCGATTGTCGGAGAGGTATCTCTGGGCCCTCTCGGTAATGCACATCACTTAAGCCTTGCAAGCATTGCAACTAATGAGTTAGTTGCGGGATGATGTATTACTTGAACGAGTAAAGAGACTTGCCGATAACGAGATTGAACTAGGTATTGGATACCGACGATCGAATCTCAGGCAAGTAACATACCGATGACAAAGGGAACAACGTATGTTGTTATGCGGTCTGACCGATAAAGATCTTCGTAGAATATGTGGGAGCAAATATGGGCATCCAGGTCCCGCTATTGGTTATTGACCGGAGACGTGTCTCGGTCATGTCTACATTGTTCTCGAACCGTAGGGTCCGCACGCTTAACGTTACGATGACAGTTATTATGAGTTTATGCATTTTGATGTATCGAAGGTTGTTCGGAGTCCCGGATGTGATCACGGACATGACGAGGAGTCTCGAAATGGTCGAGACATAAAGATCGATATATTGGAAGCCTATATTTGGACATCGGAATCGTTCCGGGTGAAATCGGCATTTTACCGGAGTACCGGGGGGTTACCGGAACCCCCCGGGGGGTTATTGGGCCTACATGGGCCTTGAGGGAGAAGAGAGAAGGAGGCAGGAGGTGGCCGCACGCCCCTCCCCTTCCTAGTCCGAATAGGACAAGGGAAGGGGGGCGCCCCCCCCCCCTTTTCTTCCCCTCTTCCTCCTCTTTCCCCCCTTCTCCTTCTCCAACTAGGAAAGAAGGGAGTCCTACTCCCGGTGGGAGTAGGACTCCCCCCTGGCGCGCCCCTCCTTGGCCGGCCGCCCCATCCCCTTGGCTCCTTTATATACGGGGGCAAGGGGGCACCCCTAGACACACAAGTTGATCCTCGTGATCGTTCCTTAGCCGTGTGCGGTGCCCCCCTCCACCATATACCACCTCGATCATATCGTTGCAGTGCTTAGGCGAAGCCCTGCGCCAGTAGAACATCTTCATCGTCACCATGCCGTCGTGCTGACGGAACTCCCCCCCGAAGCTTTGTTGGATCGGAGCCCGGGGATCGTCATCGAGCTGTACGTGTGCTAAGAACTCGGAGGTGCCGGAGTAACGGTGCTTGGATCGGTCGGATCGGAAAGACGTACGACTACTTCCTCTACGTTGTGTCAACGCTTCCGCGTCGATCTACAAGGGTACGTAGATCACACTCTCCCCTCTCGTTGCTATGCATCGCCATGATCTTCCGTGTGCGTAGGAATTTTTTTGAAATTACTACGTTCCCCAACAATTAGTTCAATGAGCTATGTGTTGTTATGAATTACCAAAACCACCCGGGGATTAGTTATACTTTCAGTTCTTTAATTGCCCAATAAGCTTGATGTTCTAATTCAAGAGGTAAATGAGATGCTTTTCCATACACCATTTTATATGGCGACATACCCAATGATTTTTATAAGCAACTCTATAAGCCCACAATGCAACCTTAAGTTTCCTGGACCAATTCTTCCTAGATCGGTTAAAGGTCTTTTGGAAAATCAACTTTATTTCTCTATTGCTCAATTCAACTTGACCACTAGACTGAGGATGATAAGGTGATGCAATTCTATGGTTAACATCATATTTAGGTAGGATTTTCTAGAATGCACCATCAATTAAATGTGAACCACCATCAATCATTAAATATCTAGGGACTCCAAACCTCGGAAAGATAACTTCCTTAAGCATTTTAATAGAGGTGTTATGATCAACACTTCTAGTTGGAATAGCTTCTATCCACTTAGTAATAGAATCAATAGTAACTAAGATATGAATGTATCCATTAGAGGAAGGAAACTGTCACATATAATCAAACCCCCAAACATCAAATGGTTCAATAACAAGTGAATAATTCATAGGCATTTCTTGACGTCTACTAATATTATTAATTCTTTGACATTCATCACAACAAAGGACAAACTTACATGCATCTTTGAAGAGAGTAGGCCAATAAAAACGAGATTGCAATACCTTATGTGCAGTTCTGTCTCTAGCATGCTGTCCTCCGTATGGCTCGAAATGACACTTCCTTATGATATGTTCCTACTCATGCTCGGGTACACAATGTCTAATAACACCATCTACTCCTTATTTATATAGATGTGTGTCATCCCAAAATCAATGTCTCAAATCAAAGAAGAACTTTTATTTTACTGATACATGTAATTAGGTGGTATATATTTAGCAACAATGAAATTAACATAGTATGCATACCAAGCATTATTGTGAGAAGTACAAGCATTTATAATAGCTAATCGCTTATCAGGAAAACTATCATCAATAGGTGGTGGGTCATCAAGAACATTTTTCATTCTAGACAAATTATCTAGTAGTTGATTTTCATCTCCTTTTCTATCAACGATATGCAAATCAAACTCTTGCGATAAAAGAACCCACCTAATCAACCTAGGTTTAGCATCCTTCTTTTCCATAAGATATTTGATAGCAGCATGATCAGTGTGAATAGTAAATTTAGAATCAATGATATAAGGTCTGAATTTATCAGATGCAAACACAACTGCTAAAAATTCTTTCTCGGTAGTAGCATAATTTCTTTGAGCATACCAATGTCTTCTAGCATAATGAATAACTTTTAGTTTTTGATCAACCCTTTGACCCAAAACAACTAGCATCACACATAATTTCAAAGGGTAAGTTCCAATCAGGTGGCTGAACAACAGGTGCAGTTATTAAAGCTTTCTTAAGTTTTCAAAGTCTTCCACATAAGGTATTTAATAGAAGCATGATACGCGTGAACAATAACTTTAGAATCAATAATATAAGATCTGAGTTTATCACATTTAAAAACAACTGCTAAAAATTCTTTCTCGGTAGTGGCATAATTTCTTTGAGCACTCTCTAGGGTCTTACTAGCATAATGAATAACATTTAATTTCTTATCAACTCTTTGTCCTAGAACATCACCAACAACATAATCACTAGCATCACAATAATTTCAAAAGGCGAGGCTTTCTTAAGTATTTCAAAGGCTTCTACAAAATCATCATAAAAAATAAAACATTTAAGAGGCCTAGAAATTTTGGAGAAGTCTTTAATGAACCTTCTATAAAAACCAACAAGACCAAGGAAACTTCTTATACCTTTAATATCTTTAGGGCATGACATTTTCTCAATTGCATCAACCTTAGCTTTATCTACTTCAATACCTCTTTTAGAAATTTTATGACCAAGGACTATACCTTCATTCACCATAAAGTCGCACATCTCCTAGTTCAAGACGATATTGGTCTCTTGACATCTTGGTAAAACTCGGTCAAGGTTGCTCAACCAATCATCAAAAGAAGTTTTGTAAACAAAAAAATCATCCATAAATACCTCAACAATTTTCTCACAAAAATCAGAGAATATAGCAGTCATACATCATTGAAAAGTAGCGGGTGCATTACATAAACCAAAAGGCATACGTCTATAAGCATAAGTTCCAAAAGCACAAGTGGAAGTATTCTCTTGATATTCTTGTGATACAGGTATTTGAGAAAAAACAGAATAGTCATCTAGAAAACAAAAGTGTGTGTGCTTAGAAAATCTTTATAACATTTGATCGGTGAAGGACAAAGGGTAATGATCTTTACTAGTAGCTTTATTTATTTTCTAAAATCAATTACCATCCTATAACCGGTTACAATTCTTTGTGGGATAAGTTCATTTTTATCATTAGAAACAACAGTAATATGCCTCCTTTCTTAGGGACACAATGAGCAGGACTTACCCATCTACTATTAGCTATAGGATTAGTAATACCTACTTCCAGAAGCTTTAGTATTTTAGTTTTACCACATCCTTCATTTTGGGATTCAATCGGCATTGATGATCAATGACTGGTTTAGCATCAGGCTCCATATTAATCTTGTGTTGACATAAAGTGGGACTAACACCCTTAAGATCATTGAGAGTATATCTAATTGCGACATGATGCTTCCTCAATATTTTAAGTAACTGCTTTGTGATACATCTCCAACGTATCTATAATTTTTTATTGTTTCGTGCTGTTATATTATCATTCCTGGATGTTTTACAATCATTTTATACCAACTTTATATCATTTTGTGGGACTAACCTATTGACATAGTGCCCAGTGCCAGTTGTTGTTTTTTGCTTTTTTTTACCTCGCGAAAAATCAATACCAAACGGAGTCCAAATGCAGCGAAACTTTTTGGAGACTTTTTCTGGACCAGAAGACACACGATGGGCCAAGGAAGTACCAGAGGGTGGCTCCGAGGGGAGCACAACCCACCTGGTAGCGCCTGGGGGCCCAGGCGCGCCATGGTGGTTGTGCCCACTTCGAACGCCTCCCGCACTGCCTCTTTGCTCTATAAATACCCCAAAAATCCAAAAAAAAAAACATAAGGGAGTCGACGAAACACAATTCCAGCCACCGGAAGTTCCAGAACCACCAGATCCAATCTAGACACCATCATGGAGGAGTTCATCATCCTCATTGGTGCCTCTCTGATGATGTGTGAGTAGTTCATCGTAGACCTTCAGGTCCGTAGTTAGTAGCTAGATGGCTTCCCCTCTCTCTTTTGATTCTCAATACAATGGTCTCTTGGAGATCTATTTGATTTAACTCTTTTTGTGGTGTGTATGTTGGGATCCGATGAACTTTGAGTTTATGATCAGATCTATTTTATCTATGAAAGTTATTTGAGTTTTGATCTCTTATATGCATGATTGCTTATAGCCTCATATTTCTTCTTGTAATCTTTGGTTTAGTTAGGACAACTAGATCGATTTTTCTTGCCATGGGAAGAGGTGCTTTGTGATGGGTTCGACCTTACGGTGCTCAATCCCAGTGACAAAAGGGGACATGACACATATGTATCGTTGCTATTAAGGATAATAAGATGGGGTCTATTCCTACACGAATAGATCTTGTCTACATCATGTTATCGTTCTTATTGCATTACTCTATTTTTTCATGAACTTAATACACTAGATACATGCTGGATAGCGGTCGATATGTGGAGCAATAGTAGTAGATGCAGGCAGGAGTCGGTCTACTAATCTTGGACGTGATGCCTATATAATGATCATTGCGTGGATATCGTCATAATTATTTGAAGTTCTATCAATTTCCCAACAGTAATTTTTTTACCCGCCGCATGCTATTTTTCTCAAGAGAAGCCACTAGTGAAATCTACGGCCCCCGGGTCTATTCATTATCATATTTGCCTTTGAGATCTATTTTTATTTGCTTTTATTTTTAGATCTATTATTCCAAAAACCCAAAAATACCTTGCTGCAATTTTTTGTTATTTATTTTATTTTGCGTTTTCGCGAGATCTATTTATCCAATCTAGTACAAACCTATCTATCTTTTTACCCGGGAGGGATTGACAACCCCTCTTATGCGTGGGGTTGCAAGTATTTCTTCTTTGTGTGCAGGTACCATTTACATAGTGTTGCATGGTTCTCCTAGTGGTTCGATAACCTTGGTCTCATCACTGAGGGAAATACCTACCATAGTTGTGCTGCATCATCCCTTCCTCTTTGGAGAAATACCGACGTAGTTCAAGCCGCATCACTTTCTTCCTTCACTGAAAGGTTAGCATTGATAATAACATGATATATCTTCTTTTCATCAAGATAAGCATATTTCGGTGTATCAGGAAGTTTCTTTAAATCAAACACATGATCACTCTTAGGTGGGATAGGATCACACGAAGTTTCAACAGGCAAATTTTTCTAAAGGATAGGTGCTTGCTTAAAGAATATCTTATCAATTTCATTTCTTTCATTCATATGCATATCATTTTCATGGTCTAGCAAATATCGTTTTAATGGATCCGTGGAAGGCACAACAATCGAAGCTAGACCAATGGTTTCATATTTACTAGGCAATTCTTTATCATGAGGTTGTCTACTAAATTTGGAGAAATTAAATTCATGAGACACATCACCAAACTTAACACTGACCTTCTCTTTAGCACAATCAATTTCACCATTAATGGTATTCAAGACAGACCTGCCAAATATAATGGGACGAAAATCATCTTGCGGTGATCCAAGTACTAAGAAATCAGTAGGGTATTTAATCTTACCACACAAGACTTCAACATCTCTAACAATCCCAAGCGGTTAAATAGTGTCTCTATTTGCAAGCTTAATAGTAACATCAATATGTTCTATCTCATCAGGCGCAATATCATGCATAACTTCTTGATAAAGAGAAGATGGAATAGCACTTACGTTGGCACCCATATCACATAAACCATGATAACAATGACCTCCAATCTTAACAGAAACAATGGGCATGCCAACAACCGGCTTACTCTTATCTAATTTATCTTATTTAGTATTAACTTGCTTAGCAATCCTGGTTTCCCGCAGAAATAAATGACATGTCCATCAATATTATCAACCAAAATACATCTGACCATTGCAATATTAGGTTCCACTTTAATTTGTTCAGAGGGTTTAGGTGCTATAACATTACTTTTATGAACTACAGTTGTAACCTTAGCATGTTCCTTAATCCTAACAGGAAAATGAGGTTTCTCGGTATAAGTAGTAGGCACAACTGGATTGGCAGTATAAGAAATTGTTTTTAGTTTTAGAAATAATTGGTTCCTCACAAATTTCTTCAATTGGAGCATGAAATTTAAACCATTTATCCTTAGTCAGATCAACATGAGCAGCAAAATGATTCACAAAATGTAGCTACTATCTCGGAGTCAAGTCCATATTTTACACTAAGCTTATGAAAGCATATGTTCCTATAAAAACTTAACACAATCAAACTCAGGATTTATACCTGAGTCATTACCTTTGTCTATTTCCCAATCTTTAGAGTTGTGTTTTTCTTTCTAGAAGATCCCATTTGAATTCAATAGTTTTGTCCATGTAGGAACCGACAGAATAAGTATTAAGCATTGATCGATCATTATAAGAAAGTCAAGCATAGACGTTTTGCATAATCTTCTCTCTTGAGAGCTCATGATTGGGGCATGTATGCATCATATATTTAAGCCTCCCCAAGCTTGAGCGATATTTTATCCTTTCGAAGTCCAAAATTGATATATATATATATATATATATATATGTGTGTGTGTGTGTGTGTGTGTGTGTGTGTGTGTGTGTGTGTGTGTGTGTGTGTGTGTGTGTATAATTCTGATCATGATAAACCAGGTGCATGGGATAAAATTTCTAATGGAATTCCAGCTTCAATCAGTTCCAGTCCCAAGTTTTAGACTCACCCAATAGTCTACACCATGGCAATGCCTTTCCCCCCAAAGATAAAGGGAATGTTTTCTTCTTAACTCCATATTCGGATAAACCTGCAAGCTTAAACAATCCCCAAACTTCATCTATATAGGTTAGATGCATATCAAGATGTATTGTTCCATCTCCTGCATAAGGATTAGCTAGCAGCTTCTCTAAAATACCCGAGGGAATCTCATAATAAATATTTTCAGTAGGTTCAGTAGGTTTAGGAGCTGGTCTTACCACTTGCGGTCGAGGTGAAGATACCCCGAACAAGCCCCTCAAAGGATTACTTTCCATAGTGACAAGTAATAGTAAATTTCAGCACGCAATAAAAATGTTTCCTTACCAAAGGCGCTTCACTCCCCGGCAACGATGCCAGTAAAGAGTCTTGATGACCCACAAGTATAGAGGATCTATCATAGTCCTTTCAATAAGTAAGAGTGTCGAACCCAACGAGGAGCGGGAGGGAATGATAAGCGGTTTCCAGCAAGGTATTCTCTGCAAGCACTGAAAGTAGTAGTAACGTGTAGTTTGATAGAAAGATAATTCGTAGCAAGTAACAAGTGACAATAGCAACAAGGTTGATACGTCTCCAACGTATCTATAATTTTTGATTGCTCCATGCTATATTATCTACTATTTTGGACTATATTGGGCTTTATTTTCCACTTTTATATTATTTTTTGGGACTAACCTAACCGGAGGCCTAGCCCAGAATTGCTGTTTTTTTGCCTATTTCAGTGTTTCGAAGAAACGGAATATCAAACAGGATCCAAACGGAATAAAACCTTCGGGAACGTGATTTTCTCACCGAACGTGATCCAGGAGACTTGGACCCTGCTCCAAGGAACAAAAGAGGCGGTCACGAGGGTGGGGGCGCCCCCCCTAGGGCATGCCCCCCTGCCTCGTGGGCCCCTCGGTGCTCCTCCGGCGTACTCCTTCCTCCTATATATACCTACGTACCCCCAAACGATCAGAACAGGAGCCAAAAACCTAATTCCACCGCCGCAACTTTCTGTATCCACGAGATCCCATCTTGGGGCCTGTTCCGGAGCTCCGCCGGAAGAGGGCCGTCATCACAGAGGGATTCTACATCATCCTAGCCTCTCCAATGAAGTGTGAGTAGTTTACCTTAGACCTTCGGGTCCATAGTTAGTAGCTAGATGGCTTCCTCTCTCTCTTTGAATCTCAATACAAAGTTCTCCCCCTCTCTTGTGGAGATCTATTCGATGTAATCTTCTTTTTGCGGTGTGTTTGTTGAAACCGATGAATTGTGGGTTTATGATCAAGTCTATCTATGAATAATATTTGAATCTTCTCTGAATTCTTTTATATATGATTGGTTATCTTTGCAAGTCTCTTCAAATTATCCGTTTGGTTTGGCCAACTAGATTGGTACTTCTTGCCATGGGAGAAGTGCTTAGCTTTGGGTTCGATCTTGTGGTGTCCTTTCCCAGTGACAGAAGGGGCATCAAGGCACGTATTGCATCGTTGCCATTGAGGATAACAAGATGGGGTTTATTTCATATTGCATGAATTTATCTCTCTACATCATATCATCTTGCTTAGGTGTTACTCTGTTTTTAACTTAATGCTCTAGATGCATGCTGGATAGCGGTCGATGAGTGGAGTGATAGTAGTAGATTCAGAATCGTTTCGGTCTACTTGTCACGGATGTGATGCCTATATACATGATCATGCCTAGATATTCTCATAACTATGCTCAATTCTGTCAATTGCTCAACAATAATTTGTTCACCCACCGTAGAATACTTATGCTCTTGAGAGAAGCCACTAGTGAAACCTATGGCCCCCGGGTCTATTCTCATCATATCAATCTCCATCACTTTAATCTTGCTTTCCTTTTTACTTTGCTTTTACTTTTTACTTTGTATCTTTATACCAAAAATACCAAAAATATTATATCTATCAGATCTCACTCTCGTAAGTGACCGTGAAGGGATTGACAACCCCTAATCGTGTTGGTTGCGAGTAGCAATCGTTTTGTGCAGGTACGAGGGACTTGAGCGTGGCCTCCTACTGGATTGATACCTTGGTTCTCAAAAACTGAGGGAAATACTTACGCTACTCTGCTGCATCATCCCTTCCTCTTCGGGGAAAACCAACGCAATCTCAAGACGTAGCAAGAAGGATTTCTGGCACCGTTGCCGGGGAGTCTACGCAAAAAGTCAACATACCAAGTACCCATCACAATCCCTATCTCTCGCATTACATTATTTGCCATTTGCCTCTCGTTTTCCTCTCCCCCCACTTCACCCTTGCCGTTTTATTCGCCCTATCTCCTTCTCCTTCTCCTCCCTCTCTTTTTGCCCGCTTGCTTTTTGTTTTCTCGTATGGTTGGAATAGTCGTTTATTTATTACTAAACAGAGAACCTAAGATCTATGGATCCTCATACGCTTGCTAATCTTTTTAAGAGATCCAGTTATGTTGAACCAATTGCTAGTGAGTTTTGTGCACTAGATTATCTTTATGAGGTTTTGCTTGAAATTCGTGAATCTGAAAAGTGTGATGAAGTACTTCATGAAGTGATTCACGATAGATCTTTGAATAAAAAGCATGATTGCAATGATGATAGTATAAATTCTATTAATATAAATTGTGCTAATAATATGCAAAACCCTAAGCTTGGGAATGCTAGTTTTGTTATGTCCTCTACTTGTTGCAATGATCATGATTGGGGTGATTCTTCTTTTGATCTTGAAAATTTATTTAAACCCCATGATGAATATGAGATTGATTATAATGTTTGCAATAATATTGAAAGTGGGTTTGGAAGAATGTCAACTTTAGATCCCACATATTTAGAGAATGTTCAATCTTATGAAGTTTTTGATAAAAGTGTGTTTGGGAAGGTCATGACTTTAGTTAATGTTAATCCCACTATTTCGGAAAAGTGCCAACTTTGCATGCATGTGGATCATGTTGAGAATATTTTATGTGATAGCTATATTGTTGAATTTGCTTATGCCTACATGTAATTACTATGAGAGAGGAAAATATGGTTGTAGAAATTTTCATGTTACTAAATTACCTCTCGTTATGTTGAGATTGCTATTGTTTCTTTCCTCTTCCTTGCATATGCTAGTTTTTGCTTGCCTTGATAATTTGTTTGCCTATAAGATGCCTATCCAAAGGAAGTATGTTAGACTTAGATGTGTTTATCACATGCTTTATGATGCTCCTTTTGTGCTTCAATTCTTGTCTTTCATGTGAGCATCATTAAAATTATCAATGCCTAGCTATAAGGCTTTAAAGAAAAGCGCTTGTTGGGAGACAAAACAATATTTTTCCTTGCTGTTATTTAATAAATAAATTATTTAGCCTCTGTTTTGGTTGTGTTTTTTGTGTTTAATTAGTGTTTGTGCCAAGTAGAACCGTTGGGAAGACTTGGGAAAAGTCTTGTTGAACTTGCTGTAAAAAACAGAAACTTTAGCGCTCACGAGAACTGCTGTCATTTTTATTTGAAGAGTGTCATTTAGTTAATTCTTTTTGAAGATGATTAATAGATAAATTCCTCACGTACAGAAATTTATTTTAGAATTTTTGGGGTTCCAGATCTTGCGCTAGCTATAGATTACTACAGACTGTTCTGTTTTTGACAGATTCTGTTTTTCGTGTGTTGTTTGCTTATTTTGATGAATCTATGGTTAGTAAAATAGTTTATAATACATAGAGAAGTTGGAATACAGTAGGTTTAACACCAATATAAATAAATAATGAGTTCATTACAGTACCTTGAAGTGGTCTTTTGTTTTCTTTCGCTAACGGAGCTCACGAGTTTTCTATTTTGAGTTTTGTGTTGTGAAGTTTCCAAGTTTTGGGTGAATTCCTTTGATGGATCATGGAACAAGGAGTGGCAAGAGCCTAAGATTGGGGATGCCCATGGAACCCCCAAGATAATCCAAGGACACCAAAAATTCAAAGCTTGGGGATGCCCCGGAGGCATCCCCTCTTTTGTCCACTTCCATCGGTAATTTACTTGGAGCTATATTTTTGTTCACCAACATGATATGTGTTTTGCTTGGAGAGTCTTGTATTATTTGTGTCTTTGTGTCTTGTATGCCACAATCATCCTTATTGTACACACCTTTTGAGAGAGCCATACATGAATTAAAATTTGATAGAATACTCTATGTGCTTCACTTATATCTTTTGAGCTAAGTAGTTTTGCTCTATATGCTTCACTTATATCTTTTGAGCTAAGTAGTTTTGCTCTATGTGTTTCACTTATATCTTTTGAGCTATGTAGTTTTGCTCTATGTGCTTCACTTATATCTTTTGAGCGTTATAATTTTGCTCTATGTGCTTCACTTATATCTTTTAGAGCACGGTGGTGGATTTGTTTTAAAGAAACTATTGATCTCTCATGCTTCACTTAAATTATTTTGAGAGTCTTAATAGCATGGTAATTTGCTTAATAATAATATACTTGGTATTCAAGATCTATGAAACTTTCTTTTGAGTGTGTTGAATACTAAGAAAAGATTGAAGCATGATAATTGCTTTGAGATATGGAGGTGATAATATTAAAGTCATGCTAGTTGAGTAGTTGTGAATTTAAAGAATACTTGTGTTAAAGTTTGTGATTCCCGTAGCATGCACGTATGGTGAACCGTTATGTGATGAAGTCGGAGCATGATTTATTTATTGATTGTCTTCCTTATGAGTGGCGGTCGGGGACAAGCGATGGTCTTTTCCTACCAATCTATCCCCCTAGGAGCATGCGCGTAATACTTTGCTTTGATAACTTCTAGATTTTTGCAATAAGTATATGAGTTCTTTATGACTAATGTTGAGTCCATGGATTATACGCACTCTCACCCTTCCACCTTTGCTAGCCTCTCTAATACCGCGCACCTTTCGCCGATATCATACACCTACCATATACCTTCCTCAGAACAGCCACCATACCTACCTATTATGGCATTTCCATAGCCATTCCGAGATATATTGCCATGCAACATTCCATCGTTCCGTTTATTATGACACACTCCACCATTGTCATATTGCATATCCCGGTACACCGCCGGATGCATTCATATAGAGTCATATTTTGTTCTAAGTATTGAGTTGTAAGAAAAATAAAAGTGTGATGATCATCATTATTAGAGCATTGTCCCAAGTGAGGAAAGAATGATGGAGACTATGATTCCCCCACAAGTCGGGATGAGACTCCGGACGAAAAATAAATAAAAGAGGCCAAAGAAGGCCAAATAAAAAGAGGCCATAAAAAAAGAGAAAAGGCCCAAATAAATAAATATATATATATATATATAATGAGAGAAAAAGAGAGAAGGGACAATGTTACTATCCTCTTACCACACTTGTGCTTCAAAGTAGCACCATGATCTTCATAGTAGAGAGTCTCTCATGTTATCACTTTCATATACTAGCGGGAATTTTACATTATAGAAATTGGCTTGTATATTCCAATGATGGGCTTCCTCAAATTGCCCTAGGTCTTCATGAGCAAGCAAGTTGGATGCACACTCACTTAGTTTCTTTTTGAGCTTTCATATACTTATAGCTCTAGTGCATCCGTTGCATGGCAATCCCTACTCACTCACATTGATATCTATTGATGGGCATCTCCATAGCCCGTTGATACGCCTAGTTGATGTGAGACTATTTTCTCCTTTTTGTATTCTCCACAACTACCATTCTATTCCACCTATAGTGCTATATCCATGGCTCACGCTCATGTATTGCGTGAAGATTGAAAAAGTTTTGAAAAAGTTAGAGTATGAAACAATTGCTTGGCTTGTCATCGAAGTTGTGCATGATTTAAATACTTTGTGTGGTGAAGATAGAGCATAGCCATACTATATGATTTTGTAGGGGTAACTTTCTTTGGCCATGTTATTTTGAGAAGACATGATTGCTTTGTTAGTATGCTCGAAGTATTATTATTTTTATGTCAATATAAACTTTTGTCTTGAATCTTTCGAATCTGAATATTCATATCACAATTAAGAAGATTTGCATTGAAATTATGCCAAGTAGCACTCCGCATCAAAAATTCTCTTTTTATCATTTACCTGCTCGAGGACGAGCAGGAATTAAGCTTGGGGATGCCTGATACGTCTCCAACGTATCTATAATTTTTGATTGCTCCATGCTATATTATCTACTGTTTTGGACTATATTAGGCTTTATTTTCCACTTTTATATTATTTTTGGGACTAACCTATTAACCGGAGGCCCAGCCCAGAATTGTTGTTTTTTTGCCTATTTCAGTGTTTCAAAGAAACGGAATATCAAACAGAGTCCAAACGGAATAAAACTTTCGGGAACGTGATTCTCTCATCGAACGTGATCCAGGAGACTTGGACCCTGCTCCAAGGAACAAAAGAGGCGGTCACGAGGGTGGGGGCGCCCCCCTAGGGCGCGCCCCCTGCCTGGTGGGCCCCTCGGTGCTCCTCCGGCGTACTCCTTCCTCCTATATATACCTACGTACCCCCAAACGATCAGAACAGGAGCCAAAAACCTAATTCCACCGCCGCAACTTTCTGTATCCACGAGATCCCATCTTGGGGCCTGTTCCGGAGCTCCGCCGGAAGAGGGCCATCATCACGGAGGGCTTCTACATCATCCTAGCCTCTCCGATGAAGTGTGAGTAGTTTACCTCAGACCTTCGGGTCCATAGTTAGTAGCTAGATGGCTTCCTCTCTCTCTTTGAATCTCAATACAAAGTTCTCCCCCTCTCTTGTGGAGATCTATTCGATGTAATCTTCTTTTTGCGGTGTGTTTGTTGAGACTGATGAATTGTAGGTTTATAATCAAGTCTATCTATGAATAATATTTGAATCTTCTCTGAATTATTTTATGTATGATTGGTTATCTTTGCAAGTCTCTTCGAATTATCCATTTGGTTTGGCCAACTAGATTGGTAGTTCTTGCCATGGGAGAAGTGCTTAGCTTTGGGTTCGATCTTGCGGTGTCCTTTCCGAGTGACAGAGGGGCAGCAAGGCAAGTATTGCATCATTGCCATCGAGGATAACAAGATGGGGTTTATTTCATATTGCATGAATTTATCTCTCTACATCATGTCATCTTGCTTAGGCGTTACTCTGTTTTTAACTTAATGCTCTAGATGCATGCTGGATAGCGGTCGATGAGTGGAGTAATAGTAGTAGATGCAGAATTGTTTCGGTCTACTTGTCACGGATGTGATGCCTATATACATTATCATGCCTAGATATTCTCATAACTATGCTCAATTCTGTCAATTGCTCAACAATAATTTGTTCACCCACCGTAGAATACTTATGCTCTTGAGAGAAGCCACTAGTGAAACCTATGGCCCCCGGGTCTATTCTCATCATATCAATCTCCATCACTTTAATCTTTCTTTGCTTTTTTACTTTACTTTTACTTTTTACTTTGCATCTTTATACCAAAAATATTATATCTATCAGATCTCACTCTCGTAAGTGACCGTGAAGGGATTGACAACCCCTAATCGCGTTGGTTGCGAGTAGCTATCATTTTGTGCAGGTACGAGGGACTTGAGCGTGGCCTCCTACTGGATTGATACCTTGCTTCTCAAAAACCGAGGGAAATACTTACGCTACTCTGCTGCATCATCCCTTCCTCTTCGGGGAAAACCAACGCAAGCTCAAGACATAGCAAAGGTGCAGCAACATGGCTGAATCTTTTTTATAGCAAAGTACAAGCCTAGAGTACTCCTTATAGTGAGCAAAACGTTCTCGACGACACATGGGAATTCTCGTCTAGTCACTTTCATTATGTTTAGTTGATTCATGTTCACTATTTTGACAATTTGATATGTGGGTGGACCGGTGCTAGGGTGATGTTCTTACTTGAACAAGCAACCCTCTTATGAGTACCCCCTCTTGCAAGCATCCGCAACTATGAAAGAAGAATTAAGATAAATCTAACAAAGCATGAAACATATGGATCCAAATCAGCCCCTTACTGAATAACTCATAAACTAGGGTTTAAGCTTCTATCACTCCCGCAACCCATTATCTACTTATTACTCCCCAATTCCTTCCCCTAGGCCCAAATATGGTGAACTGTCATGTAGTCAACGTTCACACGACACAACTAGAGGAAGAACAACATACACATCATCAAAATATTGAACGGATACTAACTTCACATAATTACTTATAACTAAACTTCTCTCATGTCCTCAAGAACAAACAAAACTACTCAGAAATCATATTCATGTTCATAGTCATAGGAGTATAGTATATGATTAAGGATCTAAACATATAATCTTCCATCAAATAAACCAACTAGCATCAACTACAAGATGTAATCAACACTACTAGTAACCCACATGTACCAATATGAGATTTTGAGACAAAAATTCAATACATGATATGAACTAAGGTTTGAGATGAGATGGTTCTAGTGAAGATGTTGATGAAGATTGGTCCTCCCACGATGAGAGGTAAGCCTGGGAATAGTTTGGACTGAAACCTTAGTTTCAGTTTGGTTTTCCTGTTAGATTGTGTTTGGTTGGTTTGAATGGGCTGAGAATTTAAAAAAATTGGTGTGGTTTGGATTTTATAAAATACTGGATTGGACTAGATTGGTTTGGACTCAAAGGAGTTGGTCTCAATCTGTTTCAACCTGTGGACAAAATCTAGTCTCTCGATCATATCGTACGAGACGGCTAACTTCCAGTTTGCTGCACTCCAGCATACATATGTAGCTCAATCCATTCCATTTATCGATGGCGTGTGTGGAGGCTCTGAGAATGAGTGGCATGTCCACGGTCCCCATGGAGTACGCCCGGCCTGTCCAAATCCTACGCGACCCATATGACCAGGCGGCGACAAGCTGGTCCCCAGGTTCTCCATAGATGCTGGTCGTCGACGTCGCCGGTTTCGACGTCTCCGACCCAGAATTACCAGCGTCGGGTGCTTGTCCAACACGCGCCTGGCCACTGCCCACCCGTCATGCATGTGGGCGGCCATGCATCCCGGCGGACCTCATCGACGCAGTGCAATACACCGCCGTGAACGACGCGCACTGGCCGGCGCACTCGCCCGTGTACATTCATGTCACCAAAAGCTTCCGGGTGCACCTCAGTGTGCTCGCACCGCAGCTCCTCGACATCCTGTCCCTCGGACTCGATGTCCTGCTGCCTATCTAGAGCGCCGCCTCCGGCTCACCGGCCCTACTACCCATGGAGGACGACCAACTACTTGAAACTGAAGATCGACTACTACCCGTGGTGCGCGCAGCCGGAGCTGTCGGTGGGCATGGAGGCGTACATGGACGCCAGTGCGCTCTGCGCTCTTCTCCATCCTCATGGGCGTGGGTTGGCCACCATGCCAGCTTCCTATTGTGTCCACGGTTTCAAACTACAGTTTGAGTCCAAAAACGAAAAATGGTTTGGATGGGGCTGGTAGGAAACATGGGTATTTTGGTTTGGTATGGATTATGGTGGTTAAATTTTGGATTGGATTGATCTGGATGAAAGAGGCATAGTCGTATAGTTTGGGCTGGCTTTAATCTGGTTTTGAAACTATTCACAATTTTAATGAGAGGGTCATTGGTGAGGTCGATGGCTTCGATTTCTCCCTCCCGGAGGGAAGTATCCTTGGCGGAATCACTCCACCAGTGAGCAGAAGTGCTCCTGCCCAGGTTCCACCTCAGGAGGATGGCGCTTCATCCCAAAAGTCATCTCTTGACTTTTTCTAGGGCAAATGGCATCATATAGGAAAAGAGGGCCCATGGAGGCCTGCTGGTGGGCCAACAAGCTCACATGGCGTGCCTAGGGGGCGTCACCTAAGCTTGGGCTCACTGGTGGGGCCCCTCCTGGTGATTCTTCTTCCAGTATTTTTTATTAATTTTAAATAAATCTCCGTAAATTTCCAGGTCATTTGAAGCTCCGGAGAATAGCTATCTCTGTTGTAGCTTTTTCTAGTCCAGAATTCCAGCAGCCGGCAATTTCTCTCTTCATATAAATCTTGCATAATAAGAGAGAAAAGTCATTAGAATTGCCTCATGAAGTAAAATATTGACCCAAAACATTATAAATAACAGTAGAAAAACATGATGCAAAATGGACGTATCAGTAGCTAAGCCCTTGTCATATCATTCTCTCATCGTCCCTTTGTTCCCACGGATGGTGTCGGTGCTCCACCGCCGCGCAGCCCACACAAGCGCTAATGCCTTGCGATCTTCCTATCTAAAACATGTGAAGTTAGCACCTAATTGCATGGTTTTCTCAGGTGAAAAATATTTAGTCACAGACATGCTCCAACAAGTATTACAAGATGTGATAATTCCTTTGGGCAAAGTCAAAAGCCATTCTTTTTTAGCTTTTTCTCTCAAAAGAAAGGAAATAAACATAATTTCACTGCATTAGACTCAACATCTTTAATGTGAGTCATGTCACAAAGTAGTAAATGTGTGCGAGTGCATACACGAGTCTTCCAAACCAGACTCTCCAAATTGGTTTTGTTGAACCGTAGTAACTAAGTTCGGGTTTAGCTCATATTGTTGAGCTCTGACATTAGCTTGTGTAATTGGCGCACACACATGATCATCATTGGGAGTTGAAAACTCCCCAAGATTTTTGATAGCCATTACACTATTTTTTTGGGTTTTCTCTATTGGGTGAAACTAAATTGATGGCGAGAAAAACTAAAAACTAAAACTAGAATAAAAACAAGGACTCTAATCACCTTACTATGGTAGCAAAATAATTCTCGACAACGACGCTAGAAAGAAGAATTGATTACCTTTGATTCGGTTTTGGATGTTGATAGTGCATTTTTCCCCTGGAGACTCTAGGTTTATCGACCCCATGGGAAGTGATGCTTATCAAAGTGATTTATGCAAGAGCTTGTTGCCAAAAGAGTTCTGGTTTCCGGGACCAAACTTGCACGGTTAAGTGAAAGCAAGAATAAGGAAATAGGCTAGGGATAAAGTTTCACATGCGGTCTTGTACTTGCGATCGGGATCTTATCTAGATAATCAATATGTCACTAATAAGCACCGTTACATATACGTAGTAACATAATAGTTGTGGTTGATGCGTCCAAATAACCCCACGGCCTTCTGTTGCCGCATCGAGGTTCTATTGTCTAACCAAGGCCCTATCCAGACTCAAAGGTTACCTAGGTTACTGAGAAATAATCAAACCAACACATTGGGCATTTAATGGCTATACCTTATCTACCTCTAGAGATTAGGTTCTGTTACCACACTATTCTTAATGTCACCAACCTTGGGCATAGCTAATGGGTGACCAAAATGGTAGACCAACATGTTGAGTGTCAAGCCTAATAGAAAGGTTATGACCTCCTTCATGATGCTCATTTCTTGGAATTTAGAATGCAAGAAATGCGAGTCTTTCGGCACAAGTCTGCACAACCATCATGCTTGATACCATCAAGAAGGGACAACTCTATGAACTGCTGCGGACATGATTTTTTTTTATTGAGACAAATGATGCCGGAAAAGTGAAGCCAAGGATGTAATATTTTATTTTTATATGTAAACCTTGTCTAATTCTTCTTGATTTATGGATGTGTCAGTATTTTGCCTTCATTTAAAAATGCATATGCCACGCAGCATTTATGTCCAGCAAAGAGACGGGCCCTTTCCCTCTCACAGAACAAAAAAAAATCCAGATGCGATGGCCATCTTAAAATGGTTTTGCGCCCTGACAGCGATGTAAACAGGCTTATTGATATGCCTATATCTCATGACCACGGAAGAGCGACGTCGACAGTTTGTATCGGCCAGCACGTACGACATGATTACGACCGCTTCACGAGGGGTGCTATCTATCCATCCAGCCGCTTATAAATTAGTGGAGCGTTGGAGTAGTGCCACTACTGTGGTTGTTTGAAACCTCCGAGCGGTGCTCGAACTAAAGACACTTTTGGCAGATAACGCCGCTTAATTAGCGCGTACGTAAGGCCGTGCGTTTCTTTTGCAGGATCAGACAGCGCCAACTGGGAAGGCATGGAAATGTGGCATGGACGAGGACAAAGGAGGGGACGTGTACAGGCGCATCGTGCATCCAGCTTTCCTAGGATAGAGCTCCAAGAACCACGATGGCCTCGTATCTGTGTATACAATGTACAGATAAATCATTGCTTTTTTCTCGCAAACAAAGATACATCATTCTTTTTACATTTTATTAGACAAATCATTGTTAATTTAGTACTGGTAGCACTTCATTTTTCTTCATTCATTTACTGTGGGAACTGCTGTCACGATCCATGTGCTGACCAGCCAACCTCACCTCCTCCTGAAGGGGAGGCCGTGTCAAACTCGTTTTATATGTGCGAAATAGGAAGTCAAGGGATATGCTTCCTTCCGAAAAGGAGAGGGACAAATGGATACGTGTGTCCACCGAGAACCGAAGAGGTGCGACACACTTGCATGCGCACGTACGTGGTGGGTGAGCTGCGTCGTTTGAGGAAAGAACCAAGCACCGCTTGGCTTGGCACAAACGGTTAGCTATCTTCTTACAGGTAAACCAAAGATGATGAAAGGCCCAAGCACCGCTTGGTACAAACGTTAGCTATCTTGTTACAAGTAAACCAAAGATGATGAAAGACCCGAGCACCGCTTGGCATAAACGGCCAGCTATCTTTCTTATACGCATCTCACAAATAAACCAAAGATGATGAAAAAACCAAAGCGTCTTTATGCGCAGGGGGGCGGTGCAGCTCGGCATCACGCACGCTTCTCTCACTGCCTTGTGGTTCACATGACATTATGACAATGCGGGTGCCAGCTGCCTTATATCTGGATATTTCTTTTCTACTCCTACTTGTTTTCTTTAATTAATTAGTGTAATCAAGATATTAGCGTCAAAAAAATGTGTCATATAGCTCCTCTCTGTTGAGAAGCAACGGTGGATGGAGGTCTGTCTGTGCGTGGTTTTGCACATGACGCACACCATGATTCCATTTCCATGAGGAGCGAGCGAGCAATAATGCCTTGCTGCTGCTAATTGCTTCCGTATGATGTAGTATATGATAAAAAAAAAGAAATGAAATGAAATGCCGCTTGTCAACGGGTCGCTGCTCCCACCAAACCCTCCCACCACGCTAAACAATGAGAAGGAGGTCTACGCAATAATTCTCCCCCGCACCCACGCGAAAGAAAGCAGCGCACATGGCCGCGCTCCCCCGCCACGGGGACAGGCCAAGCAGACACGCAGGGTGGCCCCCGGTCACACACAGCCCGTCACGGCTCGCGGGTGCTGAGAGGGAGGGGAGGCTCGTATGATCGGCACGCTCCGTTTGTTTCTTTTTTTAGCTGTTGCCGTTTTGTAGCGGACTGGCGTGGTTTTAGGTTCGGGCCGGTCGTACGTCCTCGGCCGTGGTACCCGACGCCTGGCCGCTGCTATCTATGGCTATCTATCTGCAGCGCTAGCCGCTTGGCGAGTTGCCCGCTGCGGAACACAACACGCGGACGCAGGGCCCAGGACTGGGGCGGGGATCCTCTGTGGCGGCCGGCCGCACTGCCTTCCGTCCGTCTGTTTTAGGGATTCCACAGCATCTTCAATTAATGATGTACTAAAACATAGGCATGCTACGAACCAACTTATGATTGGATGGTTAGAAAAATAGTGGCATCGCAGTCCATCAAGGTTTAAATCATGTTGCTCGTATTTATCTTAAATTTATTTCAGGATTTCCGGTGATACGCGTTCAATGAAAAAAGACGTTTTCATTGTGTTAAAAAAATGTAGGTCGTGCCAAAAAAACTGCCCATGAGTATTCCGGGTAAAAATCATCTCCAACAGATAATGTGTCTGGTGTGAGATAAAAATTACAGCTCTCCTAAATTTTAGCTACAAGTGATGTATATTTGAAGCACCACTAAGGATTGCCCTAAAACAAAAATCGGTTGTGGCGGAAATCCAACCATGAGTGTGAACTTTCACCGAGGCTACCGCCTCAACCCGATATCTGCCATCGTTGTTGCCACTCCGTCGGCCAGAGTGAAACCAGCCGCCCCTTCCCTCCCTCGGCGACCTACGTCGCGGCCGCCCCGAACCCTCCGACCTCACAACACGGCCGCCTCATCTCGCCATGTCGCCCGCCCCATCTACCCCCTTGGTGCCGTTTGTCGCGATCGCCCGTCCCCATCGAGCTTGTGCCACCGTCCTCAAGCACCTCCTCATCGTCCTGAGCTTCTGCCACCATCCGTGAACTTCCCCGTCGCAGGATTCTGTGGCCACTGCCATTGTCCTTGCAGAGATCCTCCCTATTGTCTGATCCACCTCCCGACCTCCTCCTCGTCGGATCGTCATGTTTCATGTGATTCTCACATTTTAGGACACTAGTTTTATACCATCTATTAAAGCGAGTTTTATACCATCTGTTAAAGCAAAAGCCAGACTTATACCCAAAAACCTTCTCTCTCTCTCTCTCCTACCCTATAATGGTTTTTAGGGCATCAAGTTTTACATCATGTGTTGGACATGCTCTAAAGTCTAGTAGTACAATATATCATTGAATTGCTATTAGCTCTTCGATCCAAGTCATACATTCAAAGATATTTTCTCCTGAGCAACCATCAAGATTATTTTTTTCCATAAAAAGGAAAGTTTTAAAAAATGCATAAAAGGCATATTATACTAAAATTCTAGCATTGCAATAACACCCATGCATAAAGTCAAATTACAAGAGAGACCCAAGGCGATCCATCATCTTCAACCTTCGGAACGAGTGGGTGGTGTTTCGACACTGTCGCTTCCTATCGGAACCGGCCAAACCTTTTTGTGGTGGAAGGGAAGTCATAGCACTTCAACCATAATGGACCAGCACCCCAAAATCAAAGTGATGTCTTGAATCGCGGAGGATCGCCAACCGAGGTATTCAAACACCACCCTCAAACTGAGCCCCCTCCACCATTGAAGACGAAGAAGGGAGGTCAAGCATCGAGTCGTGGTTATCACCCGAACAACAGCCAACCTCCATATCGATGTATGAGCAACTAGTAAGAGCGCCATCATTGTCGCTCGAACTAGCGCCCATGCACCTATTGCACATGCATAAATCACCAGATCCCTTGGGACAAAACCTATGCATGCCCTTTGTCTTCGCTAGAAGCACCGCCAGAGCGAGGACTTGACGGGAAGGGCATTATTCCATCTTTAGGCCACCACCATCGCCTTGTGGCTCTGAGCAGGACACAAACCCTTAACAGGCACAAAACTCTAAACAAAAACCAAGAAGGATCCCTCTCGCCGGTGAGGCGCCAGGGTCCACGGAGCCTCCAAGGCCATCAGAGGTGAGGCAGACAGGTGGCATCGCTACAAGAGTCAGAGAAACCCTAGTTGCCATTTTGTTCGCCCGTGAGCGAAATGAAGAGGTACATGTGTGTCTGAACAAAGAAAAGATGCATTTAACAACAAAGGTCGATGTTATGCATGGCTCGAACGCCTAGTGAGATGTTTGTTGTTGGACGTTGCATATGTCAGATCAAATCATCATGAAGCTTCTCTCCGTCCCATCTCCCCCATGTGCATGACACCCCGTGTAAGATTATTTAATAATTTGATGTGCATGCCACATAATTTTAAGTAAATGCTCTCATATAAATTATCTTTGCATGGTGGTTGCTAGACATAAAGAAGAGAACCATGGGGTTTAAACTCCCTCTCCCCCATTCAATAGACAACTAATGGCGCATGTGTGTGTAAGTGAAAGCACAAGTGCTCCCTGAGTGATTTTGGTAATTAATATCAACATATCTCTTGTTGGACTAATACCTTTACCTAGTGTAGTTCATATAAGTTCAATAATGGCATGGCAGGGACAAGAGGACGTGGAACCCCTTCTAAATGCAAAGGACAAAGATTGACAAAATCTCAAGACTCTTCATTTCTATTTTAGTGATCCAAGATCACATTGAGTCCATAGGAAAGCCAATACTATTAAAAGGGGATGAGGTGTTGCTTAATGGTCTACTTGCTCAAAGTGCTTAGTGATATTGCTCCAAAACCCTCAACAACTTTCTCTTCCAAATATGTCCAAAACTCAAATTCAAACTCGGCCCCACTGAAATGATCTATCCGGCGCCACCGAGTTCATTTGACCTAGCCACTGCCAGAAACTCTAGTAGTTTGGTTACATCGATACGTATCTCGGTCTCACCGAGATGGCCATGCAAACTCTCTGTTGCCTGTTGCAATTATTTCGGTCTCACCGAAATGTGCAATCGGTCCCATCGAGTTTGCTTGGCCAACTCTCTATTTTCTCTTTGTTGCAATCGGTCTCACCGAGTTCAAGCAATCGGTCTCACCGAGATGGGGTTTTGCCCTAGCCCTAGCACATCGATCCTACCGAGTTGTTCCAGTCGGTCCCACCGAGATTCCTAACCTTCACATTTTGAGCTGAATCGGTCTCACCGAGTTCTTCTATTCGGTCTGACCGAGTTGGGTCAAATGTGTGTAATGTTTGGATTTTGTGTGGAGGCTATATATACCCCTCCACCCCCTCCTCCATTTGTGAGAGAGCCATCAAAACATGCCTACACTTCCACTACTCATTTTCTTAGAGAGAACCACCTACTCATGTGTTGAGACCAAGACATTCCAATCCAACCACAAGAATCTTAATCTCTAGCCTTCCCCAAGTTGCTTTCCACTCAAATCATCTTTCCACCATAGCCAAATCTGTGTGGGAGAGAGTTGATTGTTGGGGACACTATCATTTGAAGCACAAGAGCAAGGAGTTCATCATCAACACACCATCTATTACCTTTTGGAGAGTGGTGTCTCCTAGATTGGTTAGGTGTCACTTGAAAGCCTCCGACAAGATTGTGGAGTTGAACCAAGAAGTTTGTAAGGGCAAGGAGATCGCCTACTTCGTGAAGATCTACTCGAGTGAGGCAAGTCCTTCATGGGTGATGGCCATGGTAGGATAGACAAGGTTGCTTCTTCATGGACCCTTCGTGGGTGGTGTTGGGGAACATAGTAATTTCAAAAATTTCCTACGCACACGCAAGATCATGGTGATGCATATCAACGAGAGGGGAGAGTGTCGTCTACGTACCCTCGTAGACCGTAAGTGGAAGCGTTATAACAACGCGGTTGATGTAGTCATACGTCTTCACGATCGACCGATCCTCAGCACCGAACGTACGGCACCTCCTAGTTCAGCACACGTTCAGCTCGGTGACGTCCCGTGAACTCACGATCCAGTAGAGCTTCCGGGAAGAGCTTCGTCAGCACGACGGCGTGGTGACGGTGATGATGATGCTACCGACGCAGGGCTTCGCCTAAGCACCGCTACGATATGACCGAGGTGGATTATGGTGGAGGGGGGCACCGCACACGGCTAAGAGATCAATGATCAATTGTTGTGTCTATGGGGTGCCCCCCTGCCCCCGTATATAAAGGAGCTAGGGGGGAGACGGCCGGCCAAGGAGGAGGGCGTGCCAAGGGGGGTAGGACTCCTCCTTTCCTAGTAGGAGTAGGAGAAGGGAAGGAAGGGAGAGAGGAAGAGAAGGAAAAAGGGGGCGCCGCCCCCTCCTTGTCCAATTAGGACTAGAGGGGGAGGGGCGCGCGGCTGGCCTGGCCGCCCCTCCTCTTCTCCCACTAGGGCCCATTAGGCCCAATATACTCCCCGGGGGGTTTCGGTAACCCCCCGGTACTCCGGTATATGCCCAAAACCTCCTGAAACACTTCCGGTGTCCAAACATAGTCGTCCAATACATTGATCTTTACATCTCAACCATTTTGAGACTCCTCGTCATGTCTGTGATCATATCCGGGACTCTGAACTACCTTTGGTACATCAAAACACAAAAACTCATAATACCGATCATCACAGAACTTTAAGCGTGCGGACCCTACGGGTTCGAGAACTATGTAGACATGACCGAGATGCGTCTTCGGTCAATAACCAATAGCGGAACCTGGATGCTCATATTGGTTCCTACATATTCTACGAAGATCTTTATCGGTCAAACCGCATAACAATATACTTTTTCCCCTTTGTCATTGGTAAGTTACTTGCCCGAGATTCGATCGTCGGTATCTTAATACCTATCTCAATCTCGTTACCGGAAAGTCTATTTACTTGTTCCATAGTGCATCATCCCGTAACTAACTCATTAGTCACATTGCTTGCCAGGCTTATAGTGATGTGCATTACCGAGAGGGCCCAGAGATACCTCTCCGACAATCGAAGTGGCAAGTCCTATTCTTGATCTATGCCAACTCAACAAACAACATCGGAGACACCTGTAGAGCACCTTTATAATCACCTAGTTACGTTGTGACGTTTGGTAGCACACAAAGTGTTCTTCCGGTATTCGGGAGTTGCATAATCTCATAGTCATATGAACATGTATAAGTCATGGAGAAAGCAATAGCAGTAAACTAAACGATCAAGTGCTAAGCTAATGAAATGGGTCAAGTCAATCACATCATTCCCCTAATGATGTGATCCCGTTAATCAAATGACAACTCATGTCTATGGCTAGGAAACTCGACCATCTTTGATCAACAAGCTAGTCAAGTAGAGGTATTATGTTTCCGGTTAATACAATTCTAGCATGAATAATAAACATTTATCATGGTATGAGGAAATAAATAACAACTTTATTATTGCCTCTAGGGCATATTTCCTTCAGTCTCCCACTTGCACTAGAGTCAATAATCTAGATTACACGGTAATGATTCTAACACCCATGGAGTCTTGGTGCTGATCATGTTTTGCTCGTGGAAGAGGCTTAGTCAACGGGTCTGCAACATTCAGATCCGTATGTATCTTGCAAATCTCTATGTCTCCCACCTGGACTTGATCCCAGATGGAATTGAAGCGACTCTTGATGTGCTTGGTTCTCTTGTGAAATCTGGATTCCTTTGCCAAGGCAATTGCATCGGTATTGTCACAAAAGATTTTCATTGGACCCGATGCACTAGGTATGACACCTAGTGTGACGCCCCCAATTCAACCGTACACTAATCATACACGCAAACATGTACGATCAAGATCAGGGACTCACGGGAAGATATCACAACACAACTCTACAAATCAAATAAGTCATACAAGCATCATATTACAAGCCAGGGGCCTCGGGGTCTCGAATACAAGAGCTCGATCATAGACGACTCAGCGGAAGCAACAATATCTGAGTACAGACATAAGTTAAACAAGTTTGCCTTAATAAGGCTAGTACAAACTGGGATACAGATCAAAAGAGGCGCATGCCTCCTGCCTGGGATCCTCCTAAACTACTCCTGGTCGTCGTCAGCGGGCTGCGCGTAGTAGTAGGCACCTCCAGTGTAGTAGGAGTCATCGTCGATGGTGGCGTCTGGCTCCTAGGCTCCATCGTCTGCTTGCAGCAATCGGGTATAGGAAGGGGGAAAAGGGGGAGCAAAGCAACCGTGAGTACTCATCCAAAGTACTCGCAAGCAAGGAGCTACACTACATATGTATGCACTGGTATCAAATGGAAAAGGGGTATCATATGTGGACTGAACTGCAGAATGCCGGAGTAAAAGGGGGATAACTAGTCCCGTCGAAGACCACGCTTCTGGCCACCTCCATCTTGCAGCATGTAGAAGAGAGAAGAAGGTAAGTCCACCAAGTAGCATCGTGTAGCATAATCCTACCCGGCGACCCTCTCCTTGTCGCCCTGTTAGAGAGCAACCACCGGGATGTATCTGGCACTTGGAAGGGTGTGTTTTATTAAGTATCCAGTTCTAGTTGTCATAAGGTCAAGGTACAACTCCAAGTCATCCTGTTACCGAGGATCACGGCTATTCGAATAGTTTAACTTCCCTGCAGGGGTGCACCACATTTCCCAACATGCTCGATCCCCTTTGTCCGGACACACTTTTCCGGGTCATGCCCGGCCTCGGAAGATCAACAGGTCGCAACCCTACCTAGGCACAATAGAGAGGTCAGCACACCGGTCTAAATCCTATGGTGCAGGGGTCTGGGCCCATCGCCCATTGCACACCTGCACGTTGCGAACGCGGCCGGTAAGCAGACCTAGCCTCCCTAATACAAGAGCAAGTGTTCCAGTCCAATCCGGCGCGCACCGCTCAGTCGCTGACGTCACGAAGGCTTCGGCTGATACCACGACGTCGAGTGCCCATAACTGTTCCCGCGTAGTTGGTTAGTGCGTATAGGCCAGTATCCAAACTCAGATCAAATACCTAGATCTCGTTAAGTGTGTTATTTTGAAGTAACGGGGAACATCGACCAGGGCCAGGCCCACCTCTCTCCTAGGTGGTCTCAACCTGCCCTGTCACTCCGCCACAGTGTAACAGTCGGGGGCCTTCGGGAACTCAGGCCCACCTCTACCGGGATGGAGCCACCTGCCCCTTCAGCCCCCAACATCGGAATCACTCGCGGGTACTCAATGAGTCGACCCGACTTTAGTCACCACATGTATAGTATGTATATATGTATAAGTATATACCCGTGATCACCTCCCAAGTGATCACGGCCCGATAATATAGCATGGCAGACGGACAAGAATGTAGGGTCACTGATGATAAACTAGTATCCTATACTAAGCATTAGGATTGCAGGTAAAGGTAACAACAGTAGTAGCAAGGACATGCTATGCATCAGGATAGGATTAACGGAAGCAGTAACATGCTACACTACTCTAATGCAATAAGTAGAGAGAAGAGTAGGCGATATCTGGTGATCAAAGGGGGGCTTGCCTGGTTGCTCTGGCAAGAGAGAGGGGTTGTCAACACCGTAGTCATACTACGTAGCAGCGGCGTCGGTCTCGTAGTCTATCAGAGAGAAGAGGGGGAAGGAACAATAAATATTAAGCAAACAGATGCATAGCGATGCCTGACATGACAAGTTGTGGTGCTAGGGGTGCCCTAACGCGGTATGAGGTGATACCGGTGAAGGGGGGAAACATCCGGGAAAATATCCCCGGTGTTTCGCCTTTTCAGACAGATGAACTTGAGGGGGAAAGTTGCGTGTTCTCTATGCTAGGGATGCGTGGCAAACGAACGGGCTGCGTATCCGGATTCGTCTCGTTGTCCTGAGCAACTTTCATGTACAAAGTTTTTCCATCCGAGCTACGATTTATTTTATATTAATTTTAAAAGATTTAAGTCAATGTTAACAATTATTTAATTAATTTAATTTAACATTATCCAGAATAGTGTTTGCTGACATTATCATGACTTCAGTAGTCAATGGGGCGTTGACTGGTCAACCTGACGTGCGGGTCCCATATGTCATTAACTGTTTAGTTAATTAACAGTAGTTAATTAGGTTAATTAGTCATTAGGTTAATTAATCATAATTAGTTAATTTAAATAGAATTAATTAAGTTAATTATTTATTTATTTTATTTATTATTTATTATATATATATATATTATTTTTAATTAATTTTAATTTTAATTATTATTTTAAAAACCGTTCTCAGGCGCTGGGCCCCGCGTGTCAATGGTCCAAAGGGCCGATGCGGTTAGCGGGCGCCACGGGTGCTCGCCCGCAGGGAGCGGCGGGGTGAAGCCAGAGGCCAGGGTGGCCGCGGTGGCCGTCAGTGCTGCGGCGGCAGCAGAGGAGGCAGGGCGGCGAGTAGCGGTGCAGCAGCGGTGGCACTGGACGCAGTGGTGCGCGACTACGTGAGGGGGAAAGGCGGCTGCGGGGCGCAGCAGCTACGGCTGCAGCAGCGGGCGGCGAGCGAAGCTGGCGCGAGGCCAGGGAGGGGTTGCGCAACGGAGGAAGTGGCAGGAGCGCGGCGTGGGCGAGTGCGAGCAGCGCGCGTGTTGCGTGTGGCGAGCGCGGGGCGGGGACGGCGGTGCACGACGAGCGCGACAGAACGGAGCAGGGCGAGGCAGAGTGTCGTGCGACGCGTGAGGGGGCGAGCAAGGGCGCGGATCACGCGTAGTGCAGGGTGGGGCTCGGGCGGCCGGCAGAGGCAGGCGGGCGAGGTCGGCGAGTGGCGCGCGGGCCTATAGAGGCGGGTGCGGTTGCGTGCGCGTGCAGGACGGCGTGGGCGCGCGCGGGACGATGCCGCGGCCGTGAGGGCAGGCGCGAGACGAAGGAGGAGAGGAGGAGGCGGAGGCTCACAGAGGCCGTAGGGAAAGGGCAATGGAACGCAGGGGAGGAAGCCGGGGACGTCGAGACGTAGGAGAGGA
>NC_041380.1:340800422-340808547 GCF_002162155.2 Triticum dicoccoides
GGCGAGGTCCGGGTGGGGGTGGCGCTCCGGCGTCGGCGATGTGGTCCAGCAGCGTCAGAGGCGGGGCGGCGTGGTCGAGGCAGCGCTCCGGGCGGCGGTGGACGGCGAAGGGCGTCGGGGGCGGAGCCGGGTTCGATCCCCCCTTCCCGATCCAGATCGGGATCGAGAGGTGGGGGCAGACGAGGGAGAGTGGGGGGATCAGGTGGGGATGGTTGGGCTAGGGTTACGGGTGAGGGGGTTATGGAGGGCCGGCTGGGCCGGTTAGGGCCAGATGGGCTGGTTGGGTCGTCTGGCCCAGTGGGGGTGCTTTTCTCTTTTCTCCTATTTTACTTTATTTCTTTGTCTAGTCTTTTCCCTTTTTTATTTTTATTTTCTGTTTTAATTTCATTTCCCAATTTGTTTTAGTTTTGTAAAGCATTCAAATAGCACCTAAAATAATATCATTAATTATACCACTACCACAATAACTTTGGCACCTAGTTAACATAGTTTAGTATTTTATAACATATAATAGGAGTATAATTAATTGTTTTCGTTGTTGTTTTTAATCACTTTAGGGTATTTAATTATTTTATAAAGATTTTGTTTCTCCACCAATATTATCCATGATGTATTCATCACATTAAGAACATATTTGTTTTGACTTTTGAAAACTTTAATTGTTTAACTTGACTTTGAATTTGAAATTTGATTCGGTTTTGAACTAACGCAAGATTTGCAATAGTAATCGAAGTGACATGGCATCATTAATGTCGATTACTGTAGCCTAATTATCCGGGCGTCACAATTCTCCTCCACTACAAGAAATCTCGTCCCGAGATTTAGGAGGGGGAGTAAGGGGGAAGATCTGGTTACGAAATTCTGACGAATGTTCTCGGTCTTGGTTGCTCTTCTCGAAGAGGTCGATCCATTACATTAATGTCTTCATTTCTCTGCTTCGGGTCATCATGATGAAGTCGTCTTCCTTTCTTCAAGAATTCCATTGTATTTACAAAAGAATAAGGGGTGGGTATTCCGGGAGAACGGACCTCTGCAGTGTTGACTATCTGGTCGATAACATCGAGGAAGGTGGCGGACGGTAACTCTCGAATTAAAACTTAAGAAATTATCGAGAGCAAGGTGAGACGGTGCAAAATAGGAGTTTCAAGCGCATATGCATCGTTCATTGCTTGAAACTGAGTGTGAAAGGGGTTCAGAGCAATGGGCATAAGTATTTTTTCGGATACCAGAATTGGTGATCTCTCGGAAGGTGGCTCGTGAATTACATATGAGGCCACGCGTGAGGAACAACCTTGGAAACAAGGGGTGTACAGGAGAGTCAGGTTTCGATCCTATGGACCTATGGGTTATGGGCCCACCATGTGTGTTAAAAGTAGGAAGGGCGGTGACGTCTTGCATGATCATGTAAGCAAGGCATGTCAGAGGATAGTCTGTCGGTTATGTCGGCAACAACATCGGTACCAAGGCGAGGGACGAAGAGAACCATTTTTCCTGCTCGTTGAACGAGGTGGACCAATAGGTAAAGTTCTCATCCATCGGTGGTTATCGAAATGTCATCAACAAAAGTAACATGGTCTTTCTGACAGAATTGTAGAACGAGGTGTTTACAAAAGCAGGAGAATAATACTACTTAGATCATATAGATCTCAAGAAAGGTTAAACCAAACAATGGAAAGGAAAATACGATTATAAGATTTAAATAGAACAATGGAAAGGAGAATGTGTTTAAACACATATTTCAAGGGTATATCCTCCCAAGTACAAGCAGAGCATGATATCCATGACTGGATATAATGTAGGAAACTCTTTAGGTAAGGTGAGAGAAATTTCATGACATTAACCATACAGTGGTGTTTGGGTAATTGAGCAGGAAACATTTAGCTTTGGGCTTCAAATGTTCTTTTTGATAACCGGAGTACCACAGACAAGCTTCGAGATAGCACTGACATGGTCACTGGGTAAAGACCAGACTTTGGAAACACAAAGGATCCATCAGGAATAACTTGTAGAATAAGTCTTACGATTTCCTCATGGAAGAATGGATAATATTACTGAAAAGGAATCTATAACAATAGGGCCTCCGGTCAGGTGTGCTAGGCACAATATCACCTTACCGGGTCATATTGAAATACCAATGTTATAACTCTTGAAAATATGTTCCAACCATCATATCTGACCGAGATTTAGATCTGATGGTGTCATGATACCTCAGACTCAAGATGCCTGAGAAGAAAAAGGTGCGACACAAATTGAGGAGATGACAGTGCAAGGTTCTCGGGAAATGAACTATGGAAGCGAGTTCCAAAACAAGAGTTCATCATTAAATGAAGGAGAGGTGAGGAGGTGGCTGATTGACTCAGCGACAATTCATTGAGATTTTCAAAAGATGGATTTCCACACTTATGTGAACAAGGGGATAACTTTTGTCGGGTCAAATGATATAATGATGTATGTTAGAGGAAAAACATACGCAATTAAACATTGGTTGAAAGGTGCACCCGAAATATGGGCTTACGTAGTACGATCAATGTTAGAATGGTGATTCGATAGTCAATGGCCTAAGGATGTAATTTTAACCATGAACTCCAAAGCAATAGGGTTGATAGAAGGGCAGAATCCAAACAGCACCGTTCACCTGTTGGTATCCCGGTTAGAAACAACACAAGAAAGAATGGTGATGGTGAGAAGTATCACTATACCAAGAACTCTTAAGAGGTGGAGCAATTCTCACAACATTCTTGACATAAAAGATGGTAATACTCTAAGTAAAGAAGAACATGAACAAATTTGTGTTGGAGGGAGGGCAATAACGTTGGTGATGATAACACAATCCATTGACGGGCAAGGATGGTATTTCTCATCAAGAATTCGATATATATCTAGGAAGAACTCAGAATGTTGATGATGATCATGACAAATTTTGTCGAGAGGCTCCACGAAGATGTAATAGATCGGCGATGAGATCAAGTCAAAGGAATGATGAAGCGATAGGTTAATGGAACCAAGGGTACGGCTCAAACTCCAAACAAATCTTGTTGTCCAAAACGAAATGATATGTTGAGGAAGATCGATGTAAGCTTAGCTCATCATCAAAAATTGTGCTCCGGGAAGAAGGACGATGTAGCATAGTAAAATTTAGCACGATAATGATATAGCCAAACAGGCTAGGAATGACGTGATCGGGTACAAATTCGTACTTAAGAAGATTACTAAGAATTGTTAAACCATAGTGCAGACCCGGTTCAGTTATCGGTGTCTTTGAGTGTTTAATAACTCAGAGCCCATGAAAAAAATGTAATCAGTGAGAATGTAGTACTTGATGAAGAACTCATAAGAAGTTATGCAGTTCAAGATAATCTCGAGATACCAGGGGGTAATACTCGGCGACAGATCAAAGTAGAGGTTGGACCGGGGTATTGATCCACAGAAGACAAGCGCTTAAACTTGCCCGAGAAATGAGATCAAAGGAGAACATATGGTCGGAAGCACGATTGCAAAGGATCAATTCACCGATACCAAATGATATTATATCAAGGAAATAGTTATTATTACAAGAAGTTTTCATGATAGGATCCACATCGTGTCCATGGGCATGAACACAAAGGTTCAAGGTCGACTCCCACTTCCTCAATGCATAACCTTCCATCCACCTCTCATATTTTGAAAAGGACATTAGTTGTTGAAAGTTTTACCTGGTGCAATACCAGATAAGTATGACCCGTGAAATCTTTCGGGTTCACACAAATTAGGGAAGGCATTGGTTCAACCCATCGGGGCATCTTAGGAACATATACCACTAACTTCAGAGTAATAAATACAAGCTCGGAAGTAGAGTATGGTTGTCAAAGCAGAGGATAAAAATTACCAAAGGCATTATATACCCATGGAAAGGCTCATAAGCTTATTGAATATGAAGGACACTGTCGAAAAGTAACCAAGCAATTGGTCTCGCGGACCACAAGGAATCTGATGTGAGTATCGGTACTCAATGAGAAGGAAAAAGAATGTAAAGCTATTAGAATATTGAAACCACTGACTAATTCAAAGCTCAAACGCAAATGAATTGTGATTTCCAAATCAAGGGATTAGAAGCAAACGCTCTGATTAAAAATTGATAAGTTGAATAGGCTTAGGGGTACATTGGACGACAACTTGATTGCCGAGGACCAGTTCATGTTCAAAATGACGCCTGAGCCGGAAGGATGAATTCTGGGTTGGGTTGATGATTGCGAGCATTCGCAAACATATTGGGTCAAAGACTCAAATTAACGGTGACAAAGTATGCTCCTGAATATTGCTAGACATATGGAAAGTAACCATAATGCAAGCAGACAAATATTTGCAGAGCAATAGTTGGCAATGGATTATCGGAAGACCGGATATTATTTCAAAGTAACTTGTGGATCACATGATCATTGGGGAATGAGCGGATACTCGATAAGTGCGAGGAATTATCTGTAGGGGTATTTCTGCGGCAAGGAACTATAAGGTAGTGGCACAAGGGATTCTTAAAAGTCAGAGAACAATTCGATGTAATTTGTAATAACAAGAGCAACAGGGAGTGATTGTATGAATGACAAGTGTATGTCGTTATCCATATGGATATCTCGGTAGTAGGGAATTGAAAAGACAGAGGGCACAAGGGTCTCGTGAACGCATCAAAGAGTATCTTCAAAATCTTCTGGTGAAGCGGTCGATCATCTGGGCTCTCCGGGAGGAAGTAATTACGAGAACCTAGAGTTAGAGTTAGCAAAATTATTTAACCCGAATAGAAGAGAGATCAGAGTCCCAGAGTAAGGATCGAGGAGTAAAAGATCCTAATACCACCCAAATGGCGACGTGGGCCTGTAAGATGCACAACCATGTTAGTAAAAAGTTTTGCAATATCTAGACTCAACTTCGGCCAAGGAGTTTGGAAGGGGGATTCCTATAGGCAGTCGGATCTGATACCAACTTGTGACGCCCCCGATTCAACCATACACTGATCATACACGCAAACATGTACGATCAAGATCAGAGACTCACGGGAAGATATCACAACACAACTCTACAAATCAAATAAGTCACACAAGCATCATATTACAAGCCAGGGGCCTCGAGGGCTCATATACAAGAGCTCGATCATAGATGAGTCAGCGGAAGCAACAATATCTGAGTACAGACATAAGTTAAACAAGTTTGCCTTAAGAAGGCTAGCACAAACTGGGATACAGATCAAAAGAGGCGCATGCCTCCTTCCTGGGATCCTCCTAAACTACTCATGGTCGTCGTCAGCAGGCTGCGCGTAGTAGTAGGCACCTCCAGTGTAGTAGGAGTCGTCGTCGACGGTGGCGTCTGGCTCCTGGGCTCCATCGTCTGGTCGCAGCAATCGGGTATAGGAAGGGGGAAAAGGGGGAGCAAAGCAACCGTGAGTACTCATCCAAAGTACTCGCAAGCAAGGAGCTACACTACATATGTATGCATTGGTATCAAATGGAAAAGGGGTATCATATGTGGACTAAACTGCAGAATGCCGGAGTAAAAGGGGGATAACTAGTCCTGTCGAAGACCACGCTTCTGGCCACCTCCATCTTGCAGCATGTAGAAGAGAGAAGAAGGTAAGTCCACCAAGTAGCATCGTGTAGCATAATCCTACCTGGCGACCCTCTCCTTGTCGCCCTGTTAGAGAGCAACCACTGGGTTGTATCTGGCACTTGGAAGGGTGTGTTTTATTAAGTATCCAGTTTTAGTTGTCATAAGGTCAAGGTACAACTCCAAGTCGTCCTATTACCGAAGATCACGGCTATTTGAATAGTTTAACTTCCCTGCAGGGGTGCACCACATTTCCCAACACGTTCGATCCCCTTTGTCCGGACACACTTTTCTGGGTCATGCCCGACCTCGGAAGATCAACACATCGCAACCCTACCTAGGCACAACAGAGAGGTCAGCACGCCGGTCTAAATCCTATGGCGCAAGGGTTTGGGCCCATCGCCCATTGCACACCTGCACGTTGCGAACGCGGCCGGTAAGCAGACCTAGCCTCCCTAATACAAGAGCAGGCGTTCCAGTCCAATCCGGCACGCGCCGCTCAGTCATTGACGTCACGAAGGCTTCGGCTGATACCACGACGTCGAGTGCCCATAACTGTTCCCGCGTAGTTGCTTAGTGCATATAGGCCAGTAGCCAGACTCAGATCAAATACCCTGATCTCGTTAAGTGTGTTATTTTGAAGTAACCGCGAACGCCGACCAGGGGCAGGCCCACCTCTCTCCTAAGTGGTCTCAACCTGCCCTGTCACTCCGCCATAGTGTAACAGTCAGGGGCCTTCGGGAACTCAGGCCCACCTCTACCGGGATGGAGCCACCTGCCCCTTCAGCCCCCAACATCGGAATCACTCGTGGGTACTCAACGAGCCGACCCGACTTTAGTCACCACCTGTATAGTATGTATATATGTATAAGTATATACCCGTGATCACCTCCCGAGTGATCATGGCCCGATAATATAGCATGGCAGACGGACAAGAATGTAGGGCCACTGATGATAAACTAGCATCCTATACTAAGCATTAGGATTGCAGGTAAAGGTAACAACAGTAGTAGCAAGGACATGCTATGCATCAGGATAGGATTAACGGAAGCAGTTACATGCTACACTACTCTAATGCAAGAAGTAGAGAGAAGAGTAGGCGATATCTGGTGACCAAGGGGGGGCTTGCCTGGTTGCTCTGGCAAGAGAGAGGGGTCGTCAACACCGTAGTCGTACTGGGTAGCAGCGGCGTCGGTCTCGTAGTCTATCGAAGAGAAGAGGGGGAAGGAACAATAAATATTAAGCAAACAGATGCATAGCAATGCATGACATGACAAGTAGCGGTGCTAGGGGTGCCCTAACGCGGTATGAGGTGATACCGGTGAAGGGGGGAAAGATCCGGGAAAATATCCCCGGTGTTTTGCGTTTTCGGACAGATGAACCGGAGGGGGAAAGTTGCGTGTTTGCTATTCTAGGAATGTGTGGCGTACGAACGGGCTGCGTATCCGGATTCATCTCGTCGTGCTGAGCAACTTTCATGCACAAAGTTTTTCCATTCGAGCTACGGTTTATTTTATATTAATTTTAAAAGATTTAAATCAATTTTAGCATTTATTTAATTAACTTAATTTAACATTATCCAGAATAGTGTTTGCTGACGTCATCATAACGTCAGCAGTCAACGGGGCGTTGAGTGGTCAACCTGACATGCGGGTCCCACATGTCATTCACTGTTTAGTTAATTAGCAGTAGTTAATTAGGTTAATTAATCAGAATTAGTTAATTTAAACAGAATTAATTAAGTTAATTATTTAGTTAATTAATTATTTTATTTATTATTTATATATACATTAATTTTTATTTTTAATTAATATTAATTTTAATTAATTTTTTTAAACCGTTCTCAGGCGCTAGGCCCCGCGTGTTAATGGTCCACAGGGCCGATGCGGTTAGCGGGCGCCACGGGCGCTCGCCCGCAGGGTGCGGCGGGGCGACGCCAGAGGACAGGGTGGCCCGGTGGCCGTCAGCGCTGCGGCGGCAGCAGAGGAGGCGGGGCGGCGAGTAGCGGCGCAACAGGGAGGCGAGGGGCGCTGGACGCGGTGGTGTGCGGCTACGCGAGGGGGAAAGGCGGCCGCGGGGCGCAGCAGCTGCTGCTGCAGCAGCGGGCGGCGAGCGAAGCTGGCGCGAGGCCAGGGAGGGGTTGCGCGACGGAGGAAGTGGCAGGAGCGTGGCGTGGGCGAGTGCGAGCAGCGCACGTGCTGCGCGTGGTGAGCGCGGGGCGGGGACGGCGGTGCACGACGAGCGCGACAGAACGGAGCAGGGCGAGGCAGACCGCCATGCCACGCGCGAGTGGGCGAGCGAGGGCACGGAGCGCGCGTAGTGCGGGGCGGGGCTCGGGGAGGCCGGCAGAGGCAGGCGGACAAGGCCGGCGAGTGGCGCGCGGGCCTTTAGAGGCGGGTGCGGCGGCATGCGCGTGCGGGATGGCGTGGGCGCACGCGTGCGCGGGACGATGCCGCGGCCGTGAGGGTGGGCGCGAGACAGAAGGAGGAAAGGAGGAGGCAGAGGCTCACATGGGTCGTAGGGAAAGGGCAATGGAGCGCGGGGAGGAAACCGG
>NC_041380.1:340808874-340868741 GCF_002162155.2 Triticum dicoccoides
TTCTTTGTTTAGTCTTTTCCCTTTTTTTTTTATTTTCTGTTTTAATTTCATTTCCCAATTTGTTTTAGTTTTGTAAAGCCTTCAAATAGCACCTAAAATAATATCATTAATTATAGCACTGCCACAATAACTTTGGCACCTAGTTAACATAGTTTAGTATTTTATAACACATAATAGGAGTATAATTAATTGTTTTTGCTATTGTTTTAATCACTTTAGGGTATTTAATTTTGTTATAAAGATGTTGTTTCTCCACCAATATTATCCATGATTTATTCATCACATTGAGAACATTTTAGTTTTGACTTTTGAAAACTTTAATTGTTTGACTTGACTTTGAATTTGAAATTTGATTCGGTTTTGAACTAACGCAAGATTTGCAATAGTAATCGAAGTGACGTGGCATCATTAATGTCGATTACTGTAGCCTAATTATCCGGGCGTCGCACCTAGATCGGATATGAACTCCTTCATCCAGAGTCCTTATTTGCTGCTTCCAAAGCAGCAATGTACTCCGCTTCATACGTAGATCCCGCCACGACGCTTTGTTTAGAACTGCACCAACTGACAGCTCCACCGTTCAATATAAACACGTATCCGTTTTGCGATTTAGAATCGTCCGGATCAGTGTTAAAGCTTGCATCGACATAACCATTTACGACCAGCTCTTTGTCACCTCCATAAACGAGAAACATATCCTTAGTCCTCTTTAGGTACTTCAGGATGTTCTTGACCGTTGTCCAGTGATCCACTCCTTGATTACTTTGGTACCTCCCTGCTAAACTAATAGCAAGGCACACATCAGGTCTGGTACACAACATTGCATACATAATAGAGCCTATAGCTGAAGCATAGGGAACACTTATCATTTTCTCTCTATCTTCTGCAGTGGTTGGGCATTGAGTCTGACTCAACTTCACACCTTGTAACACAGGCAAGAACCCTTTCTTTGCTTGATCCATTTGAACTTTTTCAAAACTTTGTCAAGGTATGTGCTTTGTGAAAGTCCAATTAAGCGTCTTGATCTATCTCTATAGATCTTGATGCCCAATATGTAAGCAGCTTCACCAAGGTCTTTCATTGAAAAAATCCTATTCAAGTATCCTTTTATGCTATCCAGAAATTCTATATCATTTCCAATCAACAATATGTCATCCACATATAATATTAGAAATGCTACAGAGCTCCCACTCACTTTCTTGTAAATACAGGCTTCTCCAAAAGTCTGTATAAAACCATATGCTTTGATCACACTATCAAAATGTTTATTCCAACTCCAAGAGGCTTGCACCAGTCCATAAATGGATCGCTGGAGCTTGCACACTTTGTTAGCTCCCTTTGGATCGACAAAACCTCCTGGTTGCATCATATACAACTCTTCTTCCAGAAAACCATTCAGGAATGCAGTTTTGACATCCATTTGCCAAATTTCGTAATCATAAAATGCGCAATTGCTAACATGATTCGGACAGACTTAAGCATCGCTACGGGTGAGAAAGTCTCATCGTAGTCAACCCCTTGAACTTGTCGAAAACCTTTCGCAACAAGTCAAGCTTTGTAGATAGTAACATTACCATCAGCTTCAGTCTTCTTCTTGAAGATCCATTTATTTTCTATGGCTTGCCGATCATCGGGCAAGTCAACCAAAGTCCACACTTTGTTCTCATACATGGATCCCATCTCAGATTTCATGGCCTCAAGCCATTTTGCAGAATTTGGGCTCACCATCGCTTCTTCATAGTTCGTAGGTTCGCCTTGGTCAAGTAACATGACCTCCAGAATAGGATTACCATACCACTGTGGAGCGGATCTTACTCTGGTTGACCTACGTGGTTTGGTAGTAACTTGATCTGAAGTTTCATGATCAATATCATTAGATTCCTCACTAATTGGTGTAGGCGTCACAGGAACCGGTTTCTATGATGAACTACTTTCAAACAAGGGAGCATGTATAGTTACCTCATCAAGTTCTACTTTTATTCCTCTCACTTCTTTAGAGAGAAACTCCTTCTCTAGAAAGGATCCATTCTTAGCAACAAATGTCTTGCCTTCGGATCTATGATAGAAGGTGTACCCAATAGTTTCCTTTGGGTATCCTATGAAGACACATTTCTCTGATTTGGGTTCGAGCTTATCAGGTTGAACCTTTTTCACATAAGCATCGCAGCCCCAAACTTTAAGAAACGACAACTTTGGTTTCTTGCCAAACCATAGTTCATAAGGCGTCGTCTCAACGGATTTCGATGGTGCCCTATTTAACTTGAATGCAGTCGTCTCTAAAGCATAACCTCAAAATGATAGCGGTAAATCAGTAAGAGACATCATAGAGCGCACCATATCTAGTAAAGTATGATTACGACGTTCGGATACACCATTGCGCTGTGGTGTTCTGGGTGGCGTGAGTTGCGAAACTATTCCGCATTGTTTCAAATGTAGACCAAACTCGTAACTCAAATATTCTCCTCCACAATCAGATTGTAGAAACTTTATTTTCTTGTTACGATGATTTTCCACTTCACTTTGAAATTCTTGAACTTTTCAAATGTTTCAGACTTATGTTTCGAAACATTAAGTAGATATACCCATATCTGCTCAGATCATCTATGAAGGCGAGAAAATAACGATACCTGCCGCGAGCCTCAGTATTCATCGGACCACATACATCAGTATGTATGATTTCCAATAAATCTGTTGCTCACTCCATTGTTCCGGAGAATGGCGTTTTAGTCATCTTGCCCATGAGGCAAGCTTCGCAAGTACCAAGTGATTAATAATCAAGTGATTCCAGAAGTCCATCAGTATGGAGTTTCTTCATGCGCTTTACACCAATATGACCCAAACAACAGTGCCACAAATAAGTTGCACTATCATTATCAACTCTGCATCTGTTGGCTTCAACATTATGAATATGTGTATCACTACTATCGAGATTCAACACAAATAGACCACTCTTCAAGGGTGCATGACCATAAAATATATTACTCATATAAATAGAACTACCATTATTCTAAGAATTAAATGAATAACCATCTGGCATCAAACAAGATCCAGATATAATGTTCATGCTTAACGCTGGCACCAAATAACAATTATTCAGGTCTAAAACTAACCCCGAAGGTAGATGTAGAGGTAGCGTGCCGACGGTGATCACATCGACTTTGGAACCATTTCCCACGTGCATCGTCGCCTCGTCCTTAGCCAGTCTTCGCTTAATCCGTAGTCCCTATTTCGAGTTGCAAATATTAGCAACAGAACCAGTATCAAATACCCAGGTGCTACTGCGAGCTCTAGTAAGGTACACATCAATAACATGTATATCACATATACCTTTGTTCACCTTGCCATCCTTCTTATCCGCCAAATACTTGGGGCAGTTCCGCTTCCAGTGACTAGTCTGTTTGCAGTAGAAGTACTCAGTCTCAGGCTTAGGTCCACACTTGCGTTTCTTCTCTTGAGCAGCAACTTGTTTGCCATTCTTCTTGAAGTTCCCTTTCTTCTTCCCTTTACCCTTTTTGTTGAAACTGGTGGTCTTGTTGACCATCAAAACTTGATGCTCCTTCTTGATTTCTACCTTCGCAGCTTTTAGCATTGCGAAGAGCTCGGGAATCGTCTTGTTCATCCCTTGCATATTATAGTTCATCACGAAGCTCTTGTAGCTTGGTGGCAGTGATTGAAGAACTCTATCAATGACACTATCAACAGGAAGATTAACTCCCAGTTGAGTCAAGTGGTTATGGTACCCAGACATTCTGAGTATATGTTCACTGACAGAACTATTCTCCTCCATCTTGCAGCTGTAGAACTTATTGGAGACTTCATATCTCTTAATCTGGGCATTTGCTTGAAATATTAACTTCAACTCCTGGAACTTCTCATATGCTCCATGACGTTCAAAACGTCGTTGAAGTCCCAATTCTAAGCTGTAAAGCATGGCACACTGAACTATCGACTAGTCATCAGCTTTGCTCTGCCAGACGTTCTTAATGTTGTCAGTAGCATCTGTAGCAGGCCTGGCACCTAGCGGTGCTTCCAGGACGTTCTTAACAATGTCTGCAGTTGCTGGCGCAGGTGGTAGACCTAGCGGTGCTTCCAAGACATAACTTTTCTGTGCAGCAATGAGGATAATCCTCAAGTTACGGACCCAGTCCGTGTAATTGCTACCATCATCTTTCAACTTTGCTTTCTCAAGGAATGCATTAAAATTCAACGAAACAACAGCATGGGCCATCTATCTACAACAACATAGACAAGCAAAATACTATCAGGTACTAAGTTCATGATAAATTTAAGTTCAACTAATCATATTACTTAAGAACTCCCACTTAGATAGACATCCCTCTAATCATCTAAGTGATCACGTGATCCATATCAACTAAACCATAACCGATCATCACGTGAGATGGAGTAGTTTCCAATGGTGAACATCTCTATGTTGATCATATCTGCTATATGATTCATGCTCGACCTTTCGGTCTCAGTGTTCCGAGGCCATATCTGCATATGCTAGGCTCGTCAAGTTTAAACCTGAGTATTCTGCGTGTGCAAAACTGTCTTACACCCGTTGTAGATGAACGTTGAGCTTATCACACCCGATCATCACGTGGTGTCTCGGCACGACGGACTTTGGCAATGATGCATACTCAGGGAGAACACTTTTACCTTGAAATTTAGTGTGAGATCATCTTATAATGCTACCGTCAAACAAAGCAAAATAAGATGCATAAAGGATAAACATCACATGCAATCAATATAAGTGATATGATATGGCCATCATCATCGTGTGCCTTTGATCTCCATCTCCAAAGCACCGTCAGGATCACCATCGTCACCGGCGCGACACCTTGATCTCCATCATAGCATCGTTGTTGTCTCGCCAACTATTGCTTCTACGACTATCGCTACCGCTTAGTGATAAAGTAAAGCAATTACAGGGCGATTGCATAGGAATACAATAAAGCGACAACCATATGGCTCTTGCCAGTTGCCGATAACTCTGTTACAAAACATAATCATCTCATACAATAAATATAGCATCATGTCTTGACCATATCACATCACAACATGCCCTACAAAAACAAGTTAGACGTCCTCTACTTTGTTGTTGCAATTTTACGTGGCTGCTACGGGCTGAGCAAGAACCGTTCTTACCTACGCATCAAAACCACAACGATATTTCGTCAAGTTAGTGTTGTTTTAACCTTCACAAGGACCGGCCGTAGCCACACTCGGTTCAACTAAAGTTGGAGAAACTGACACCCGCTAGCCACCTGTGTGCAAAGCACGTCCGTAGAACCAGTCTCGCGTAAGCGTACACATAATGTCGGTCCGGGCCGCTTCATCCAACAATACCGCCGAACCAAAGTATGACATGCTGGTAAGCAGTATGACTTGTATCGCCCACAACTGTGTTCTACTCGTGCATATAACATCTACGCATAAACCTGGCTCGGATGCCACTGTTGGGGAACGTAGTAATTTCAAAATTTTCGTACGCACACGCAAGATCATGGTGATGCATATCAACAAGAGGGAGAGTGCCGTCTACGTACCCTCATAGACCGTAAGCGGAAGCATTATAACAACGCGGTTGATGTAGTCGTACGTCTTCACGATCGACCGATCCTCAGCACCGAACGTACGGCACCTCCGCGTTCGGCACACGTTCAGCTCGGTGACATCCCGCGAACTCACGATCCAATAGAGCTTCCGGGAAGAGCTTCGTCAGCACGATGGCGTGGTGATGGTGATGATGATGCTACCGACGCAGGGCTTCACCTAAGCACCGTTATGATATGACTGAGGTGGATTATGGTGGAGGGGGGCACCGCACATGGCTAAGAGATCAATGATCAATTGTTGTGTCTATGGGGTGCCCCCTGCCCCCGTATATAAAGGAGCTAGGGGGAGGCGGCCGGCCAAGGAGGAGGGCGCGCCAAGGGGGTAGTCCTACTCCCACCGGGAGTAGGACTCCTCCTTTCCTAGTAGGAGTAGGAGAAGGGAAGGAAGGGAGAGAGGAAGAGAAGGAAAAAGGGGGCCCCCGCCCCCCCGCCTTGTCCAATTCGGACTAGAGGGGGAGGGGGTGCATGGCTGCCCTGGCCGACCCCTCCTCTTCTCCCAATAGGGCCCATTAGGCCCAATATACTCCCCGGGGGGTTCCGGTAACCCCCGGGTACTCCGGTATATGCCTGAAACCTCCCGAAACACTTCTGGTGTCCGAACATAGTCGTCCAATATATCGATCTTTACGTCTCGACCATTTCGGAACTCCTTGTCATGTCCGTGATCATATCCGGGACTATGAACTACCTTCGTCACATAACTTTAAGCGTGCGGACCCTACGGGTTCGAGAACTATGTAGACATGACCGAGACACGTCTTCAGTCAATAACCAATAGCGGAACCTGGATGCTCATATTGGTTCCTACATATTCTACGAAGATCTTTATCGGTCAAACTGCATAACAATATACTTTGTTCCCTTTGTCATCGGTAAGTTACTTGCCCGAGATTCGATCGTTGGTATATTAATACCTAGCTCAATCTCGTTACCGGCAAGTCTCTTTACTCGTTCCGTAGTGCATCATCCCATAACTAACTCATTAGTCACATTGCTTGCAAGGCTTATAGCGATGTGCATTACTGAGAGGGCCCAGAGATACCTCTCTGACAATCGGAGTGACAAATCCTATTCTTGATCTATGCCAACTCAACAAACACCATCGGAGACACCTGTAGAGCACCTTTATAATCACCCAGTTACGTTGTGACATTTGGTAGCACACAAAGTGTTCTTCCGGTATTCGGGAGTTGAATAATCTCATAGTCATAGGAACATGTATAAGTCATGGAGAAAGCAATAGCAGTAAACTAAATGATCAAGTGCTAAGCTAACGAAATGGGTCAAGTCAATCACATCATTCTCCTAATGATGTGATCCCGTTAATCAAATGACAACTCATATCTATGGCTAGGAAACTCAACCATCTTTGATCAACGAGCTAGTCAAGTAGAGGCATACTAGTGACACTATGTTTGTCTATGTATTCACACATTTATTATGTTTTCGGTTAATACAATTATAGCATGAATAATAAACTTTTGTCATGATATGAGGAAATAAATAATAACTTTATTATTGCCTCTAGGGCATATTTCCTTCAGGTGGAGCCCTCTGTGGACTCCCGCAACCATTACCTTTCATGGGTTGAAGTCTCCATCAACGTGGACGTACGATAGCACCACCTATTGGAACCACGCCAAAAATCTCCGTGTCTACATTGCGTTTGCAAACTCCAATCCCATCCATTTACTTTCTTGAAATTAGCATGCTTTATTCTTTCCACTGCTCATACTCTTGTCATGCTAGCTTGAAATGAGTGTGAATGCTTAAACTTGTGCTAAAACTCCACCTCAACTTGAAGAACTTAAAAACTACCACTTTTGCTTGTTGAGGGTCTAATCACCCCCCTAGACCACTCTTCTCGATCCTTTTAGTAAGTTAATGCAATATTTAAGCAACTAAATGATTCCCAGCATGTTGTCACGGGAATCAGTTGCACAAACTTATTCATAATACAGTTAAAAGCATATGACTCCTTATTATTTTATTTCATTTGAAAAAAATGAAAAATAGAATGGTGACTCCGCCACTTCTTATGGCAGTGAAGTCAGCATGTGGTTTCATAATAGAATCTGCAAACTGGAAATGATTAGAAACCATTAGCGGTAGATATTTATAATAGAAAGTCATGAACAAGACAATAAGTAATGCTAGTTAAGTATTTATAGTAACGAGAATAATTTTGGACAATAAAGTGGCCTTGCTTGAAAATATAGTATATATTTAAATAAGCATTACAATTGTTCAATTTGAAACTATTAAAAAGGAATGAGGCATCAGCAATTGAGTTCACAAATTATAATCTAGAGAGGTCACCCAGGTGGACAATTGCATATAGTTTGTGTCATGAGAGAGACTAGTCAACATACTTTGTCAGTATGTTAGTTTATCCAAAGATAACATGCATATTTTGCTTTAGCATTGTTGATTATATATTAAATCTATTTATCATCATTGTGTGATCCCAATCATGCTATCTAAATTCCATCCAAAGATGTTCTAGATGCACAATTAAGAGGTAAAGGATTGCCTTTGAATTGTTTATTGACTAAATATCTACATGATAGAAAGGGTTTTTGGTTGCGAAAGTGACCAAGCTTAGTAAATAAAGAAAATATTAAATTCTATGTTTTAATGGAGGTTTGCACATAAATTTAGGGCATTAAGACTGGCTACTCTCACGGCCCTCTCACACCATTAGTCTTCTGGACAATCCATTGTCCAGATCTAGCTGCCTATGTCCGATGGATGTGTGTGGGGTGTTGCTTCCGTGCAACGTGGGCACAACTTAGCCATGTTGTCCTAGGGGTAGCGATTCATGTGGCTTTTTTGGACTATTGTGATTGATTGGGTTGGTACTGGATCGTGCGGCCCGATTCATAAGTAAGCCCATCCTACGAAGCCCTATGTAATGCCACCCATTATAAAAGAATAATGTATACCCGCTCTTCCCCAACCTCTGCTCTCTCACAAGATGGTCAAGCCCTAGCAGTCCCTGTTGTCGGCAGCTCCTTTTGCCCATCACGTCACTCTACACTGATGAGATCCCGCCAGCCCCCTCATGCTCCATGAGCTCGCCTCCTACCCTCCTCTTCTTGGCATGTATTAATTGCATCACCACGACACTGGCCCCTCCAACTGCCCTAGAGCCCACCATTGTTTCCCTCGCCTCGGTGACTCCACTGTCCGGGTAACCTATGTCGACTGCATCCAGCCGCACCAAAGCATACTCTTCGCCCTCATGTCTTGCTATGTCTCTTCCATTGGCATTCCCATATTTGTCCCTTTGACAACCATATCTATCCCTCCTCCTAATATACTTCATCCTTGGGACCGATGTTTGTTTCCATAGGTGAGTGATTTTCTTGTTTACTATATTAAGTTGATCTTGCATCGATCACAACTTGTGTCCCCGTTGTGTTCACATGGCTGGTTGGTAGCCCCGACTGATCTTGTTGCATACCCTAAATTGTGTTTCGTTGTGTTTGAAATGATGATTGGAATCACAATAAGTCTTCGGTGCAATGATTGGCTTGCACCCTCGCTCTCATGGAAGTTCATTTATGGCTCTGGCAGATTAGCGTTTGTTATTTTTGTAATTAAGTGACTTCGCTCATTCCATGTAACATGCTTAATTTGGTGCATTTTACACTACATTGTACATTGTGTAGTCATGGTAGGTGCTCCCTCATATATGTTTAGTTTACAAATACCGCAAGGGTGGTATTCTTCATATGCAGAAGATAAAGATCAACTATTACCTGGAGGTAATTTGCTTAGTTGTGGATACTAAATGGTTAGTGTTATGACATGGTAGCTTCCAAAAAGTATTATGTAGTGGTGAAGTAATCATTTTTTAAAATTAAAACCATAGAACTTGCATCAATTTTTGTGTAGAATGTGCGTGCTGAATGCAGGTTGTTCTGGAACATTTGAAGAGTTTTCTTGACACAAAAAGTTGAGCCAATATTCATTAATCACCTCAAATTAGTATATAAGTTGTAAAATGTGAATATTTTAGGTGATCCACCACACACACACACACACTTTGTTTCGGACTTTAATAGGACCTCCTTGCTATCTAAAACATGCATTATTCATTTGATATTACCAAGGACTTTTGAATCTTTTATACGACTATTTCAAGGAGTATTAAGTATTCATCTTTTACATACACTACTTTGGGCAATGGGTTGGATTACTTAAGCCATTCTCTATTATTTATCTATTTATTTGAAAATGAACTTGTTGATTTGCCTATTGGGAAGTCTGACTGTCACATTGATATATGAAAATTTTCCAATCAACTAATATTCCTTAATTTCACCGTACATTGAGCACATTTTTATTCACTAATGTTCCATCGTGATTTCTTCCTCGGGGTGGGAATATTTCTAGGATGCTCCATACATCTTATCCCAAGACTTATTGCTTCTCATTCACGTTAGACGTCTATTTGCGAGAAACATCAATGAAACTATAAAAAAATTCACGTGCTTCCGCTTCACATGGTGATTCCTTGACTCTTTGATTTCTTCATCTTGGCAAATTTGTTGATTTTTTCATATCTTTTGAATGGACAAGCCAATTGTATCCTTGTATTATTCTTAATGTCGGATGAAGCCTCACAACCACAAAAGAAATCAATGATAAATGGTGACCCCGTAGCTAGCATTGTTTTAACCTTCTCTAATTTTGATTGAGCTAAATGATTAATGGAGCATATAAATCTGCCAGAGGGATGCTTTGAAACGTTTCAAGGGAAGGTGATTTTATGAAGTATGAAGTGTCATTGCGACCTATCATCTTTTCTGATAAATGGAAATTACTCATGAATTATTTCTAAAAACTAAATATGCATCATGTCATCATTTAGACATTCTGCTTTGTTACATGTTGTTGGCATATCAGGAAAGGCCATCTTACTATGATACTTAGGTCGATGAAGTTACTTGGATAGCATATTGAGCCGTCGAGTTCACGTTTCCACTTCCAATTGAACAGATTTCTTAAATTTCTTCTACATCTTACATTTTTCTGTAAATATGGATGAGTGTCGCAAAGAGTGTATTTACTACCAAGTATGCTAACTAAAATAAATACATTGGATATACCCAATCAGAACAACTTCAAGCCAATAAGAGCCAAGAAACAACAAGTTCTTCCCCAATTCCCTATTGTCACACTACTTCTCTACAAATTAATTAAAAAATTAATGTGCAATTGTGACCAACTCATAGGCCAGTTCATGCAAATTTAACTTACATGTTTCATGTCATCATATAGGATGAAAGCTATTCCAATTTTATTGGACAAATGACGGGCGTGACAACATGCGCCATCATGATGTAATGTTTATTATAGATAGCCTATATTCACCTGCGTTGCCTCACCAAACTGATTTGAACCTTTTTATGTGTTTTAAGAAATGTTTGTTAAAAGAAAAGCTTGTTAGTCACCAAAGTGTCACATCTTATAAAATATCAGAAATTATAATGCTAGGGGTCACCCAAAAGCGGACCATTGTTTATAGTTTGTGATAGTAAATGGGTTTATTATTACAAAGAAAATGTGTAAATGTACTACACTCGTGCTTATCCATCCAAAGGTAGTAGCATACACGTATAATTTGCACATTCACTAAAGAACATCTGTAACATCATTACTCAAAATACTAAGTTTGAGAATAGAAGTCAGTTTCTCACTTAACGTATAATCCACATCAAGCAAAATTACCAATAGGATTTTTCATGGAATATATAAACCATGAATTTTAAACATAGATACATAATACAAGTCATGTAGAAAAACGTTAGTGGCTCTTAAAATTTGGTTTCACTAAATAAAAGAAATATTACCTTGTATGTGGTCTCCTCGGTATGGTAATTTAGTTACACATATCAAAATCAAAGGTTCTTGCCCACCAAGAAATTAAATATTGGTCAAAGGGAAATAAATGTACCACAAGCGAGATGGTATATTTTTTCTACCTAAAGGTCATAAGAGCAAGATTATTTTACATGGCATAAAATAATTCATGAAAGGAATTTGTAAAGGATACATATAAGGCATTATATGTGATATATATATATATATAATATAGACACACACATACATATTAATGACAAAAATATGTTGCATCTTAGATGGTTATCTTCTAAAGATTGTGCGAGTATAAGTTTTTGTGCATGGAGATTTCTCACATTTTGTGCACACAACTAATGGGACCTATCTATGAAAGATCAATTAGTGGTGTTATTAAAGTCCATTTTGACCACAGTAAAAGCATGGGCATAATATTTGTAAGGATACAAACTTAAGTGAGTGTCGATTGCATTATTAGGATAAAAGGTAAGTCGACTTAAAAGTAACCTCGATATGCATTATTGAAAAGCTATAAGAGAAATAAGAAAACAATCTTTGGTTTTAACAAGGCATCAACAATTATAATCTCTCACGTGAAAGTTTAAAGAAAACCTTAATTAATTAAAGGTATCCATAAAAGAGTGGGTGTAGCATGATACTGAATTTCCAAGTGTGAAAGTTTTTTCAAAACCCTCACAACATAGTATTAGTTAGTTAGTTTTTTTATAATCATTCATTACAACAATAGCCACGCAAGGGCGAAACACTATTACAAAGCACACCATCCGACCTATTATCAAAGCTAAACTTAACAATCTCACATGCCATCACATTAGATTGCCGATGAATGTTTTTAATCTTGAAATTATTGAAAAGCTTAGTGATTCAAAGTACTTCCTTCTATAGATCAACAAGATGGGACATGTCGAGTGTTTCATTTGCAAGGAAAGAATCCACAAAGGAATGATCAATTTTCGAAATAATGGGCTTGTGAAGCGCAATACCAATATATAATCTGGTGAGGCATGCTTGAAGCTCCACTTCATCCACATAGGTACACGCCCCAATAAAATTCCATGATGGTATGATGACTTATCCAAAATGATCTCTAGCCACAACCCCCAGACTAGCTGTGTTAATGATCTTCATAAAACTGGCGTCAACATTGATCTTAATATACCAAGTCAAGCGTGGCTACCAAGGCACAAAGCTCCTCATTGAAGTATTAACAGACCTCCAACCATCCGCCACTCCCTTACCTTTCTTATTGAAATCCAACTATGCATTGGTGTGGAAAGACGAGAAAGTTTTCCAATAATTATCCACAAAGATAAAAGAGGCAGATATTGATTATTTCCCCTTTCCAAAAATCAAATCATTTCTCAAATGCTCTCCAAAAGATAAATAAAACTTTCTCGCATGCTCAAATGTCACTAGAGAATGAAAAATATTTTCATCTTCAACACCAAAAATAGAGCACAAACCTGCTATACTTTGGTGGTGAGTTACTCTATTAACCTTAACTGCCAAGTTGTTAGACGCATAATGCCAGACAAAGGTTCTAATCTTTTATGTAACATTGGCCTTCCAAATAATATCCCAAAGCCTCATTTCCCCATTCAAAACTCCACTAGCTTGTCCCCTATCTTCCTTACAATCCTTGAGATTCAGCGCCAACCTATTCACACTTTAAGCAGAGAAAATACCATTATTCTCATAGTGCCACACAGTGAAATCTCCCTCTCCCGAAGACTAAATACATATCTTTAGGATCCCCTTAGCATCATGGGGGTAGAACAAGTACCCAATAAAAATTTCAACCCATCTTCTCAACCTAGTCATGAATAATTCCAACAACCATTTTAGTCTATTTCCGTTCTTTTTGGCCGAAATGTTTTGGCCAAAATTCATTGGGAGCTAGTCATCTCTCCAAATATTTACTAGTGACATCGAACACTCTATAAATGATAGCCGTTTTAAGTAGTTCTAGGTCATGCATAATACCTTGCCAATTCACCGGTGTCGACTATGGGAAGAAAGAGTTTCCAGAAGATGCCCAATGGGGATAATACTTTGCCTTCATCACCTTGGCACATAAGGTCTAGGTAAATCAATAAGCTCCATGCCTATTTGGCCAGAAGCGGTCAATTAAATAACCTTACATCATGGAAACCCATACCGCCCTCACCTTCTAGTCTCGCTAGTTTGTCCCATGCCATACAATGGGTTTTACTCTTGTCCTTTTTCTCTTCACCCACCAAAAATTCTTGATGAGTTGAGATAACCCATCGCAAAGTGAAGCCGGAAATTTGAAAATTCTCATGGCATACACTGGAAGAACTTGCATAACTGTCTTAATTTGAATTTCCTTGGTCCCTCTAGGGGCACATTTTTCAATCCAGTCAAATAGCCATTTCAAAGATTTATCTTTGGTAGACTAAAATTTACCATCTTTCATTCTACCTTCTGACATAGGTAAACCAAGATATTTTAAGACATTAAAACTGAGCACTAATCTAGCCCTCTCAGGCTATTAGTGTCTTGAACCATTGGATGCCTGTTGTGGATGTTCATGGCCATTAGATTTCACACTAATCACGACGGGACATTTTTTTGTTGAGCGTCGAGTGCTGCAAGTTAGGGTCGCTGCTCCCGTAACAAATTCGGGCATCTGCTGTTAACTTCGGCCAAATGGGCTTGGGGCCTTGGGCTAAGCCATGTTGTAGCCCCAGAGCCACGGTCTCCCCTCCTTCAACATTCGACGGTCTCCCCTCCTCCCCCGTTCGCATTCTCCTCTCGGATCTCTCTCTCTTGTCTGCTCACCTCCCTAACCTCTTACTCTATCGAGCTGCACGAACGAACCAGTGCTTTGGACATCAGCACTGTGCCCCTATGGAGATGACGGAGATTAGAGGGATGGATTCACAGCGAAAGATGATTTTTGTGGTGCATAGGCAACGCCTTATCTTCCTCTGCAGCGTAGGATGAGCAGATCCATCTTCCACATCGACGGCGGTAGGGAGGTGTTGGTTCTTTTCTGAGCGCTGTAGCTATGCATTCCCCTGCCGCTCCCCTTCCCTCATATCCTCAGTCTGTGCTCCCCACATGCCTGCAAGTACCACTCCAGTCGCCTCCTCCGGCGTGTGCACCGCTCCTTCTATCCGCTGATTTGGTCCATCCAGATGTTGTCGGATCCACCAATTTCTTACCGAGGGAAAAGTGCAGAAAGTATATATTGATTCCCCTATAGTATGTTTCTAGGACCATTTATTTATTTAGGGTTTTTGTCAGTTTTGCCACTGGTTGTATAACACTACTCAGTTTTGCCACTAAAATTTTTCACTACTAAAAAATGCCATTGTTTTGTTGGACACAACCTCAAAAAGACCATTTTCACCGTAATCGTCAGGTCAATGGACATTGATCGAAGGTAGATGACAAAAATACCCATATCCCATTTGTCAACTCTCCTTTCTCTCTCTTTTGACTTGTGGGCCCATCTGTCAGGGGTGCAGAAAAGAGAAAAATGAAAATGGGCAGTTTGGGGCTTCGAACCCAAGACCACGGCCTGCACGTCGCAAGAGCTAACCAGCTGAGCTATAGAAATCTTCTAATGTGAAAGGAGATACCACACACACTTTGTACCATACTCCCGTGCATGCCTGGGTGAGGCCTGAACAGCATGAGCCATCCATGGCCCATGCAGATGGCGACTCTGTTACATCAGCTCTCAGAAAAAAATAGCTGCGTGATGGCCACGAGCACCTGCTGTCAGGCATGTCACGTTTATTTTCGAATCATGCACTATACAATACTGTATATCACCTGCACTGCACTCTGCAAGCCCCTTTCGGTTACGAGAGTGCTTCAGCCAGCCAGCTATAGTTTTTGACGCCGCATGTAGTACGTAGATGCAGCGGCACATTTAAAACCCTGCGCGTGCATTGCTCCTACGCTAGCTTCACGACTGCTTCTCCATCTAAACGATATAAGGGGTGTATCTCCTTTCACATTAGAAGATTTCTGTAGCTTAGCTGGTTAGCTCTCGCGACTTGCAGCCCGTGGTCTTGGGTTCAAAGCCCCGAACTGCCAATTTTCATTTTCTCTTTTCACGCGTCCCTGATAGATGGGCCCACAAGTCAAAAGAGAGAGAAAGGGAGTTGACAAATGGGATAAGGGTATTTTCGTCATCTATCTTCGATCAACGTCCATTTACCTGACAATTACGGTGAAAAATGGTCTTTTTGAGGTCATGTCCAACAGAACAATGGCATTTTTGAGTAGTGAAAATTTTTAGTGGCAAAACTGAGTAGTGTTATACAACCGGTGGCAAAACTGATAAAACCCTATTTATTTATCCTCAAAACCACTGGACCACGGTGGGAACTTGATCTTCCAAACTGCACTTTTACAAAACATCATCGAACACTTACTAGGGCTCAATAACTGACTAGTCCCCTCCTCGTAAATTGTCAAGATATTTTTAGTTGTCAAGACTTGATCCATGGAACCCTTAAAAAATAGGAAACTATCATTCGCAAACAATAATGAGATATACCTGGACCTTGTATGTTCAAATAGAAATCTTAAAGAGCCCCCTTATCGCAAACATCCTTTAACAACAACGGAAGAGCCTCGACCATATTGCAGCATTCATCATTGCCACTTCCAACAGTGTAAGATGGGCTCGCATTTTCGGCTTACAAGACCCCGAAGGTGCTCATATATAGCACTCATGGCGATCATTCACCATAGCAAACGAATAATGGCACCATGACCATACAACACCAATGGCTTCCCCTTGATCGTTTGCAACCGGATTGTAGTACTGTGCCCGCGTCCTTGCAACACCCAATGGTTGTCCTTGCAGCAGGTTGTAGCATGCATGTAGGTTCGCCACCTCTGGCTTGTAGCAAGCGACAGTGGGCATTTGGCTTCTCGGTACACATTTGGTCAATGCTATAGCATGTGTGACACAACCTTGCATTAGTAGGCATTGCATCATTATGTCTAGTTAGAAGCAAGGAAAAGGGTGGATGTGCTTAACTCAGGGATAAGAATGAGGGGTGGAGGAAGTTTCTAGAGGATATGGTGGAAAATAGTAGAATGTGGGGAATATGTTGTGCGGACCACACACATGTGGCGTGCGCTTAGGATGGCCAACACGAGCACACTTTCATGCCTCCCCCTCCCGCTCTTATTCTAATTGTTTCCTGCAAAAATTGGCCACATTTTGTCCCGCCATACTCTGTGGAAGAGAGGCCTAGACGCATGAACATACATATCAAAGCAGAAACTGCAGAAGAAGAAAAAGATCAGGAATAACGGAAGAGGGTGGTGAGATTTAGAATGTGCCTTTCCTTCCATACATGATGGTTACAATGAGACCTATACACGCCTGTTACACTATCTAACATGCTAGATTTACATGCCTGGTCATGCGACCACTCACAGAAAATGTTTCGCCTCACACCACTTCATTGCACCTTCCTCTGCTTCATTGGTATTTTTAAACTAACAATATAGCCTCTCATGACATTATCACCCACTCAAGATTCAAATTGTCCCCAAGTTGGAGCATCTAGGTAGTGTTTGTGCACCCTTTGTGATACTCCCAAGTTGCCATAGACACCCGAGGGGAACTCTGGCGCACCAGGATTTGCAGGTAAGCAATATTACGTTTATTCACCAAGCGCATGTCCAAGGTGGCTTCAGGTTGTGGTTTGTCACTCTCTAGTTTAAACATATGCATAACGGATATGTTGTGTTAAGGGATGTAAAGACAAGCGTGTGATCTGGCGCATGTGACTTGAGTTCAGATACTTGGAGCACCATGTGAACCTGAATTTCTTCACGAAGAGTCTGTTGATATTCCAAAGGTCCAATGCAATCTAGAATTGAGTAGTGGGTAAAGTGCTAGTAAGAAAGCTTTGTGCAATTTGTGATGGATCTTTTGATGCATGTATAGAAGAACTACATGTAGATCATAGTTCTTTAGTTATTGTTGATGAATATATGGTTCAAAATGATAGTATTGCTCTTACTTATGATAGTTCTATTTGTTTCCGAGTCCCCCTCCCACACTTTAGGAAAAAATATGCTTATTTGGGGGATTGCATTTGTGATTTGCAATTGACTTGTGCGCATAATGATAGTAATTGTAGATGTAATGATGATTTTGATTATGCTTGCAATTACTATGAGAGAAAAGATATAACTACAAAATCCCACTCCATCTTCCCAATATATTTGAATTACAAGTAGCTCCTTTTGTACTCATTGTCTTTACCCAACTATCATAATTATTCATGTAATGCCAATCCATAGGAAGAGAGTAAGGCGTAGCAAGATCATGAATTATGATGAAAAAAACGAAAGGTGTTCTCCATCCTCCTTAGTGTAATGTTATTAATTGACCTAGAAACCACCAAAGTCATTACGTGACTAATCAATCTCTAATACCATATGATATGTCCTGTTGTTCCTCGGAAAGAGAGGCTGAAAGGACATCGTAGCCCCAATCATGGTTTTTGGTGATTGTTTCATACTATTAGCGGGTACCTACTATTTGTGAGTATATGGACAAGTTTTAATGTCGATGAGATGAAACAAAAGGTGGTTGGAGAATGCACAATTAAAAAGTATAAAAGAAGACATCGTGTTTTATTTTATAATTAGGTTTCCATATATTTGAGTTGATTGGAATAACATGTTATCAAGAGTGGTTACACAAGAAACAATAGTTCGTTCATGTATGAACACAAAAATCCTAGACATGCGAAGCCTCTGAACCTGTCCGGGAGGGGGTGGTTCCAGGTTTGATCTAGGAGATCTTGGAAACCCCATATATATATTCCTCAGTAGATTCCTGGTTCTCCAGGGTGCTAGAGCCTCCGATCTTAACTGAATCTATGCGTACTTGGCATGTCTGAATATGTGTGTAACATGAAGATTATAGGATGGGGCATATATGAACCCCCTTCTTACCTAGGGGCGTGACTAGATCTCTCTCTCTCCCACCATCGCCAAGGAATTCAAGCTCACATTGCTTCCTTCATGTCATTGAGGAAAAAGGTGGACCGTAGATTTGTTATCCCATCAAGCTTGAATCCCCCTTGAGTTCTTCGTGCTACTTGTTACTCTTTTGTTTGTGGAGAATCCTGGATGGTTTGAGGTCACCTAGAATCTTCAAGTATGTGGATTTTTCTCTAAGGAGTATTTGGAGTTACGAGGTCACCTTAAGGCCTACCACTTAGTGATTGAGCATGGACTTTGTCAGGTGAGGCACTTGGTTTTGTGAGTGCTTTGTTTGGATCTTGTTTCTCCAATGGAGATTAGCATCCTCCCACGGGTGTGAAATTTATATATATTCATCTTTGTGCAATGTGGTCATCTTGTTCTTGAGCTTTACTACTTGCTTGAGTGTTGCTTTCTTGCTAGCTTATCTTATTTATCTAGCTGCAAGTGTTGTTGTGTCATATATGTTAATTCGCCTCAACTGCATCTGTAAAAAACTTATAACTTTACAATCATTGAAATAAACTAAGAAAGTTACAATTTAGTGATCTATTCATCATTCTCTAATTGACGCCTTTGTTCCTTCATAGGCCTAGCATTAGGATATGTATAGAGCAAAAAACTATAGTAGGAAGAAGAATAGGAACGTTAGAAAGTCAAGGGCATGCCACTCATGATGGTCACCATGAGACTTATATAGAATGTTACCATCGGTGGAGTGCCGACCAAAAATGAGAGGGGGTGGTTGGTTCAAATTTAGTACTAAATCAAGGGGGGGGCTAATAACGGAAACTGCACGTCTCATGCATCTAATATGTATTTAGAATCATTTGCGAATATATATTGAGGCATCTAGTATCATAAGCATTAAAAATATGAGTTAACTTGGAGAGTTCAACTACATGGACTCTATGATGAACTAAGTATATGCTCTCGTGTTTCTTCCAAGTTTTGAAGTCAGCACACTATTGGCAATGTACTCATCTTGCATTTGTTTTATAGTTTTATGATCTTCAAGTTAGAGGACTCACGACCAACACTAGCAATGGAAAAGGAAGAGTGATTAGCAAACGAATCGACCTGTCAACCATGTTATAGATCCTACATCATCTTGTCACAACGAGGCACCTACAAAGTGCAACCAAAGGAGTAGGCTTCTTCAGACCATCATTATTTAAAGCATTAAACCAAAATGGTTAAATTGACGCTCCAATGCAATTACTTGTTGATGTGTGAAATCTGCTGGATAGAACTTCTCAACCTTGCATATGTCTTTAGTATTGAAAGATGTAAATCCATTTTCTACTAGAATAACACTTACATATAACATTTCAAAAAACACTTACATATAAAAGACCCATCACTTTTTCATTAAATATCAGATTCAACTCATTTAATTGGTCATCTATTGTCACTCAAAATGTATCCAATAAAAATAACACTCTGATATGTCTCCAATGTATCTATAATTTATGAAGTATTCATGCCATGTTTACAACAATTTTATATGGTTTTTGTGCAATTTTATATAACTTTCATATGATTTGCATGGACTAACATATTGACCTAGTGCCCAGTGCCAGTTGTTGTTTTCTGCTTGTATTTGGTTTTCTAAAAAATCCATATCAGATGAAGTCCAAATGCAGTGAAATTTGACGATTTTTTTGGAACAAAAGAGACCCCCGAAGCTTCGTGGGACAATCAAAAGAGCCAGGAGGCCCCCACAACCCACCATGGCGCGCCTAGGGGGTGGTCGTGGGCTGGTGCCTCATGGGCCCATCTTAGCTCATTTTCGCGTGATTCCAACTCTGAAAATTCTTATAAATAGGGAAACCCCCAGAAATAACCCTAGAACTTTGACTCCACCGCCGCAAGCCTCTATTCCAAAGAGATCCCATCTGGAGCCCTATTCCAGCACCCTGTCGGAGGCCATCTTCATCATCTCAGCGGTCTCCATGACGAGGAGGGAGTAGTTCACCCTCGGGGCTGAAGGTATGTACTAGTAGCTATGTGTTTGATCTCTCTCTCTCTCGTGTTCTTTATTTGGCACGATCTTGATGTATCGCGAGCTTTGTTAATATATTTGGATGATATGGTGTTTCTCCCTCTCTATCTTGTTGTGATGAATTGAGTTTTTACCTTTGAGATTTCAGTATTATCGGATTGAATATATGGATTTGAGAACACTTAATGTATGTCTTGCATGTGGATACCCGTGGTGATAATGGGGTGTTCTATTGAATCACCTGATATATGTTTTGGCGATCAAATTGTGTATTCCGGCGGTGACATTGGGGTAATCTATGCATAGGGGTTGATGCATGTTTTCGTCCTACTTTCTCCGGTAGAAATATTGGGGCAATCTTTGAAATTCTTTGTGTTGGATTGAATATTATGAATCTGAAGTTGTTTCATGCATATCGAATAATCAACTCATGGATACTTGTGGTGAGATTATAGTTGGTTGATGCGTATCATATGGTGTTATTTTAGTACGAACTCTAGGGCTATTTGTGATACTTATAGGGATGGCTCAATAGATTGATCAAAAAAGATAACTTTGAGGTGGTTTCGTACCCTACAACAATTTCTTCTTATGTTCTCCGCTTGATAAGAACTTTGCAGTGATTCTTTGTCGCACATCGAGGGATCGTTATATGATTCAATTATGTTAGCACTATTGAGAGATTGCACTAGTGAAAGTATGAACCCTAGGCCTTGTTTTCAAGCATTGCAATACCGTTTGTGCTCCATTTATCACTTCCTACCTTATTGTTTTTTATTTTCATATTACAAAAACCTATATCTACTATCCATACTACACTTAGATCACCATCTCTTCGCCGAACTAGTGCACCTATACAATTTTCCATCGTATTGGGTGTGTTGGGGACACAAGAGATTTCTTGTATTTGGTTACAGGGTTGTTTGAGAGAGACCATATTCATCCCATGCCTCCCATAGATTGATAAACCTTGGGTCATCTACTTGAGGGATAATTGCTACTGTCCTACAAAACTTTATGCTTGGAGGACCAACACGAGTCTACAAGAATAAGTTGTGTAGTAGACATCACACACTTTTGTGAATTACTATCTTGACGAAGAGCATGCCCCGCCACATAGAATATATGTCTCCTCCATGTTAGGAAAATCAATGTCATGATAGAATGATAGATACAAAATGTAATGATGGTCAGAAAAAATAATCATCCCAACCTGTATCTGATCTGAATTTTTCTAAAAGGCATTTATGGATGAAACCAAACAAATTGCACTCACTCTTTAAATTTCCTAAAATGGCACTCATGGATGAAAGTAAAGAAACCGCACTCACTGTGTCATGTCTTCTATTTTTGTAAAGCTTCTTGATTTCCATTATTTCCCTTGTCATACATAGGCCAAATACAAACTCAAAGTGAGCAAGGTAGTTTTAGGAAGCAACAGCCCGGTGTATACAAATGGTTGTGTCATAAGCTATATTTTATAGAACATAAATTACTACATTGAACATATCCATAAGGCTAAAGACAAAACATAAGTGAGGCGAACCCCATCCAGTGTTTCCTGGTGAAAGTGCTCTCTTAGTGAGTTTTGGTGATAATCCCAATATGAATTGGATATTAATGTTGTGTGCTAAGTATATACAAGGTGGGTTACTCAAAAAGGTTGAAGAAAGATGAATGTGGAACCCCAATTCACAAAGAGAGAAGGCAATATACTCAAATTCATAGCATTTTATATTCATTGAGTATAGGAAAACCACACTATTAAGACGGGTGCTCCATAAAATTACGATGGAACTCATTCTCTTTTGGAAAATCCCAAAATACACACATCCCATTCTATACCATATATAAACTACCCAAATAGCCAAATAATCCATCTTGAAATAATTAGTTTGGGTTGTTTTTACACTTGCCAAAAGTTGCTGCCAGAAGTCAAGGACCTTCTCTGATCTTCTAGAATCCGATGTTGCCTCTGGTGCTTATTTTGAGTAGACAATAGAGCCTCTATTATTCTGTCGGAATACACTTCAGAGTCATCTCCGGAATCTAGAACTCCAGACTCCTCCCCATAATCGAACAACGCAGGAATCCAGTGCTACCTCCGGCACATATTTTGGCTTGACATCAGAGCCTTTGGATTCAGCCGAAAAGCATACTCTAGAAGTGACACTAGAATCTGGGACATGCCAGAAGTTCAGTCCAAAACTTCGAAAATGCACTTCCGGGAGGTGTCAGAAGCCCTAACAGCCATATTTCAAGTGTTATCACCCATTTGACTTTGAGTTATTCTTACTCTCTCTCTCTCTCTCTCTCTCTCTCTCTGAGGAATTGCTACCTCTTGAGCACTGCATTGGATTTCCTTGAAGAGGAAAGGATGATGCAGCAAAGTAGCATAAGTATTTCCCTCGGTTTTTGAGAACCAAGGTATCAATCCAGTAGGAGGCTACACGTGAGTCCCTCATACCTGCATAAAACAAATAACTCCTCGCAACCAACGCGATAAGGGTTTGTCAATCCCTTCACGGTCACTTACGAGAGTGAGATCTGATAGATATTGTCGGTGTCAAAACCGGCGGATCTCGGGTAGGGGGTCCCGAACTGTGCGTCTAAGGCGGATGGTAACAAGAGGCAGGGGACACGATGTTTACCCAGGTTCGGGCCCTCTTGATGGAGGTAATACCCTACGTCCTGCTTGATTGTTCTTGATGATATGAGTATTAGAAGAGTTGATCTACCACGAGATCGGAGAGGCTAAACCCTAGAAGCTAGCCTATGGTATGATTGTCTGTTGTCCTGCGGACTAAAACCCTCCGGTTTATATAGACACCGGAGGGGGCTAGGGTTACACAAGGTCGGTTACAAGGGAGGAGATATACATATTCGTATTGCCTAGCTTGCCTTCCACGCCAAGTAGAGTCCCATCCGAACACGGGATGAAGTCTTCAATCTTGTATCTTCATAGTCCAACAGTTCGGCCAAAGGATATAGTCCGGCTGTCGGGAGACCCCCTAATCCAGGACTCCCTCAGTAGCCCCTGAACCAGGCTTCAATGACGATGAGTCCGGCGCGCAGTATTGTCTTCGGCATTGCAAGGCGGGTTCCTCCTCCGAATACTCCATGGAAGAGTTTTGAACACAAGAATAGTGTCCGGCCCTGGAAAATAAGTTACACATACCACTGTGGAGAGAATAATATTTCCACAAATCTAATCTGCTGACATGTTTTGACAGCATGACATCACGCCATGGCCCGGTCATTATTCAAACCGTTTTTCTCAACCAGCACCGCACATATCGCGAGATGGTTTTCTTGACACGTCTTGTCAAAGCAGAGATCGTGTTCCCCTTATCACGGGATTCTCATCAATACAGACGTGGGTAACCCAACCGTGCCTGTTGGTATGACTCCCAGATCTTAGGCAAGTCCCAAACGTCCACGAGGAGGATGCTTGATATTCACCCCTTTATAATGAGGACAAGGCCTTTTCTTTCTCCCTCTCGTGCTCAATCGAATCCTTCCCCCGCCTCGAGTTCTAACACCCAAAGCTCAAGTCAGGCGCTTCGGACCTTCAACTATGTCCGGATCCAAGCTTCAAGGTCGGTGGATGCCCTCCTCTGTAACAGAGGAGGACATCAAGAAGATGAGAGAGGCCAGATATCTGATCGCTGAAATTTCACATAGGCTGCCTGCCCGAGGGCAGGTCGTCCCTACTCCCGAACCCACCGAGAGTGTCATGTTCATCTCTCACTTCCTCCAAGGACTAGGCCTCGCTTTGGATCCCTTTGTCAGGGGTCGTATGTTCTAATATGGGCTGGATTTCCATGATCTAGCCCCAGACTCCCTTCTTCAAATCTTGTCATTTATTGTCATATGTGAGGCCTTCCTCCGCATTACCCCTCACTTCGGCTTGTGGCACAAGACCTTCAATGTGAAGCCGAAGATGATCGAGGGGCGGCACGCAGAGTGCGGAGGTGCTTTAATAAGCAAAATCATTGATGCTCCATGGCCAGAGGGTTCCTTCCCAGAGGTATCCAGATTGTGGCAGCGGGAGTGGTTTTACATCACAGCTCCCCGAAGTGCCAAGTGGGTAGCCGCCCCCACCTTTCACTCGGCCCCCCCATCACAACTGATGTCATGGATCAGCAGTGGGCTGAGCTGGGGTCCAGCAAAGGACATGCCAATACTGTAGAGCCGTATCTGAGATCTCTTTGAGAGAGATTTCAGTCTGATTATGGTAATGCAAGTTATGCTAGTTCGTCGAGTCCAGCCTTGCAAACGCCGGCCCCTCCGTATGTGGGAATTCAACCCGTAAGGGCCGCGAGCTATTCAGCATTTCCTCGGCAAGACGCTCGAAGAGATGCACAAATCATTCTTTGGACCCCAAATAAAGTGTCCGGACACCTCCGAGGATGTGGGTTTGAGCTGCAACCGCCCTGCTACCCAAGTAAGTAATCCCATGGCCAAACCCGCCGTCCTTTTATTTATCATGGCATCATTCTAAAGAGTCGCTCTTTGACCAGGACTGGATAACAAAGGCGAAGATGATCAGGTGTTCGGCCCCCCTTCCTGAGGGCTTGGATAATCCGGTGCTGGAAAATATGCTCGAGCCGGCGCCTTATCTAGTTCCCTCAAAGAAAGATGAAGGAGGGAATAAAGAGGGCGAAAGCGGGCCTCACTCGCTACTTATCCCAACCGGGGGAATGAGCGCCTCCGCGAGGGAGGATAACCAAGGGGAAGAATCTGACATTCTCTCTCCCCGGGGAAGGAAGAGGACTACCTCTGAAGATCCGGAAACTAAGGTTTCCAAACGGGAGAAGAGATCTTCGTTAGAGGGTCCTGCCTCAGAGGGTATTCTTGCCGCACAATGTCCGCGCGGGGATCAGCATGTACGGAGCTGTAAGTAATCGAAAAGTACTTAATAGTGAAAATATCCTACCTTACTTCCAAAGACAATAACCGATGCTTATAAATTGTAGTCCGGATCGTAGCCCTTCTCGACAGAGTTCGTCTTCGGGGGATCTCCTTCCGGAGATGATGGAGAGAGAAACGCCTCCCCCTGACACCCCGCCTCTGGAGGCGGGCGACCCTGAAGTGTCGTCGCGGAGGATATCTCCGGATCCGCCAAGGCCAGAGGATAACCCTTTGGCTACCCTAAATCCCCAGTATCCGGCTACTAAGGAGAGCGGCAGCAAGGGTCCGGAACCGTACAGTGTGCGGTCGGACGCGCTGAAGGATCTTCTGGGGCAAGCGGCCATCTCGGAAGTGCATCGTACGCTAATGGGTACGGTAATTGAAAGGATTTCATCCGCTGAAAGCGGTTTGCATGAAGCCTTTATGAGGCTGCTGAAGGGCTTTGCGGTATGTGAAATAGTGTATGTTTTTGATAGTACCTCACACATTAGGTGTGCCCTATGCAGATAGTAGCCCCTGAGACTCTGGTTGTCATCGAGAACGGCGACAACCTGAGGATCATATTCCCGGGTAATAACCCGACTGCCTTTATGTGCAGGTGGCTGAGGCTACGGTGGCTAGCCGAACTGATGGGTTTACTGAGCTAAAGCGGCAACTTGATGCGGCTGATGCCGATATCGTGCTTGTCAACCAGCGGCTTGACGAGGCACAGGGTAAGTGATTTCTCTGGTGATCGTCACATAATAAGAGGAGCATGATGCCAGTATCTTTAATATGTTATGACTGCAGATGGAGCTGCCACCGTGGAGACCCTTCGGGCAGAGCTGGCCCGAGCCAAGGAGCAAGCAAGGAGTAGCAATGCGGCTGCTCTAAAGGCGGCCGGAGAGTTAAGGGCCGAACAGGCCGCGCATTGCGAGAGCAAGGGAAGAATAGCCAAAATGGCTATAGAATTAAAAGATGCCGCTGACGGTTACCAGCTTCTTGAAGAAGAAAGCCGAGCGAGGGCGACGGACCTGGAGAAGGCCCTGGTAGCTGCCAAGGAAGCCCGCTCCAAAATTAGAGCGACGAAAGAGGAGCTGCATCAAGCTGCAGATATCGTGTCTGGGAAGCCCTTCTTGTTGCGGACTAAATTCGGAGATCCAAAGTATGCTCCTCTTGACCGACTATGGAGTTCTGCGGACGCCTACATGGATTTGGCTGCAAGTGCTGCTGATGCGGCCGAGTACTTCAAGGATCAGAAAGGTCACGAAGTGGAGAAGCTGTTCTAGTCACAGTTTCATGCTCCATTCTATTTGCTACTATTGAATGAGCGAATGGCCAAGTGGGCCAAGCTCCATAGGTTGTCCAAACTTGCCATGAGGTCCGTTGTAGATTATCTGTGGCCGGGAGGGCCAAGGCCGAATAGCTACTTTAGTTTAGTGTAACAATTCCTTGGTGTTGTGCCACACATCGATGCTGTAAAGAGATCGGCGTGTATAGAGGGTGCACAGATGGCCTTTGCCCGTGTTAAGACATACTCGGCGGAGATGGAGGCCACCACTGTTGCGACACAGGGTTCGGCCGTAGGCTGAGTGGCTGCCGAGCACTACTTTGAAGAAGTTCTTGAAGGCGCTCGTTCGATAGAGGTGCAGTGCTCGAAGAATATTATGTTCTAGTAACATGTACTCCCATTGTAGAAACAATGTTTATTGAATTATCAAGGCTGTATTTATACTTTTTCCCGAAAGTACCGTGATACCTCATGTGCGGCCGTTTATGTATATATGTATATAACCTGAAAGTTTGCAGTCGTCGGCATCCGCCCCCACGCATATAGTGCGGGGGTATTCGCAGAAAGGCATATCCACACTTGATCCAACGTCTTGGTCCGTTAAGGAGGTGATAGCGCAGCGAACGAGGCAATCAGACTATATTGCTTTAACACTTTCACTTAGCCATAGGAATTTGACGGTGGGGCTACTATATAGCCCCTGGTACTTCTGCGCTCGTCCGTATACGGGGTGCGTGCGTACCTGACCGGGAAACGTCCCTTCATTAATGTGGAGGAATCCCGAAGATTCCGCTGAGTCATCGAGTGGTTTACCAGTCTCTCGCTATATCATGATAGTCAGTTTTCGGCTTTCTCTACTGAGGTGCTCATCCGGATGAACCAGAGCACAATCACAGTAGTTCTCCCAGTGCTACCTTAGCCGATGTAATGGAACATAAGGTACCAAAACGTGGGAGCTGGGCAAACCCAACATTTGACCAAAGACATGATTCAGAGCTGATGCATATAGGGCCAAACTCGTGACACCGAACACTCCCTAAGGTGTTTGGTCTTTATAATATATACCGGGCTAAAAAATGCCCTCGGTAATAAACCCCATGTGTCCAGGTACGTGCAATATCCTGATGTGGCCACATGCCAATAACGTCAGCATCCTTCTCGGTTGTGTGGAGTATCCGGGGGATGAGAGCAACAAGAGACAGTAAAAAAAGGTTTACGCAGGGTCTTAATCTAAAAAGAAACCTTTGGGCAGGTCCCTGCTGCACGTCTGCGCCTATGTCTCCATTATGCCGTGTCCTGGATGGGTGTAGCACGATTATCATATGTAAAAGGAAATAACTTAGGTGAAAGTTGTCGTGCCAAAAAAAGAAGAATTGGTTATTATCAATGAACTATCAAAATTCAAGAGAAGTCAAGTTGAGCCGAGCTGGCCTTGATTACATGCGGGAAGCCCCTGGTATCGTCTTTGAGGGTTTGATCATCAAACCAATCTCATGTATATGTGATGGAACGCCGGACTCGTCTAACCGTGTCCGTGGTCTTGACGACCTGCCATTTTTTCTGGTTGGTGAGGCCGTCTAGTTCGCGGCTGTTAAAGCTGCCGCATCCTCTTCCGTACGTAAGAAACGTTCGGTATTTCCGCTAACTGTGATGATGCCACGTGGACCGGGCATTTTTAGCTTGAGAAAAGCATAATGCGGTATTGCGTTAAAATGAGTGAACGCCGTTCTTCCGAGTAGTGCTTGATAACCACTTCAGAATGGAGTGACGTGGAAAGTTAACCTTTCGCTTCAGAAGTTATCGGGATAACCGAATACTACCTCTAGCAGTAGAGAGCCCGTACAGCGGGCCTCTTGGCCTGGTATTACTCGCTTGAAGGTAGTATTACTGTGGCTTATTTGTGTCGGGTCTATCCCCATTTTGCGGACTGTGTCCTGATATATCAGATTTAGATCACTACCGCCGTCCATGAGGACTCGTGTAAGATGATACCCGTTTATTATTGGGTCTAACACCAAGGCCGCCAGTCCTTCATGCCGGATATTTGTTGCGTGATCCCTATGATCAAAAGTGATCGGGCAGGCCAACCAGGGGTTGATCCTAGGGGTGACAGGCTCTATGGCGCGTGTGTCTCTGAGTGCATGCTTGCTTCTCCTCTTCGTCACATGGACCACGTTTACCGTTTTAACCTCTGGTGGGAACTTTTTCTGTCCTCCGGTGCTTTGCTGGCGAGGTTCATCCTCGTCTTCACTTAGTGTCTCCTCCCCTTTATGTTCGGCGTTTAGCTTACCGGCTTGCTTGAAGACCCAACATTCTCTGTGGGTATGATTTGCAGGTTTGTCGGGGGTGCCGTGAATCTGACAGAGCTTGTCAAGAATTTTGTTTAGGCCAGATTGTCCTTCTCTGCTGCCTTTGAAAGGCTTTTTCCGCTGACCTGGTCGAGAGACCCTGAATCCGGCGTTTACCACCGTGTTATCTGGGCTACCTTCTTTATTTCGACGCTTGCTTTTGTTGCGTCGTGGTTTACCATTGTCATCCCTGACTTCGGATGTGCTTGGGTCGCTGGTGCTGCTACGGGCCAACGAGCTATCTTCGCCCGCACAAAAGCGGGTCATGAGGCTTGTTAGGGCTTCCATTGTTCTCAGTTTTTCTTAGCCAAGGTGTCTGGCGAGCCATTCGTCTCAGACGCTGTGTTTAAAAGCTGCTGAGGCTTCGGCGTCCGGACAGTCGACGATTTGGTTCTTCTTAGTGAGGAACCTATTCCAAAGCTTTCGGGCAGACTCTCCGGGCTGTTGGATTATATGACTTAAATCGTCTGCATCCGGAGGTCGGACATAAGTCCCTCAAAAATTAGCCCGAAAAGCGTCCTCGAGCTCCTCCCAACTTCCAATTGAGTTTTCGGGGAGGCTTTTCAGCCAGTGCCGAGCTGGCCCCTTAAGCTTGAGGGGCAAGTATTTAATGGCATGGAGATCGTCTCCGCGAGCCATATGAATATGGAGGATAAAGTCCTCGATCCAGACTCCAGGGTCTGTGGTCCCGTCGTACGCCTCTATGTTCACCGGTTTGAATCCTTCTAGGAATTTGTGATCCAGCACCTCATCAGTGAAGCATAAGGGTTGTGCGGCACCCCTGTATTGGGATGTGCCATGGTGTTCGGACGGTTGTAGTATTCGGTTTTGGTTTTGTACCGTAGTGCGCTTCCTAGATCCATAGATGGATCTAGTCGCGCCGGATTTTTGGTGCAAGTTCTCACGTATATCGTGTGTTGGCTTATGCCCGACTTTGTTAGCCGCTCTATCGCATTCACAAGGTGGTGGATCCGGCCGGTTGGCCATATCATTCTTCGGCTGTGTGGGCTCTAAGGCCTCATCGTCGAATTCCGGTAATAGCTTGCGCTTTGGATAGCTATTTGTGTGGTAACTTCCACCGTACTTTGTTTCCTTGCCGAGCACTTTGTTCCACCTGATGTTGAGCGTATCTTATGTGCTCTTAAGCCTTTGCTTATGTTTCTTCAGGCTCCTCGTTGTGGCAATAAACCTTCTGCGGAGGTTCTCTTGTTCCAAGTGCGTTTCCGGGATGATGTGTGCATCTTCGTCCGGACTGTTTTCCTCCCCAAACGGGGTTTGATGAGGTTTATCCTTGACGTCGCCGTGTTTGGACCCCCGATTCGTACTATGTTTGTCGTTTGCATCTTGATTGTGCTCTGCCACCGGGGTGGTGCAGTCGTCCTTTCTTCTAGAATTGACTGGACTGTTATTTCCTCTTGCGTTGTTATCGTTGTTTTTGCTATGGCGGGACTTAGAGCGGCGCCGCTGACGTCGGCGCTTGGGTTGCTTGGAGGGGGCATCCTCCGTTGTCTCTTCGCCATTGCCCTTTGTGGGTGTATTCACCATGTATATGTCATGTGATGAAGTGGTGGTCCAGCGCATGGTGGTGTTGAGTTCTGGGAGGGATTTCTCTAATGGATTGAGAAGTTTTGCGATTTTCTGGATAAAAAGCGTCAGTTCAGAAAGATCTGCGTCAGCATTAAATTCATCAGACGGGTTAGCCAGCCCGCAAGGTATGAGATGGAGGCAAGTTTTAGGGTTGTGCACGGTGCAGCCGCTGTATGTATTATAATGATCCGGCGAAATCGAAACCGGGCAGGAATCTGCTGCCGAGTCATCAAGATCATAGTTGCCGTATTCAAACTATTATACTATGAGGTGAAGGTATAGCAGTTGTCGCTGTAGTCCAAATCCAGAGGTGGGCAAGCCTGGTCTGCAAGATTAGATATATTGTCTCTTGTTGCGCTATACGGATGCCTCGTCGCTCATATACTGATGTACCAATTCAAAATCGCCATGGGGTCAGCACGCTACCTCGTGCTGAGCCAACTCGCTAGAACTTTGAGTCGCCTCCGCTTCACTGTTGCGGCCTCGTCTGCGCTAAGCCGGAAGCCCCCGCCAGTGGCGGCGCCAGGAAATGAAGGCTGGGTATTCATCCAAATTTTCTTTTATTTGGTGTAGATGTCGAAGTTTTTTTATTTGCATTGGAAGCTCTTTCCCACAATGCAACAATACTAACACCCTTCTTCTTCATCTGTGATACAAGATCAGAAAAAATACATCAGCAATCTAGTAATCTACTAAGTTGGTCGTGTAGCAAATTAGTGTTCGGATCGTTCTAAACAAATGAATATGAATGCATTTTACAGCACAAGCAATTTGTCCTGACATAGAAAAATCATTCTACAACATCATGAATAGCAGAGGAGTTGTACCGAACTATTCAACCAATAATATGTTCGCGCACTCAGTAGGCAGTAGCAGAGTGATGTGCATATTTGATAGCAACACAAGCAGCAATTTGTCCCCAAAACTTTAACCCGGAATACCCACCTTAGGCAGTAGCTCGTTGCATTCAAGTCCAACACTAGTAGCAATTTGTCCAATTTGACTGCACTACCAATCCACCTACAGATAATAGAACTAGGAATTAGGAATTGGGAGCATGTGATTTGACTAGGAACTGGGAATTAGGAATTGGGAACTAGGACAAATCCAGCACTAGCTCGCTCTGTAATGCTCCAGGCGCTGCTACAATTTGACCAGGCGCTGCCGCATAAGCCCATAGGAATTAGAACTAGGAGAAGAGGAGAATAGAACCTGGTCCGCTGCCGGCCTGCCGCTGGTCGCCCGTTCAGTGGCTCCGCTTGCCGCTGCTTGCAATCAGTACTGGCCGTCGCCGCGGGCCGCTACTCGCTGCCGCCATCGCCGCTAGTCGTAGTCGCTAGGTTAGGTTGGGGACTTGGGGAACGGCCGAGTGGGGGTTGGATCGAGTGAACGGGACGAGTGTAGCCGATATCCTGTGTGGGCTATGGGCTGTGGTCCGTTAAATAAGACATGTATTAATTTTTGGCGGCCAAATCTTGGGTATTCATATGAATACACGTGAATACCCCTGGCGCCGCCGATGGTCCCCGCCATGGGGTTGCCTCACGACAGCCGTTGACTCGCCTGGCGGTACGCGCGCTGCGTTCTTATCTCCGCTGCTGCTGCCTCGTCGTCATCCTGCTGCTGAGTCACTTCATGATGAACCAACGCTCCTGCTGTACTAAAAGAAAGTAAAAGATGCTAGCCGTCTAGGCAAGCGAGATTGTTGTCGATTGGATTAATGGAATCAAAGTATTACTGGCGTATTTGCACATGGCTTAAGGAGAAACATCACAGGGTGGAAAAGTCAATTGGATTTAGTAGTAATCCAAATCAGTGCTCGCGCGGCAACCAAAACCAGGAAAAGCAAATCACAAATCGTGGCACTTTTTGTGCACCTAGGTCGCGAGTTCTAATTGACGGCCTCCTCTGCTGCTCCGGGCTGCCAGCTCACCTCACCGTGTCAATTCTGCAGCAGCTACAAGCCGTCCTCGTGTTAAAGTCAATCCGTCGGCCCGCCGGTTTCGTACCGTTCCTGAAGCGGCCCCACGGCGAGTTGCTGTCTGTTTCAGCCACCATTACAGCCTCGCGACCGAGCGTCTCGCCGCTGCCATAATCCGCCTCACTGCTGCTTCCTGCCGGGTCACCTCCACCCAAGGCCGAAACATCAGTCCAAATTTTGCTCAAGTCACCCTCGCCTGAATGACCACGAGCTGCCACTTCAAATCGCTGCACCGGCCGGTCGTTGCTAAACCGCCGCCGTGGGCTCGCCCCACCTCCGCCTTGGATGGCCATTGAGCCGCCGTTGACTCCTCCGCGGCCTTGAGTCACCCCAGCTTCACAGCTGCCCGTCTCCATCATTGAGCCGCCGGTCTACGGCGAGCCGCCCTCCGCTATTGTAGCCCACGGTTCCGCGGCAAACCACGGACGCGTGAATCACTGGCCCCAACCAGCCTCCCTCTGCGCAAGATCCCGCATCCCGTGCCAGTTCGCCGCTTCGCCTCTCCTCGCTGGGGGTCTCCACGGTGCCCGACAAACCGGAACCACCTTGAGCCACTTCAGCCGCACTCCTCCATGAATCGTCGTCGCCGGTTCACCACTGCTCGAGCCGTTGCCGGGTCACCACGGACTCGCCCTGCTGCTTGTGGGTTGATCCGCCACTGCGAGTCGCCTGGAGCCACCACTCGTTTTGAAGCCGGCCGCCGCGCTCGCCTCAACCCGCCGCTCTACGCCACCACGAGCTCAGCCGCCACGGTGTCGACCCGCTTGGATCCTAGGCCGCCGCTAGGTCTCCTCCGCTTTAATGCCGGAGTAGACGCTGAGACTTACCAGACAGCCCCGCGTCGAGCCACTGCCGGACTGACGCCCTGTGCCTCCGGGTTTCCCTGCATCGAGCGCTGCCACACGAAGTGAGCCTCCCCGCTCCATGTCCGCGGGCCTCTGCTGCCATCTGAGCCACTTGAGATGGCTACCTGATGCTCTATGCCGCGCCCCTGCAGGCCTTTTTCGCTGTGGAGTTGTGATAGCAAAAGCAAGTTCTTCTCGCTGGAGATTGGGAAAGTCAAAGGGTCAGTCTGGTTCATGCATTAGTAGTATAAATTACTACAAATACAAGTACTGCCACTAGTTTGGCGTCATATAAAGAAAATAAAAGAAAAGGAGCTGCTGTGCAAGGGCTACATCACACTTTTTGTTGCATGTCCATCCAATGAAAATACCAGGTGCTATCCTTTTTATATATTTTATTAGCACATATTAAATTGTTTGAGAATAGTTACTCTGTCTTTCAATATATTTTATGCAGGACAAAGTCCACCACAAAAGTAGCATTGTACCATGGACAGGAGGTTCGTGTCGGTGTAAACGTTGCAGCCAATTCTTGCGCCTGCGCCGGTTTAAATGTCGTGGCCAACTCTCGCACCTGCACCGACTATCGCTGCCTCGTCCGAATTGTCAATCCGCACCGGTTTACAAATGTTGTGCCCGACTCTCCCGTCCGCACCGACTTACTAAAGCCGCGACCGATTCTCCCGCCCGCGCTGACTTACAACGCCGCGGCTGACTCATCTGTCTGTGCCGTCTCTGAAGCCGCGGTCGTCTTTGTCGTCCGTCTCTCACGGCCTGGTCTACATCAACACACCGGGCCGCACCTGTCTGTATGAGCTATTTATTGAGTATGAGCAAGCTACAGCTTGGGTAGCCCGGTTTTCTTTCAAATTGGAGGCAAATTATCACCAACAGCCGTCTGCGCTGGATGGATCAATGGACATGCGCACAAATCGCTGCCACTACAGTTTGGTCAACTTCAAATAGCCAGTTGGAAGGAGCCATTGGCCGAGTTGCTGACATGGCTCATACGGGATCATTTATAACCCGCCGCAGTCACCTCAATCTTCGGTGGATTTACATTGTGTTATTAACACCAATGATATATACCTTCTGCTATGGTCAAGTACGGAGAATCTCAAGACAACTCCTTGAGTCATCTTAAGACTCGGGGACTACGATGATATGACGCAACAAGTCTTGCCAGTTTCAGCAAATTCAAGTGCCCCAGGATGTTGAAGGGAAACCTGGTCCCGGAGGCTACTGTTATATTGATGAAAATTTAAAGGCCGTCAGAAATATTCCGGTTCACAATGATACTTCCGGTCTATAATCCGGTTCAAGGGAAATCCATTCTCCCACAAAGCTCTGAAGCGCTCAAATCCGGTTTAAAAAATGTCCGGTTTAAAAAGTAATTAACTTCTCGCAAGTTTGAGTTGAAAGGCCGTCAGAAAATTTCCGTCTGAAAATGAAGATTCTGGTTTGCAATCCGCTTTAAGGGAAATTTGTTCTCCCACATATCTTGGAAGCTCTCGATATCCGGTTCAAAATCCCGGTTCAAAAAGAATTTATCTCTTGCAAAAAATTAAAAGTTGCCAAGAGGACCTGCTGCCATGATGTGCGGTTCAAACATGGGTATCATGCCTTATTGGCTTATCATATTATTGATCACTTGGGGGCTTGGTCGTATTCGAACTATAGCTACACCTCTTGATCCGCGCAAGGCCACCAGAAAAATCACTAGGGGGCTTGGTCATATCTGAACCATAGCTACACCTCTTGATAGGTTTGAAACCATAAAAGGGATATCACTAGGGGGCTTGGTCATATCTGAACCATAGCTACACCTCTTGATCGGCGTAAGGCCAACATGAATTCACTTCGGGGCCAAAGAGAGTGTTGCAAAAAGCACAGACTCAAACATGGGCACCCACTGAGCACAGCTCAAAAAGTTACTTGGGGGTTCTTTGTGCAAAGCAACAAAGAGTTTGAAAGGATCCTTGTAATTGGCTATCAAGCCACGGCTTGGAAGCCTGGTGTATTCACCTAAAACCCCGGGTTAACCTGCCTTCATCAAGTAAGCCACTCCTGTCCAGGTAATCCTGGTATGACCCGCCGAATGTTTGGCAAGTCAATCTTATATAGACCCTGAACTTGTCAAAGTTAAAACGACGATTGGTTAATTGGAGGCCCATCTTAAAAGGCTTTGTTAAATGGTTTAACTCAGCGGCCTGGCAGCCCATGAAAAGCCTTGATTTGGAGCCTGGCAGCTCGTAAAAAGCCTCGCATGTTCTTTTTGAGTTCTATTTGCCAAGTTTTTTCGCCTTTGTTGAGGTTCATAATATCTTCTGGTAAACCAGCGTCCTTGACCCGGCTTGGCTCTCAACTACAAGTTGTCACTACATGATCAGTTATAATCCGGCATTCATTAACCCGGTCTGGTTTTGACTAAACAAGTCGCCAGTATTATAAGGAAAATCCAGTGTTTATTATATCCCGGTGCGGTTTATTATCATAATCCGGCAAATTAAGGAAGGAGCCCAATACTCAAGATTGGGGTTACCACCCTCACTACAAAAGTTGGTTAAACCAACGAGGTGATTCTATGTCACAGGTATCATCTATGTCATATTTGATTATCTTCAATTACAGCCTTGGTTATGAACCCTGGCTATATGTTTGGTCATTATGACCCGCCCGCCGGGTTATAAGAATTCCGGCTTACAATGAATGCGCATTAAGTTGCCATCGGCCAAGAGCCGCCGAGTATTTCAACTCCGGATTTATTTATCAACTCGTAAAGTATTCAAATCTTTAATAGCCAACATGGCTAGATTTTTATTATGGTTATCAATAATCACTATTACGATTGAGGTTTTTAAAGTCGCTTCAGCGCAATGGATATTATTTTATCAATGGATATAATTTATTCTACAAATGGAAGGAATAGTCTCGAGTCGCTGCAGGCTTACAACCCGGCACTTGGGGGCTACATTATTCAAATTGAGATTACATCAAATATGCAAGTCTCATGTCGCTGCAAGCATGCACCATGACACTTGGGGGCTAATGCAAAGTCATTGCTTGCTCACTTATTGAAGATCCGACTCATCACATCGTAATAAGCCGGCCCTTGGGGGCTACCAATTGCTCCTGTCAACAATTCAAGGTACACAGATTTTCACCTATTATTGAAGGATCCATTGCTCAGTTGGTAAAGCACAAGGCTCTTAACCTTGTGGACATGGGTTCAAGCCCCATGATGGGGGTTACATCATATGATGTTATTTTCATTGAAGAATATATCAAGTCCCAGCTCAATATTATCTTATTGAGCCGGCCCTTGGGGGCTACATATTGCTGCTCAAGTTTACATGATCATATTTACAAAGTCTCTGCTCATTATTGCATAATAACCCGGCCCTTGGAGGTTAGCAATTTCAAGTCCCAGGTTGCTGCAAGCATGACAACCCGGCACTTGGGGGCTACATATGTGGAATACTCAGTGCTAACTGGTGATTGAAATGAACAACCTGGATTTCTTCAAGATTGTGACAATCATATTGAAGCAAGTATTAAGCTATTGCTATGTTACCTTCTTAAGACTTGGGGGCTACAAGTGATAGGCATATAAGAGGTATATTTTCAAGCTTGATGTTAACTACAATTATGACCTGGTGCCATCAATATTTATAAACCGGTAATGATAAACCGGCAAGTTCAAAGTCTTAAACCGGCATAGTTTTACATTCTCAAACCGGAAAGTTCTACATTCTTAAATCGGCTGTAGATCAGATGAGTATTTCAAAGGCCAATATTTTTGTTAAGCATTGGGAGCTGAAGTCAAAGGAGTTATTCTTCACAATATTTATCTATGACAAACCAATGTCAGCAAATTGATTATGAAGCTGGTCTATTGACTCGGATTTTCTAGAAGGAAATGACAAGGATTTAAAGATGCTTGGGATCAGTTTAACATGGATAAATCCAAATTAAACTGGGGGCTAATGTTGGGGATATACCCCACGGTATGACCCGGCTGGAGTTGTAAACCGGCTGGGACTTGGTAAACCAGCGGATGGTAAACCGGCGGAGAGTTAAGACAGAGAGTCAAGACAGATGGCTAAGACACACGGTAAACCGGCTGGTGTTAAACCGGCAGACAATGTTAAACCGGCAGACAATGTTAAACCGGCAGACAATGTTAAACCGGCAGACAATGTTAAATCGGCATACAATGTTAAACCGGCAGACGTTAAGAAGCCCAGGAAGGGAAGTCAAAATAGTTTAAGTTAAAGTCCGAGTTGGACTCCACATGTAACCCGCCCCTTCAATATATATAAGGAGGAGCAGGGCTCCTCAAAGGGGGGGAAGCAAGAAACAATCTCTAGGGCTAGACACAACTAGAGGAGAGCCAGTTTACAGCGACTCCCTCGTGATGATAATGAGATCTAACCTCAAACAGCATGTAGGGTTGTTACCGGATGATGTTTCCCGGGGCCCGAAGCTGTCTAAACCCTTGTCCTGTGTTGCGTCTCTCGATTCCGCTCAACCCCTCTCAAGCTACCACATAGATGCGTTGGCCTCGCAACTAAGTCCTCACACTATGGACATCTGACGTGACAATTCCACGACAGGCGCCCTGTGGGTGGTGGCTCATGTTCGTCTCCTGCATCGTCGTCCATATCGTCGATGTCTTCAGAGTCGAAGTCAAGCATGTCGGTTAAGTCGTCGACAGTGGCTACTAAGTGGGTGGTGGGTGGGCAGTGAATTTCTTCGTCGTCCGCATCCCATTCTAGCCGGACATCGTTCGGCCAAGGTTCTCCTGACAGGGAGAGAGACCTTAATGAATTTAGCACATCGCCGAAAGGTGAGTGCTGAAAGATATCCGCGGAGGTGAACTCCAGGATCGGTGCCCAATCGGATTCGATGGGTGCGGATGCAGGCGGCTCGGAGCCCGTGGCCGGAGAAGAATCCAGTGGTTCGGCGACACGACTCTCGTAAGGGGTAAAGTCAGTATCCGGCTCTATCGCCACTGAGAGTGCAGCCTCCATGGTGGGGTATATCCCCCCGCTCTCAAATGGCGCAATTTGCTCTGGATTGATAGCCGGAGTAGTTGCAGATGCGATCTCCCGAACATTGTCCAACGACAGAGTTACGTCATGCTCGTCGTGACTGTGCGGCACGTCCGACATGGGCTCGAATCCGTCGAAGATCAAGTCTCCGCGGATGTCGGCCGTGTAGTTCAAGTTTTCGAATCTGACCTGATGGCCAGGGGCGTAGCTCTCGATCTGCTCCAGATGGCCAAGCGAATTGGCCCGCAGTGTGAAGCCGCCGAATACAAAAATCTGCCCGGGGAGGAAAACCTCACCTTGGACCGCATCACTAGCGATGATTGAAGGAGCCATCAAGCCTTACGGTGACAACACAGTGGAACTCTCAATGAAAGCACCAATGTCGGTGTCAAAACCGGCGGATCTCGGGTAGGGGGTCCCGAACTGTGCGTCTAAGGCGGATGGTAACAGGAGGCAAGGGACATGATGTTTACCCAGGTTCGGGCCTTCTTGATGGAGGTAATACCCTATCTCCTGGTTGATTGTTCTTGATGATATGAGTATTACAAGAGTTGATCTACCACGAGATCGGAGAGGCTAAACCCTAGAAGCTAGCCTATGGTATGATTGTCTGTTGTCCTGCGGACTAAAACCCTCCGGTTTATATAGACACCGGAGGGGGCTAGGGTTGCACAAGGTCGGTTACAAGGGAGTAGATATACATATCCATATTGCCTAGCGTGCCTTCCATGCCAAGTAGAGTCCCATCCAGACACGGGACGAAGTCTTCAATCTTGTATCTTCATAGTCCAACAGTCCGGCCAAAGGATATAGTCCGGCTGTCCGGAGACCCTCTAATCCAGGACTCCCTCAGATATGATAAGATAATATTTTTTGGTATTTTTGTGATAAAGATGCAAGGTAAAATAAAAGCAAAGTAAATAACTAAGTATTGGAAGATCCATATGATGAAGATAGACCCGAGGGCCATAGGTTTCACTAGTGGCTTCTCTCAAGAGCATAAGTATTTTACGGTGGGTGAACGAATTACTGTTGAGCAATTGACAGAATTGAGCATAGTTATGACAATATCTAGGTATGATCATGTATATAGGCATCACGTCTGATACAAGTAGACCGACTCCTACCTGCACCTACTACTATTACTCCACTCATCGACCGCTATCCAGCATGCATCTAGAGTATTAAGTTCATGAAAACAGAGTAACGCCTTAAGCAAGATGACATGATGTAGAGGGATAAATTCATGCAATATGATAAAAAAAACCATCTTGTTATCCTCGATCGCAACAATACAATACGTGCCTTGCTGCCCCTACTGTCACTGGGAAAGGACACCGCAAGTTTAAACCCAAAGCTAAGCACTTCTCCCATTGCAAGAAAGATCAATCTAGTAGGCCAAACCAAACTGACAATTCGAAGAGATTTGCAAAGATAACAAATCATACATAAAAGAATTCAGAGAAGATTCAAATATTGTTCATAGATAATCTTGATCATAAACCGCAAAAAGAAGATTATATCGAATAGATCTCCAAAAGAGAGGGGGAGAACTTTGTATTGAGATCCAAAAAGAGAGAAGAAGCCATCTAGCTAATAACTATGGACCCGAAGGTTTGAGGTAAACTACTCACACTTCATCGGAGACGCTACGGTATTGATGTAGAAGCCCTCCGTGATGGATGCCCCCTCCAGCGGAGCTCCGGAACAGGCCCCAAGATGGGATATCGTGGATACAGAAAGTTGCGGTGGTGGAATTAGGGTTTTGGCTCCGTATCTAATCGTTTGGGGGTACGTAGGTATATATAGGAGGAAGGAGTACGTCGGTGGAGCAACAGGGGGGCACGAGGGTGGAGGGCGCGCCTGGGGGGGGGGGGTAGGCGCGCCCCCTACCTCATGGCCTCCTCCTTTATTTCTTGACATAGGGTCCAAGTCTCCTGGATCATGTTCGGTGAGAAAATCACGTTCCCGAAGGTTTCATTCCATTTGGACTCCATTTGATATTCATTTTCTTCGAATCCCTAAAATAGGCAAAAAAACAGCAATTCTGGGCTAGGCCTCCGGTTAATAGGTTAGTCCCAAAAATAATATGAAAGTGGATAATAAAGCCCAATAATGTCCAAAACAGTAGATAATATAGCATGTAGCAATCAAAAATTATAGATACGTTGGAGACATATCAAGCATCCCCAAGCTTAATTCCTGCTCGTCCTCGAGTAGGTAAATGATAAAAAGATAATTTTTTATGTGGAGTGCTACTTGGGATAATTTTAATGTAATTCTTCTTAATTGTGGTATGAATATTCAGATTCGAAAGATTCAAGATAAAAGTTCATATTGACATAAAAATAATAATACTTCAAGCATACGAACTAAGCAATTATGTCTTCTCAAAATAACATGGCCAAAGAAAGTTCATCCCTACAAAATCATATAGTTTAGTCATGCTCCGTTTTCGTCACACAAGAATGCTCTCATCATGCACAACCCTGATGACAAGCCAAGCAATTGTTTCATACTTTAGTAATCTCAAACCTATAAACTTTCACGCAATATATGAGCACGAGCCATGGATATAGCACTATGGGTGGAATAGAATATGATGGGGGTTATGTGGAGAAGACAAAAAGGAGAAAGTCTCACATTAATGAGGCTAATCAATGGGCTATGGAGATGCCCATCGATTGTTGTTAATGCAAGGAGTAGGGATTGCCATGCAACGGATGCACTAGAGCTATAAATGTATGAAACCTCAACAAAAGAAACTAAGTGGGTGTGCATCCAACTTGCTTGCTCACGAAGACCTAGGGCACTTGAGGAGTCCCATTGTTGGAATATACAAGGCAAGTTCTATAATGAAAAATTCCCATTAGTATATGAAAGTGACAAAACAAAAGACTCTCTATCATGAAGATTATGGTGCTACTTTGAAGCACAAGTGTGGCAAAGGATAGTAGCATTGTCCCTTTTTTATTTTTTTATTTGGCCTTTTATTTCTTTTTTTATTTGGCCTCTCTTTTTTTGGACAATGCTCTATGAATGATGGTCATCACACTTCTATTTACTTACAACTCAAGAATTACAACTCGATACTTAGAACAAGATATGACTATATGAATGCCTCCGGTGGTGTACCGGGATATGCAATGAACCAAGAGTGACATGTATGAAAAAATTATGAACGGTGGCTTTGCCACAAATACTATGTCAACTACATGATCATGCTAAGCAATATGACAATGATGAATGTGTCATGATAAACGGAATGGTGGAAAGTTGCATGGCAATATATCTCGGAATGGCTATGGAAATGCCATAATAGGTAGGTATGGTGGCTGTTTTGAGGAAGATATAAGGAGGTTTATGTGTGAAAGAGTGTATCATATCACAGGGTTTGGATGCACCGGCGAAGTTTGCACCAGCTCTCAATGTGAGAAAGGGCATTGCACGGTACCGAAGAGGCTAGCAATGATGGAAGGGTGAGAGTGCGTATAATCCATGGACTCAACATTAGTCATAAAGAACTCACATACTTATTGCAAAAATCTACAAGTCATCAAAAACCAAGCACTACGCGCATGCTCCTAGGGGGATAGATTGGTAGGAAAAGACCATCGCTCGTCCCTGGCCGCCACTCATAAGGAGGACAATCAAAGAACACCTCATGTTTCAAATTTGTTACATAACGTTTACCATACGTGCATGCTACGGGACTTGCAAAATTCAACACAAGCATTTCTCAAATCCACAACTACTCAACTAGCATGACTTTGGTATTATTACCTCCATATCTCAAAACAATCATCAAGCATCAAACTTCTCTTAGTATTCAAAACACTCATAAGATTTTTTTTACTAATCTTGAATACCTAGCATATTAGGATTATTTAAGCAAATTACCATGCTATTTAAGACTCTCGGAATAATCTAAGTGAAGCATGAGAGATCAATAGTTTCTATAAAACAAATCCACCACCGTGCTCTAAAAGATATAAGTGAACTACTAGAGCAAAACTATATAACTCAAAAAGATATAAGTGAAGCACATAGAGTATTCTAACAAATTCCAAATCATGTATGGCTATCTCAAAAGGTGTGTACAGCAAGGATGATTGTGGTAAACTAAAAATCAAAGACTCACATCATACAAGACGCTCCAAGCAAAACACATATCATGTGGTGAATAAAAATATACCTCCAAATAAAGTTACCAATAGAAGTAGACGAAAGAGGGGATGCCTTCCAGGGCGTCCCCAAGCTTTGGCTTTTAGGTGTCCTTAGATTATCTTGGGGGTGACATGGGAATCCCCAAGCTTAGGCTCTTGCCACTCCTTGTTCCATAATCCATCAAATCTTTACCCAAAACTTGAAAACTTCACAACACAAAACTTAAAGTAGAAAATCTCGTGAGCTCCGTTAGCGAAAGAAACCAAAAGACCACTTCAAGGTACTGTAATGAACTCATTATTTATTTATATTTGTGTTAAACCTACTGTATTCCAACTTCTCTATGGTTTATAAACTATTTTACTAGCCATAGATTCATCAAAATAAGCAAACAACACACGAAAAACAGAATCTGTCAAAAACAGAACAGTCTGTAGTAATCTGTAGCTAGCGCAAGATCTGGAACCCCAAAAATTATAAAATAAATTGCTGGACGTGAGGAATTTATCTTTTAATCATATTAAAAATAAGTTAACTAAATATAAATTTCCAAATAAAAATGGCAGCAGTTCTCGTGAGTGCTAAAGTTTCTGTTTTTTACAGCAAGATATCAAGACTTTCCCCAAGTCTTCCCAACGGTTCTACTTGGCACAAACACTAATTGAACACAAAAAACACAACCAAAACAGAGGATAGATAAATTATTTATTACTAAACAGGAGCAAAAGGCAAGGAATAAAAATAAAATTGGGTTGCCTCCCAACAAGCGATATCGTTTAACGCCCCTAGCTAGGCATAAAAAGCAAAGATAGATCCAGGTATTGCCATCTTTGGTAGGCAATCCATAAGTGGCTCTCATAATAGATTCATAAGGTAATTTAATTTTGTTTCTAGGAAAGTGTTCCATCCCTTTCCTTAATGGAAATTGGAATCTAATATTTCCTTCCTTCATATCAATAATTGCACCAATCATTCTAAGGAAAGGTCTACCAAGAATAATGGTACATGAAGGATTGCAATCTATGTCAAGAACAATAAAATCTACGGGCACATAATTCCTATTTGCAACAATAAGAACATCATTAATTATTCCCATAGGTTTCTTAATAGTGGAATCCGCAAGGTACAAGTTTAGAGAGCCATCATCAAAATCACGGAAACCTAACAAATCACACAAAGTCTTTGGAATCGTGGAAACACTAGCACCCAAATCACACAAAGCATAGCATTCATGATCTTTAATCTTAATTTTAATAGTTGGTTCCCACTCATCATAAATTTTTCTAGGGATAGAAACTTCTAACTCAAGTTTTTCTTCATAAGATTGCATCAAGGCATCAACGATATGTTTAGTAAACGCTTTATTTTGACTATAAGCATGAGGAGAATTTAGCACGGATTGCAACAAGGAAATACAATTAATCAAAGAGCAATTTTCATAATTAAATTCCTTGAAATTCAAAATAGTGGGTTTAGCAACATCTAGGGTTTTAATTTCTTCGATCCCACTTTCATCAAATTTAACATCAAGATCTAAAAACTTCGAATTCTTGGAACGCCTTCTAGGTAAAGGTGGATCATATTCAGTCCCATCATTATCAAGATTAATATTGAAAAACAAAGATTTAATAGGGGACACATCAATAACTTTTAGATCTTCATCTTTATTTTCATAGGAACTAGAAGAACACGCTCTTATAAAGGCATCTTTCTTAGCACGCATCCTAGCGGTTCTTTCTTTGCACTCATCAATGGAAATTCTCATGGCTTTGAGAGACTCATTGATATCATGCTTAGGAGGAATAGATCTAAGTTTCAAAGAATCAACATCAAGAGAAATTATATCAACATTCCTAGCCAACTCATCAATCTTAAGCAAATTTTCTTCAATCAAAGCATTGAAATTCTTTTGCGAAGTAATAAATTCTTTAATATTAGATTAAAAATCAGAGGGAATCTTATTATAATTTCCATAAGAATTGTTCTAGGAATTACCATAATTATTAGAAGGATTACTAGGATACGGCCTAGGATTAAAATTTCCTCTATACGCGTTGTTACCAAAATTGTTCCTACCAACAAAATTCACATCCATAGATTCATTATTATTCTCAATCAAAGTGGACAAGGGCATATCATTAGGATCAGAAGAAACACTCTTACTAGCAAATAATTTCATAAGTTCATCCATCTTTCCACTCAAAACATTAATTTCTTCTATCACATGCACCTTTTTATTAGTAGATCTTTCAGTATGCCATTGAGAATAATTAACCATAATATTATCTAGGAGTTTAGTAGCTTCTCATAAAGTGATTTCCATAAAAGTGCCTCCCGCGGCCGAATCTAAAAGATTTCTAGAAGCAAAATTCAATCCGGCATAAATTTTTTGTATAATCATCCACAAATTCAAACCATGAGTAGGGCAATTACGTATCATTAATTTCATCCTCTCCCAAGCTTGTGCAACATGTTCATGATCAAGTTGCTTAAAATTCATAATATAGTTTCTAAGGGAGATGATCTTAGCGGGAGGAAAATACTTAGAGATAAAAGCATCTTTGCACTTGTTCCAAGAATCAATACTATTTCAGGCAAAGACGAAATTCAAGCTTTAGCATGATCTCTAAGCGAAAAAGGAAATAGCTTCAATTTAACAATATCATTATCCACATCTTTCTTCTTTTCCATATCACACAAATCATTGAAGCTATTTAGATGGGTAGAGGCATCTTCACTAGGAATGCCGGAAAATGGATCTTTCATGACAAGATTCAGCAAAGCGGCATTTATTTCACAAGATTCAGCATCGGTAAGAGGAGCAATTGGAGTGCTAATAAAATTATTGTAGTTGGTATTGGTAAAGTCACACAATTTAGTGTTATCTTGAGCCATCATGACAAGCAAGCAATCCAACACACAAGCAAACAAAAAGCATGCGGGCAAAAAAGAGGCAAACGGGAAAGAGAGGGAGGATAGAGAGAGAGGGCGAATAAAACGGCAAGGGTGAAGTGGGGGAGAGGAAAACAAGAGGCAAATGGCAAATAATGTAAGGCGGGAGATAAGGGTTGTGATGGGTACTTGGTATGTTGACTTTTGCGTAGACTCCCCGGCAACGGCGCCAGAAATGGCTCGTTGTCAAGAGTCAAATATTGACTTGCGCGAACCTCCCCGGCAACGGCGCTAGAAATTCTTCTTGCTACCTCTTGAGCACTGCGTTGGATTTCCTTGAAGAGGAAAGGATGATGCTGCAAAGTAGCGTAAGTTTTTCCCTCAGTTTTTGAGAACCAAGGTATCAATCCAGTAGGAGGCTACGCACGAGTCCATCGTACCCGCACAAAACAAATAACTCCTCGCAACCAACGTGATAAGGGGTTGTCAATCCCTTCACGATCACTTACGAGGGTGAGATCTGATAGATATGATAAGATAATATTTTTTGGTATTTTTGTGATAAAGATGCAAGGTAAAATAAAGGCAAAGTAAAAAACTAAGTATTGGAAGATTAATATGATGAAGATAGACCCGGGGGCCATAGGTTTAACTAGTGGCTTCTCTCAAGAGCATAAGTATTTTACGTTGGGTGAACGAATTTGTCGGATTTCGGGTTCCGGCAGACCCTTGAGGTTCGAACACTGGGGTGCGCGCGGAGATTTCGCCTCCTACCTACCTGCACCCCTCCGCCTCGCTAAGATCTAAGCTATGAAAAGAACAACACAAGAGACACAGGGTTTATACTGGTTCGGGCCACCACTGTGGTGTAATACCCTACTCCAGTGTGTGGTGTGGTGGATTGCCTCTTGGGCTGATGGTGATGAACAATATAAGGAAGAACAGCCTCGCGAGGGTCTGTTCTTGGCTGGGGCGATGAACTGCTGGGAGGAGTCCAGTCACCCTCTTCTCTCTCTCTCTCTCCTTGATTGATGATGCCTCTCTCAAAACCTCCCCCCCCCCGATCCTGTGGGTGGCTGGTCCTATTTATAGAGGCCCTGGTCCTCTTCCCAAATATCGAGCGGGAAGGGAGTCAACAATGGCGGGCTAATTTGAAGGGGGACAGCTAGTACCAGCTATCCTGACAAAAGTGGTCTTCGCCTGCACAAAGCTCTGGTGGTGACGCCGTATTGGGCTCCACGATGATCTCCGTCTTGCAGTCCTCCTGGTCTTGGTCTTGTTGCACCGAAATGGCAACCTTTGCCTGATGCCTCGGTACTCCGCGGCTGCGCTTGCCCCCTTTGCACCAAAGGGGAAAGGAGGACACTGCGCGGGCTGGCACCCGCCTGGCGCCCTGGGTCGTCATGGCTTGCATCACGGGCACCTTGTGAGGTACCCCGCTTGATCTCTCCGCCTCCTCGCGAGCCAGCCTGATGAGACCGTACTTGAGGAAGCTCCGTGTTGTCCGCCCCGCGAGGCTTGGCCCCTCGCGAGGGTCTTGGGTCTGTGTTGATGAAGATGGGCCGTGCTGGGCCCCCCTTTGAGCCCCGCCGCAGGCCGCAAGCAGGCAAGTCTAGGGACCCCCGTTCCCAGAACGCCGACAGTAGCCCCCGAGCCCAAGGCGTGCCCGGGCTTGGCCGTGCAGGGAGGCGAAAGGGCAAGAGCAAAGCGCCGCGGGCCCTAACAGCCTGCGGTCTTGGGAGCCGCGTGGCGGTTGATTGGACATGGGTGTCTCCACTTCCCCATGGCGCCTCGTCAACTGCACGGATTGGACAAGTCCCTGCATGCAAAGCGGGTCATAATGACCTGCGATCGTGGGGGCCGTCGGTTGGCCCTCGCCAGCTATAAGTACAGATCGGCGCACGACCTTCCAGTTCATCCCCCCTTGCTTCTCCTTCTTCTTCATGGCCCCGTCGAGGAGGTTCTCGGCCGCAGAGAAGGGGAAGGCTCGCCAGGTTGAGCCTGCCTCTCCCCCGCCCAAGCGCGGCCGAGGGCGCCCTCGCAAACATCCTGTGGCCACCACGGCAACTCCCCGCGGCCGTGGAGACGATTTCCAGTACGGCGACGGGCAGATTGCTGCGGCCGAGGGGCGCACTCCGGTCGCGCGTCCCCCTAGGCCGCGCTTCCGCGCTGCAGAGGTGCTGCCGGAGTTCGTCGTGTGGTCGGCGGAGCCGACTAGCACCCGGCTTCCACTTCCTCGCTTCCTCCTCGGCGAGCTCCCGGCCGGCGCCCTGGGCGGCCTCTGGCTTCAGGCCGACGGCTGCTGCAGCCGGGCCTCATGGGCTTCACTGGAGGTCTCCGCAGCCGGGAGCCTGGCCTTGGCCCGCGGTTGGCAGACGTTTGCCCGCGCGCGTGGCCTGAGCCGTCGGTGCACCCTGCACTTCAAGTTTGACGGTGATGCCACCCTCTACGTGAGGGTGTTTGGGGAAGATGGTCGCCGCGCAGTGTGCTGCCCCGAGGACGACGACCGTGGCCGGGAACCCAGCTCCGGCGATGATGGAGAGGACAGCGCTCGCTGACTGGCGGCGCTCAGGGTTCCCCAAGCTTCTCCTGTTCTTCTTCAGGCGGCGACTCTTCTAGCGGTGGCCGCGGTTAGCCTCCACGCCATTGTGTCTACTTGGGAGGTGGTAGCATATCCGCCCGCCGTCGCGCCCCGGTGAAGCGCGAGAGGGAGTCTGCCTGAGCCCCGGAGGCAGCTCGAGTCTTCCCTGCAGGCCGGTGTGAGGCGAACTGCGCCTGATTTGTTCTTTCCTTTCCTTTTTCCTGCATAAAAAGACAGTAGTGTGGAGCCCCGCGGGGGCGTGTTTGGGTTATTGCTGTTAATCATCGTTTTGCTTCCGTTATCGTGCCTTCCGGCTGCTAGCCCGTGCGTGGATAGTTCCCGGGCCCAGCCGTGGGGGGGGGGCGACCGACCCAGGCCCTGTGTTCATGTCGCGGTGCCCGTGGGGCATGGACTGGAGGGGTGCTCCTGTAATGGACCCAGGTCGCGAACCCTTTGAACGACTAGGACAGGAACACTCGCGAGGGTGCTCGGCTGCCTCCCCCTCGTGAGGCCTTGCATAAGAGAAATCGAGGCAGGAGAGTGAAAAGTCGAAGAACCACAAGCCAAAGATGGCAACAAATTCAATAAAACTTCGAACGAGAAGGAACAAGCCAACTGCGGAAAGCAAATGAAAAGCCGCGTCCGGCACCTAATCTAGTCTTCGACGTCTTCTCACCAACGCGGAGCTAAGTGCTGCCACTGGACGTGGGAGGGAGCCCCAGGGCCTGAGGATGGCGCTCCTGAGACTCCGGGGCGTGTACAGCCCCAACTCATTATTACGTGAGAGTGTCATGGGCGGCGAGCTTCACAGGCGTTGGCCTTCTTCACAGGCTTCGGGCCTTTTCCAAAACGCGACAGCTTCACAGGCATTCGCCTTCTTCACAGGCTCTGGGCCTTTTCCAAAACGCGACAGCTTCACAGGCATTCGCCTTCTTCACAGGCTCTGGGCCTTTTCCAAAACGCGACAGCTTCACAGGCATTCGCCTTTTTCACAGGCTCCGGGCCTTTTCCAAAACGTGACAGCTTCACAGGCATTCGCCTTCTTCACAGGCTCTGGGCCTTTTTAGGGGTAGAACCTCCGGAGGTGCTGGATGTTCCATGCATTCTGGACCGGCACCCCTTCCTGAGTCTCCAAGCATGCGGAGCCGGGCCTGGAAACATGAAGAACTTTGAACGGGCCCTCCCACATGGGAGAGAGCTTGTGCAGCCCTTCCCTGGAGAGAACCTGCCTGAGCATGAGGTCTCCTACCTCGAGAGTTCTGGGGCGGATGTTGCGGCAGTGGTATCGCCGCAGTGCTTGTTGGTACCTCGCCGCTCGCAGCGCGGCTTCTCGGCGACGTTCCTCCCCCAGCACGAGGTCCATCCCCCGCATGGCGTCCTGCTGCGCCTCGTCGAACGCCAGGACCCGCGCAGAGCGATGTCTGACCTCGTGAGGGAGGACCGCTTGGGCTCCGTAGACCAGGAAGAACGGGGTCTCTCCAGTCGGCTTGGTCGCGGTTGTGCGGATGGACCACAACACGGACTGAAGCTCGTCGTACCAACCTCTGCCGCAGGCCTCCAGCTTCTTCTTGAACGTCCTGGTCTTGAGGCCCCTCAGGACCTCTGCGTTGGCTCGCTCGGCCTGGCCGTTGCTTCGGGGGTGCGGCACCGAAGCATAGCATATCTGCGTTCCAAGGTTAGCACAGTATGTTTTGAAGAGGTTACTAATGAACTGTGAACCGTTGTCCGTGATGATGCGGTTCGGCACCCCAAACCGGCTCACGATGCCCTTGATGAACTTGACCGCGGAACCCGCAGGAATGGTGCGGACAGCCTCTACTTCAGCCCACTTGGTGAACTTGTCCACGGCGACGTAGAGGTAGCGGTAGACCCCTGGCGCCCGAGGAAACGGGCCCAAGATGTCCAGCCCCCAGACTGCGAATGGCCACGAGAGGGGTATAGTCTGCAGGCCTCCTGCTGGCTGATGGATCTGCTTGGCGTGGAACTGGCAGGCGTCACAAGCTTTCACTAGTTCGACGGCGCCATTGAGTGCGGTGGGCCAATAAAACCCACTGCGGAACGCCTTGCCGACGAGGGTCCGTGATGATGAATGATGTCCACAGTCTCCGCCGTGTATATCTTCCAGCAGTTCCTTCCCTTGCTCCCTGGAGATGCAGCGCAGGGATACATCATTTGGTCGCTTCCGGTAGAGCTCTCCATCCTTGATGCAGTATGCCGTGGCCTGGCGTGCCACTCACTCCGCTTTCTCCACCTTCTCCGCCAGGGTCCCTTGTGTTAAGTAACTCCGGAGCTCTGTGATCCAGCATCCCTCCTGAGGTTCCATCGTCAGGAGCAGGCGTGCTCCTGAGGCCGGGCCATAGGCCGGAGCTCCTAAGGCAGGTGGCTGGGGGAGCTCCTCCCAAGGCTGAGCCGTGTTTGACAATGACGGCAGGGCTGAGGGCTTGAAGAGCCACTCCTCGAAAACGCCAAGCTCCTGAGGTAACCGCCTGGACGCCCGTTTGGCGATGTCGTCGGCCTCCTGGTTGGTGCCACGGGGCACATGCTGCAACTCCAACCCCCATAACTGCTTCTCCATCCTGCGGACCTCCGCAAGGTAGGCTTCCGTGTGCTCATCTTTCGGCTCGTACACCTTGTTGGAGAAATTGACAAGGAGCTGCGAATCGCCCTTGATGGTGAGGCGTTTCACCCCCAGGGCAGCTGCGGCCTTCAAGCCCGCTATTAAACCTTCATACTCCGCTATGTTGTTGGAGACCTTTTCACCTTGCTGGAAACAGAGCTGCATAGCGTAGTAGAGCTTGTCCTGAGTGGGCGATATAAGCACCGCCCCGGCCCCAGCGCTATGCCTGGAGAATGCCCCGTCGAAGTACATGACCGAGCCTTCTGGCGCCTCGCTTCCCGGGGAGAGGGACCGATCCTCGTCGGCCTTGAGGCCTGGTGCCTCCGTCCATTCTGCCACAAAATCCGCCAATACTGCTCCCTTGATGACTCTGGTCGTGCTGAATTCGAGCTGAAACGCTTGCAGTTCTATGTTCCACTCAGCGACCCTTCTAGCTGAGTTAGGGCTCCTAAGCACTCTCTCCAGGGGGTATGACGAGACAACCTTGATGGGGTGACCCTGAAAATAGTGCTGCAGCTTGCACGAGGCCACCAGTAGCGCGAGGAGGAGTTTCTGAGGCATGGGGTACCATGCCCTCGCATCCCGCAACACCGTGCTGACGAAGTACACTGGGTGCTCAACGAGGTTGGGTGCGTCAGTGCTGGCGGCTCCCTTCGGAGACCATGGTGCCCCTTGAGAAGATGAGGCCTCCTGAGACTGGCCATCTCGGAGAGGGGCCTCTTCCGCCTCCGGTGCTCTCCTCTGCGGTGGCTGATCCTCCTCAGCCGCGGTGGCGGTTTCTGTGGGCCTTCCTTATTCCTGTTCTGCCTTGTCCCGGGCTCCTACCGCGGTTTTGATTCGACGCTCCTCTCTAACCGCCACCAGGGTTGCGCTGGTGGAGTAGGGAGTGGCGGCGAGGTAAAGCACCAGGGGCTCTTGAGGGCGCGGAGCCACCATAACCGGTGGGCTGGTCAGGTATCTCTTGAGATCCTGGAACGCCTTGTCGGCCTCTTCAGTCCACTCAAAGGCCCCCTTTTTCTTCATTAGCTGGAAGAAGGGCAGCGCTCGTTCCCCCAACTTGGAGATGAAGCGCCCTAGCGCGGTCACGCGCCCAGTGAGCTTCTGCATTTCTCTGAGGGTCTTTGACGGGCTCATGTCTTCCACCGCCTTGACCTTTTCCGGGTTAGCCTCGATGCCTCGGTGGGACACGAGGAAACCCAAGAGCTTGCCTGAGGGGACTCCGAACACACACTTCTCTGGGTTGAGCCGTAGGTTCACTATGTTGAGGCTCGCGAAGGTTTCCTCCAGGTCTTGTATCAGGGTCCTGGCCTCCCGAGACTTTACCACAATGTCATCGACGTAAGCTTCAACATTCTTCCTGAGCTGCGGGCCCAAGGTGATGTGCATCAGCCGCTGAAAGGTCGCCCCTGCGTTACGCAACCTGAATGGCATGCAGGTGTAGCAGTACACCCCACACGGGGTTAGGAAGGCTGTCTTTTTGATGTCTTCTACCGCCATCTTGATCTGGTGATACCCAGAGAAGGCATCCAAGAAGCATAGCAGGTCACATTCCGCGGTGGACTCGACGATCTGGTCGATGCGGCGGAGCGGGAACGGATCTTGCGGGCATGCTTTGTTGAGGTTGGTGAAGTCGACACACATGCGCTCCTTCCCTCCCTTCTTTGGCACAACGACAGGGTTGGCCAACCAATCCGGGTATCGAACCTCGCGAATGACCCCAGTGGCTTCTAATTTGCGGGTCTCTTGGACGATGAAGGCCTGCTTTTCTGTGGACTGCCGCCTGGCCTTCTGCTTCACAGGGCGCACGTTGGGGCACACGTTGAGGTGATGCTCGATTACACTCCTAGGGATCCCTGCCAACTGGTCAGGCTCCCAGGCGAATACCTTCTTGTTTGCACGCAGGAACTTGACCAGGGCCTCCTCCTGCTCGGGTTCGAGGTTGGCGCCTATGGTGAAAGTGGCGTTGGTGGACCCGTCCTCATCGACGGGTATCTGCCTGGTTTCTGCCTTGTCTTGGGTGAACAACTGTTTCTTCTTGGCGGGTGCAGCCCCCTTGGGCTCGGGGGTCTCCAAGTCGGCGGGCTGTGCTGACGCCGCCGTCTTGAAGGTGAGCTTGAGCACCCGCAGCGTGTCTCCGTTGTCCCCGTGCACAGTGAGGACACCGCTGCTCCCGGGCATCTTCATGAGGTTGTACGTCGGGTGCGTCGCGGCCATGAACTGGGCCAGCGCTGGGTAGCCGAGGATGCCGTTGTAGGGGAGGCTGATGGGGGCGATGTCGAAGTCGACCAGCTCCGTGCGGAAGTTGTTGTAGGTGCCGAAGGTTACTGGGAGCCGGATCTGTCCCAAGGAGCTGGATGACCCGCCCCCAACGCCTGAGAAGGGCCGGTTGGGTTGCAGCCGTTCTAGGGGTATGCAGAGGAGGTTGAAGGCCTCGACCGAGAGCACGCTGAGCAGGCCGAGTTGGAGGGGTGGTCCTCCGAGCTGAAGGTCAGGCCGGCCTTGGGCGCCGCCCGGTCCGAGAGAGCCCCCTGCCGCGTGGAAGCGGCGCTGACCTGACGGATGAACGACTTGACGTGGTGACTTGTAGGCGGTGCCTGCGAGCCGCCCAGGAGGGCCGCGATGACCGGGGGTGTTGGTGTAGCGCGATGGGCGGGGAAGAGGCTGCGGGGCTCTTCCCAGGAGGCCACGGAGGCTGCCGGCAGGTGGAGCAGCCATGTGCGCGGAGCGCCGGTGAGGGCCATGGGGAGCTAGTTGGCCATGACCCTATCATCACCTCCGGCTTCGAGGAGGGCCTCCTCGCTCGCCAGCAAGAAGGCCAGTGGATCTGTCGCGCCGCCGTAGCGCGGCGGCGTCGTTGGCTTGAACTTGTCCGGCCACCGTACCCGTTGCAGGGCTGGGGCCAGGGCTCGGAGCCCCCTGGCCCCCGTGCTGGCGCCGGCGGCCGGAGCAGGCGACGCGCTACTCATCACGAGGCGGGCCGTGGCGGTGGCGGAAGAGAAAACTCCGGTGCACCCCTACCTGGCGCGCCAAATGTCGGATTTCGGGTTCCGGCAGACCCTTGAGGTTCGAACACTAGGGTGCGCGCGGAGATTTCGCCTCCTACCTACCTGCACCCCTCCACCTCGCTAAGATCTAAGCAATGAAAAGAACAACACAAGATACACAGGGTTTATACTGGTTCGGGCCACCTTTGTGGTGTAATACCCTACTCCAGTGTGTGGTGTGGTGGATTGCCGCTTGGGCTGATGGTGATGAACAATACAAGGAAGAACAGCCTCGCGAGGGTCTGTTCTTGGCTGGGTGATGAACTGCTGGGAGGAGTCCAGTCACCCTCTTCTCTCTCTCTCTCCTCGATTGATGATGCCTCTCTCAAAACCTCCCCCCCCCGATCCTGTGGGTGGCTGGTCCTATTTATAGAGGCCCTGGTCCTCTTCCCAAATATCGAGCGGGAAGGGACCAACAATGGCGGGCTAATTTGAAGGGGGACAGCTAGTACCAGCTATCCTGACAAAAGTGGTCTTCGCCTGCACAAAACTCTGGTGGTGATGCCGTCTTAGGCTCCACGATGACCTCTGTCTTGCAGTCCTCCTGGTCTTGGTCTTGTTGCACTGAAATGGCAACCTTTGCCTGATGCCTCAGTACTCCGCGGCTGCGCTTGCCCCCTTTGCACCAAAGGGGAAAGGAGGACACTGCGCGGGCTGGCACCCGCCTGGCGCCCTGGGTCGTCATGGCTTGCGTCATGGGCACCTCGTGAGGTACCCCGCCTTGATCTCTCCGCCTCCTCGCGAGCCATCCTGATGAGGCCGTGCCTGAGGAAGCTCCGTGTCGTCCGCCCCGCGAGGCTTGGCCCCTCGCGAGGGTCTTGGGTCTGTGTTGATGAAGATGGGCCGTGTTGGGCCCCCCTTTGAGCCACGCCGCAGGCCGCAGGCAGGCAAGTCTGGGGACCCCCGTTCCCAGAACGCCGACAGAATTACTGTTGAGCAATTGACAGAATTGAGCATAGTTATGAGAATATCTAGGTATGATCATGTATATAGGCATCACGTCCGAGACAAGTAGACCGACTCCTGCCTGCACCTACTACTATTACTCCACTCATCGACCGCTATCCAGCATGCATCTAGAGTATTAAGTTCATGAAAACAGAGTAACGCCTTAAGCAAGATGACATGATGTAGAGGGATAAATTCATGCAATATGATAAAAAAACATCTTGTTATCCTCGATGGCAACAATACAATACGTGCATTGCTGCCCCTACTGTCACTGGGAAAGGACACCGCAAGATTGAACCCAAAGCTAAGCACTTCTCCCATTACAAGAAAGATCAATCTAGTAGGCCAAACCAAACTGATAATTTGAAGAGACTTGCAAAGATAACCAATCATACATAAAAGAATTCAGAGAAGATTCAAATATTGTTCATAGATAATCTTTATCATAAACCCACAATTCATCGATCTCAACAAACACACCACAAAAAGAAGATTACATCGAATAGATCTCCACAAGAGAGGGGGAGAACTTTGTATTGAGATCCAAAAAGAGAGAAGAAGCCATCTAGCTAATAACTATGGACCCAAAGGTCTAAGGTAAACTACTCACACTTCATCGGAGAGGCTACGGTGTTGATGTACAAGCCCTCCGTGATGGATGCCCCCTCCGGCGCAGCTCCGGAACAGGCCCCAAGATGGGATCTCGTGGATACAGAAAGTTGCGGCGGTGGAATTAGGGTTTTGGCTCCGTATCTGATCGTTTGGGGGTACATAGGTATATATAGGAGGAAGGAGTACGTCAGTGGAGCAACAGGGGGCCCACGAGGGTGGAGGGCGCGCCTGGGGGGAGGCGCACCCCCCTTCCTCGTGGACTCCTCCTTTATTTCTTGACGTAGGGTCCAAGTCTCCTGGATCATGTTCGGTGAGAAAATCACGTTCCCAAAGGTTTCATTCCGTTTGGACTCCGTTTGATATTCCTTTTCTTCGAAACCCTAAAATAGGCAAAAACAACAATTCTGGGCTGGGCCTCCGGTTAATAGGTTAGTCCCAAAAATAATATAAAAGCGAATAATAAAGCCCAATAATGTCCAAAACAGTAGATAATATAGCATGGAGCAATAAAAAATTATAGATATGTTGGAGACGTATCAAGAATCAACTTGTGATTTTCCCTCGGAAAGTTTGTGAAGTCTTGGAGGCCACCTCAAGGTCTACCACTAGTGGTTTGGAATCACCTTCATGATGTTGGTGTGCCTTTGTGGTAACACTCATCCCTCCAACGGTGACTAACTTCCCTCCGAGGAAGTGAACATCAGGATACATCCTTGTCTCCGTGTCTTAGGTTATCTCTAACCCTAGCTCCTTTACTTGTGATTTACTTTGGTCACTTGACCTTGCATTCACTACATCTTGTTGAGCTCATTATATTGTGCTTGTTAACACACCATAGCAATTGTTTAGGCTCACCTTTAATATATTGCATTACTTGAACTTGCTAATCACCACGTAAAATTTGTAATTGAACCTATTCACTGGCCTCTAGGTTCATCTTTATCCTTTGACATGGACGCTTTCGTGCCTTGATATGATTACCCCTTGGCATGTCTCAATCTTGTCCATTGCAAGCAAATGTGCAATCTGAAAAAACTTGGACATCATGTAACTTTGACAAGGATTCAATTTTTTATGATGTATTTTTTTTGAAAAAACTGCTAACAAGATCCACATCCCTGTGTGCAGCATCAAGGAAAAGTTGCAGATAATGGGAATATCAATGGGCATAGTATGCATATGGACACCTTGAAGAAAAGTGTTTGTAATCAATTGTACTCACCTTTCTTATTTCTAGCCCCATCATATCCTCAGCTACATAAATTTTGAACATCAAAGTAATAATTGGACAATTAAGCAGATAATTCCTCCTTTATTGTTAGTGCTTTTGCTATTCTTTACATGGAACAGATCAAAGAAGCATTCTTGTGGAAAACCTTCTTTATCGAGAAATATGAAGACTGTGACTATTTGGTCTTTTTAGAAGCATCACATGTTTCATTCACTAGAATGGATATTTTTGAAATCATCGATCCCTTGGCGGATATACTGCCTAGATTTCATTACGTAAATGATCAATATCTCCTGTTAAATTTCATGGATGTGTATTTGCAACACCAAGAAGCATTATCTAAAACTACAATTGTGATTTTGGGATTGAATTATGCAAGAAGCTTTACAATTTCAACGAGGTCCCCTATGTTTCTTGGCTCGAGTGGCTTGTCATGGCCTTTGAAAGTGTACGATTGGAAGTTGACCCACTCTAGATTTGCACTTGATGTTCTCGGCCATACAATATATCTATTTTCTCCATGTTACTTTGCACCTCTATTATGTTTACTATGTTTTTTTGTTGGTCCAACATAGCTTGACAGTCCCTCACTTCATTGTTGTGTTTTGAGCATGGATTAGATCTAACATGAGCTAATAACGAACACCTTTACCATTTTTTAATTCTTTTGATGGTCAAATCAAGGAGGTGTGAGGGCGTGAATCAAAACCACTTTGTCTCTTGAATTTTTGATGTCGAGGAAGCAGAAAAAACAATATGCATGTTAGTTAGCTAATAGAGTATTCTAACCGTGATGGGAAAGGATTGATGCTGCCAAATTGGAATTGTCGTTGATGTCCACATCTTCCAGAAGGTTTATACCTCTTCAATTTTGGTTGCATCAGACCTAGCTGCAAGTATGCTCTTCACACTTCATCACTCACATTAGGGGGATCTTGGCAGGACCGTGGGCACAATGTGTGATCTCTCTCCAAGGACTCAATGCATTGAAATATGATATGGCCATTTGCCAAATCTTCTTCATTTCCGCTATGATGAAATTCTTCATGAAGAGGTAGATATTATTGTTTAGACAATGTTAGTGGTAGTTCAAGAGGCAAAAACTCTCACTTTAATGGTTGCATCATCTTTTTTTCTTTTGGAAAGTGATTACATAGTTGTTTACTTTACAAAGAATACAGCTAAGCACCAATAATTCTACATTGGTTCTTTAACTCGAAGCAACCTACTTATTTACCAATTAAGACGAAGGTGCTCTGCAAAATTACATTGCAAGATACAATTGTAAAACTAAATTCAACATATAACATACCTAATTACAATAGCTTTGCAAGAATATTTCTCCTCGTCCCCTAGATTATTGTAGTTCAAATTCACTTTGATTGCTTGATCTGAGAAGGAATTTAGTAGAAAAGAGGGATTACGCACACTAAAGGGATTGAAATTTGGGATAGTGATTTGAAGGGGGCTTAGAGGAGAGGGGACTAGGGGAGTAAGAAGACCTAGCATTAGCAGGAGCCAGCAGCGGGTGGACGAGAGAGGTAGACAATGAGACATGTGAAATTGGGGATGAGTGCATGGGGTGTGTTGTGAAGTTGGCCTTCGCGATTCATCACCATGATCCTTCGAGGACCTACCGCTCAACCTCTCATGACCACATAACTGGGCCAAGCAATGGTCGTATGTCTTATAATTATTTTTGCACTTTGTGAAGGGGTGGTGAGAGCCCTGAATTGAAGAAAATATGCGGCAATAATAAAGTTGTTATTTATACTTCCTTATATCATGATAAATGTCTATTATTCATGCTAGAATTGTATTAGCCAAAAACTAAGTACATGTATGAATGCATAGACAAAACAGAGTGTCCCAAGTATGCCTCTACTTGACTAGCTCGTTAATCAAAGATGGTTAAGTTTCCTGACCATAGACATGTGTTGTCATTTGATGAACAGGATCACATCATTAGGAGAATGATGTGATGGACAAGACCCATCCGTTAGCTTAGCATAATGATCGTTAGTTTTACTGCTATTGCTTTCTTCATGACTTATACATGTTCCTCTGACTATGAGATTATGCAACTCCCGAATACCGGAGGAACACCTTGTGTGCTATCAAACGTCACAACATAACTGGGTGATTATAAAGATGCTCTACAGGTGTCTCCGAAGGTGTTTGTTGGGTTGGCATAGATCAAAATTAGGATTTGTCACTCCGTATATCGGAGAGGTATCTCTAGGCCCTCTCGGTAATGCACATCACTATGAGCCTTGCAAGCAATGTGACTAATGAGTTAGTTACGGGATGATGCATTATGGAACAAGTAAAGAGACTTGCCGGTAACGAGATTGAACTAGGTATGATGATACCGACGATCGAATCTCAGGCAAGTAACATACCGATGACAAAGGGAACAACGTATGTTGTTATGCGGTTTGACCGATAAAGATCTTCGTAGAATATGTAGGAGCCAATATGAGCATCCAAATTCTACTATTGGTTATTGACCGGAGATGTGTCTTGGTCATGTCTACATTCTTCTCGAACTCGTAGGGTCCGCACGCTTAACGTTCAGTGACGATTTGTATTATAGTTATGTGATTTGATGAACTGAAGTTTGTTTGGAGTCCCGGATGTGATCACGGACATGGCGAGGAGTCTCAAAATGGTCAAGACATAAATATTGATATATTGGAAGGTTGTGTTTGGACACCGGAATGGTTTCGGAAAGGTTCAGGCATTTTTCGGAGTACCGGGGGTTACCGGTGTAACGCCCGGGTAATCAAGCTACAGTAATTCCACGAAAATGGTGCCACTTCACTACGGTTAATGTTGCTAATCTATCGTTAGTTCAAAACCAATTCAAATTCAAATTTAAAATAAAGTTAAATAATATAAGTTTTCAAAAATTAAAACAAAAATGTTCGAAGCGTGCCAATAATTGGCTAGGTGTTTATGGTGAAGGAATCGTACCTTTATAAAAGGCGTAAATATTTAAAAGAAATTAAAACAAAAAAGAAATAAGATAAAAAGGGGGGAAATAAAAATAAAAACTAAAACTAACAAAAAAAGAGGGAACCCCCCTCCCACGGCCCACTGGCCCAGCTGGCCGGCCAGCCCACCTGGCCTCGCTGGCCCACCCCGCCGCCATAACCTCCCCCACTCCCCCACTAGCCACCGACACCCACTCCTCCCCCCGAAGTATCTCCCCCCTCTCTCCCGATTGGATCGGGATCGAGGAGAAGGCCGCTCGTCGCCGCCG
>NC_041380.1:340869242-340887797 GCF_002162155.2 Triticum dicoccoides
CCCACTGCGAGCGCGCCCCGCTTCTCGCGCCAACCCCGCCCTGCTTCTGCTCCACTGCCGATGCACCTGCTGCGCTTGCCTCGCCGGCCGCTCGTGCCGCCCGCTCGCGGTGGCCTCGCGCCCCGCTTGCCCGTGCTGCCGCGTCTGGGCTACGCCTACCGCTGCCCCCTACTGCCTATTGCCACCGGCGCCTACCGCGCTTCCCCCGCGCCTGCCGAAGGCCGCCACGGCTCGTCTCACCGGCGCGCATGCCCGGCGCCGCTCCCGTCGTCGCCGGCCACCGAGGCCCTGGGCGCGCTTGCTCTCACCTCGCATGGCCTCGGGTGCGAGCACCCGCAACCGTGAACCCGGCGCCCGCAAGGCCGATGGGCCACTTACACGCGGGCCCCAACGCCCAGAACGTCTATTAAAAAAAGAAAAGAATAAATAAATAAAAATAAAAATAATTAATTAGTTAATTAATTGATTAAAGAAATATTTACTTAATTAATTTTGATTAATTAAATTAAACAATTAATTAAACTAATTAAACGTTAGTTACCTAATTAACATGATTAGTTAATTACTCAATTAGTCAATGACAGTGGGGCCCACCCCCTAATTATTCCTGATTAGGTTAATTAATTTGTTTAATTAAAATGGGTCACTGACAGGTGGGACCCACCTGTCAGGTTGACCAGGTCAACTGCTGACGTCATGATGACGTCAGCAAATACTATTCTGGAAAATGTTTATTTAAATAATTAACTAAATCCTAAAAATGATTTAAATCTTTTAATGTCAATATAAAATAAAACGTAGCTCGGATGGAAAAACTTTGTACATGAAAGTTGCTGAGAACGACGAGACGAATCCGGATACGTAGCCCGTTCGTCCGCCACGCATCCCTAGCATAGCGAACACTCAACTTTCCCCCTCTGGTTCATCTGTCCGAAAACGTGAAACACCGAGGATATTTTCCCGGATGTTTCCCCCCTTCACCGGTACCACCTCATACCGCGTTAGGGCACCCCTAGCACCGATACTTGTCATGTCATGCATTGCTATGCATTTGTTTGCTTAAATATTTATTGTTTCTTCCCCCTCTTCTCTCGCTAGACACCGAGACCGACGCCGCTACTACCCAGTACGACTACGGTGTTGACGACCCCTCTCTCTTGCAAGAGCAACTAGGCAAGCCCCCCCTTTGATCACCAGATATCGCCTATTCTTCTCTATACTGCTTGCATTAGAGTAGTGTAGCATGTTACTGCTTTCCGTAAATCCTATTCTGATGCATAGCCTCTCATTATTGCTAAAGTTGTTGATACCTTACCTGCAATCCTAAATTCTTAGTATAGGGTGTTAGTTTATCATCAGTGGCCCTACATTCTTGTCAGTCTGACGTGCTTTACTACCGGGACGTCATCACAAGGGTGTTGATCACGGGTATATACTATACCTATTACACATGATATATGTTGTGACTAAAGTCGGGTCGGCTCGTTGAGTACCCGCGGTTGATTCACGAATTGGGCGCTGAAGGGACATACTTTCCCGACGGCCCTCTGTGTGGATCTTTGTGGCAGAGCGACAGGGCAGGTTGAGACCACCCAGGTGAGAGGTGGGCCTGGCCCTGGTCGGCTTTCACGGTTATTTCAAGATAACACGCTTAACGAGATCTTGGTATTTGATCTGAGTCTGGCCACTTGCCTATACGCACAAACCAACTACGCGAGAACAGTTATGGGCACTCTACGTTGTGGTATCAGCCAAAGCCTTCGTGGCGTCAGCGACTGAGCGGCGCGCGCCGGGTTGGACTGCATAACACAACTTCTTTTGTAATGGAGGTTGCTAGGTCTGCTCTCCGGCCGCCCACGCAACGTGCAGGTGTGCTATGGGCGATGGGCCCAGACCCCTGTGCGCATAGGATTTAGACCGGCGTGCTGACCTCTCTGTTATGCCCAATGTTGGGGATATCGCTTATCGGGAACTTATCGGTCGACCCATGAAAAGGGGTAAATCGGCCAGTTTATCGGCATATCTGCCAATTTATCGCCATATCGGCTAATTTATCGGCCAATTTATCTTATCGGTCAAACAATGGTAAGCGATAAATCGACCAATTTATCGGAATATCGGAAGATATCTTGAACAGTGGTTGTGCCTCGGTGGGGCAGTGACGTGTTGATCTTCCGAGGCCGGGCATGACCCAGGAAAGTGTGTCCGAACAAAGGGGATCGAGCGTGTTGGAAAATGTGGTGCACCCCTGCAAGGAAGTTAATCTATTCATATAGCCGTGATCTTCGGTAACAAGACGACTTGGAGTTGTACCTTGACCTTATGACAACTAGAACCGGATACTTAATAAAACACATCCTTTCAAGTGCCAGATACAACCGGTGGTCGCTCTCTCACAGGGCGACGAGGGGAGGATCATCGGTTAGTGAGGGGGTCCTGGATTAGGGGGTGTTCGGATAGCCGGACTATACCTTCAGCCGGACTCCTGGACTATGAAGATACAAGATTGAAGACTTCGTCCCGTGTCCGGATAGGACTTTCCTTGGCTGGAAGGCAAGCTTGGCGATGCGGATATTCAAGATGTCCTACCATTGTAACCGACTCTGTGTAACCCTAACCCTATCCGGTGTCTATATAAACCGGAGGGTTGTAGTCCATAGGACAGAATCAACTCCATACACAACAATCATGCCATAGGCTAGCTTCTAGGGTTTAGCCTCCTTGATCTCGTGGTAGATCTACTCTTGTACTACCCATATCATCAATATTAATCAAGCAGGAGTAGGGTTTTACCTCCATCGAGAGGGCCCGAACCTGGGTAAAACAAAGTGTCCCCTGTCTCCTGTTACCATCCAGCCTAGACGCATAGCTCGGGACCCCCTACCCGAGATCCGCCGGTTTTGACACCGACATTGGTGCTTTCATTGAGAGTTCCTCTGTGTCGTCGCCTTTAGGCCCGATGGCTCCTCCGATCTTCAACAACGATGCGGTCCAGGGTGATACTTTTCTCCCCGGATAGATCTTCGTCTTCGGCGGCTTCGCATTGCGGGCCAATTCGCTTGGCCACCTTGAGCAGATCGGAAGCTATGCCCCTGGCCATCAGGTCGGGTTTGGAAGCCTAAACTACACGGCTGACGTCCGCAGAGACTTGATGTTCGATGGATTCGAGCCACAGCCAAGCGTGCCGCACTGTCTCGATGGGCATGATATAGCTCTGCCGCCGAACAGCTCCTTGGAGGCCGCACACGCATCGGTTTCGACCATTGATCCGGAACCTACTGCGCCGATCGAGGATCAGCGGTTGGACGCTCCCTCAGGGGCTGCGATCTCAAAGGTGATCGAGCCAAACTCCAGCCCCGCACTCCGCATGGCCCGTGACTCCGAGGAGCCGGATTCCTCTCCGAACTCCGAGCCCCCCGCGCCCCTGCCAATCGAATCCGATTGGGCGCCGGTAATGGAGTTCACCGCAGCGGACATCTTTCAGCATTCGCCTTTTGGCGACATCCTGAATTCTCTTAAGTCTCTCTCTTTATCAGGAGAGCCCTGGCCGGACTACGGTCAGCAAGGGTGGGATATGAACGGTGAGGAAATTCAAAACCCACCCACCACCCACTTTGTAGCCACTGTCGACGATTTAACCGACATACTTGACTTCGGCTACGAAGACATCGACGGCATGGACGACGATATAGGAGACGAACAGGAACAAGCAGGGCGATGGAAAGCCACCTCGTCATACGACATATACATGGTGGATACTCCAAAAGACGGAGATGGCGATGGAACAGTGGGGGATGACGCCCCCAAGAAATAGCCAAAGCGCCAGCGTCAGTGGCGCCACTCTAAATCCCGCCAAAGCAAAAACGGTGATTCCAGCACGGGAGATAATACTACCCCGGATAGCGCCGAAGAAAACCCACCCCAGCAAGATTCGGCACAGGAAGATGGAGAAGCCAGCCCTCATCATACCATCAAACCCTGCCGAACAAGAGCGTTTTAAACGTAGGCTTTTAGCCACGGCAAGCAGCCTAAAGAAAAAGCAGCAATAGCTTAGAGCTGCCCAAGATTTGCTAGCTGACAGATGGACTGAAGTCCTTGCGGCCGAAGAGTATGAACTCAAACGCCCCTCCAAGAGTTACCCGAAGCGCAGGCCGCTACCCCGATCAGAGGAGGAAGCACCTACATCACCAGCGCATGACATGGCAGACCGGCCACCCCGTGGCCGCGACAGAGAGGCCTCTCAGCCCTCCACCCAAGCCATGCCCCGACGCCGCACAACTAAGGCACGGGAAAATGCGCCCGACCTGCGAGACATGCTGGAGGATAAGGCAAGACAAACAAGATCGATCTACGGATCGCGCAGGCGCCCTACAGCATGTGACAATAATCTTCACTCCGGATACAACAAATCCGGCCGGGCCGAACACAACAGACATAGCTCTTCCGAGCTGCGTCGTGATATAGCCCAGTACAGAGGCGCCGCACACCCGCTATGCTTCACGAATGAAGTAATGGATCATAAAATCCCAGAGGGCTTCAAACCCGTAAACATAGAATCATACGATGGCACCACAGACCCGGCGGTATGGATTGAGGATTATCTCCTTCACATCCACATGGCACGCGGCGATGATCTACACGCCATCAAGTACCTCCCGCTCAAACTTAAAGGACCGGCCCAACATTGGCTTAACAGCTTGCCAGCGGACTCAATCGGTTCTTGGGAGGACCTGGAAGCCGCATTCCTCAATAACTTCCAGGGCACTTATGTGCGGCCGCCGGATGCCGACGACTTAAGCCACATAATTCAACAGCCAGAAGAATCAGCCAGACAATTCTGGACACGGTTCCTAACAAAGAAAAACCAGATAGTCGACTGTCCGGACGCAGAGGCCCTAGCAGCCTTCAAGCATAACATCCGCGACGAGTGGCTTGCCCGGCACCTGGGACAGGAAAAGCCGAAATCCATGGCAGCCCTCACGACACTCATGACCCGCTTTTGCGCGGGAGAAGACAGCTGGCTAGCCCGCAGTAACAACTTATCAAAGAACCCTGGTAATTCGGATACCAAGGACAAAAGTGGCAGGACACGTCGGAACAAACAAAAACGTCGCATTAACAGTGACAGCAATGAAGACACGGCAGTCAATGCTGGATTCAGAGGCTATAAATCCGGTCAGCGGAAAAAGGCATTCAAAAAGAATATGCAGGGCCCGTCCAGTTTGGACCGAAGACTCGATCGCTTGTGCCAGATACATGGCACCCCCGAAAAGCCAGCCAATCACACTAAGAGGGATTGTTGGGTGTTCAAGCAGGCAGGCAAGTTAAGAGCCGAAAATAGAGACAAGGGGCTGCACAGCGACGACGAGGAGCCCAAGCCGCCGAACAACAATGGACAGAAGGGCTGTCCCCCACAAGTGCGGACGGTGAATATGATATACGCAACCCACATTCCCAAGCGGGAGTGGAAGCGTGCGCTACGGGACGTATACGCGATGGAGCCAGTCGCCCCAAAGTTCAATCCATGGTCCTCCTGCCCGATCACTTTTGATCGAAGGGACCATCCCACTAGCATCCGTCATGGCGGCTTCGCCGCGTTAGTTCTCGACCCAATCATCGACAGATTTCACCTCACAAGAGTCCTCATGGACGGCGGCAGTAGCCTGAACCTGCTTTATCAGGACACAGTGCGGAAAATGGGCATAGATCCCTCAAGGATCAAACCCACAAGAACGACCTTTAAAGGCGTTATACCAGGTGTAGAAGCCAACTGTACAGACTCAGTAACACTTGACGTGGTCTTCGGATCCCCGGATAATTTCCGAAGCGAAGAGTTAATCTTTGATATAGTCCCGTTTCACAGTGGCTATCACGCCCTGCTCGGACGAACCGCATTTGCAAAATTCAATGCGGTGCCGCACTACGCATATCTCAAACTCAAGATGCCAGGCCCTCGAGGAGTAATCACGGTCAACGGAAACACCGAACGTTCCCTCCGTACGGAGGAGCATATGGCGGCTCTCGCAGCGGAGGTACAAAGTAGCCTTCTTAGGCAATTCTCCGGTCTGGCCATTAAAAAGCCAGACACTGCCAAGCGTGCCCAGAGTAACCTACAGCGGGACCACCTGGCACACTCTGAGCAAGCGTAGCAATGCGGCCCCAACCCCAGCTTTCGCGACATAGCGAAACCAGTACCTCGCGTACATAACTACGCCCTTGAAATACCATGGGCACATGGGATGGGGCACAATAACGGCATGCCCAAAATATGTCTTAAAACGTACCAGGGGCTGCCGGATTCTTTTTTTAATTTTTTCTTACTTTTAGGACTCCATACTTCGGACGACCTGTTCGGCAATTCGACTGCCGCACAAACGATGCAAGATCCAGGGAGGCAGACAAGCCATGCCGCATTATGGAACCCCCAGGTGGTCTCTGTTACGAGCGGTATACCTATTTTAAATAAAATTCCGCGGCCTACCCCTGGTCAGGACATACTGAATAGTCCAATATCTTTTGCTTACCGCACTATTTGTATCATTCGGCTTTGATAAACATCCTCTCTATAAACAATGCTTAGCTTTTTGTCTATTTTCTGCATTACTCTTTTCATATATATGTTCATTAATGACATGTTGCACCCGTACACTGTGGTACGGCAAGTACGCTGGGGGCTTTAGTACCCTTCAATATGGCGTGAGAAGTCCATACACTTTCACAAGTGCGGCACCCCGAACTTATAGCACTATATGCATCGGCTCCGAATCATGATTTGGGTCAATAGTTGGGTTTGCCCGGCTCCTATGTTTTGGTGCCTTACGTTCCGCTATATCGGCTAAGGTAGCACTAGGAGAACCACTGCGATTGTGCCCTGGTTGAGCTGGGTTAAGCACCTCAGTGGAGAAAGCTAAAACTGACTGTCATGATGAGGCGAGAGACCGGTCGCTGTTCGAGAGGTTTTTCGAGTCCCTAAAGGCTTATGCCGCTTCGAGCGAGGAGCTGGATAACCCCAGCCAAGGCGTGGATAGCGCCCCAAACTCGGTCTTTCGAACTAGGGGCTTCGCTGAAATTTAAAACTATAAAGTTCTATGGCTAAGTGACAGTGTTCAAGCATTATAGTCCGATTGCCTGGTTCGTTGTGCTGAGCGCCTCCCTCGAAGGACCCAACTATGGGAAAAAGAGTGCTCAGGTTTATCCCCGAACACCCCAGCACTAGTGGCATGGGGGCAAAAGCCGACGACTGGCCATCTCTCAATTTTTTGATAAACGGCCGCACAGAAAATAATATTTTAAATTCAACAAGCATTGCTTAAGCGCCTATGAACAAGTTTTCATCGCATAGGATAAAAACGAGCGAGTTTATTCAAAAATTACATCCTTGGTACATTCATCTGCCACAAGGCAGGCACCTGCAAGAACATCCTTGTAATAGTTCTCGGGCTTGCAATGCTCCTTCCCCGGCGGCGGCCTGTCCTTCACAAGCTTCTCACCGTCTAGCTTACCCCAGTGCACCTTTACACGGGCAAGGGCCCTACGGGCACCTTCGATGCAGACGGAGCGCTTGATGACCTCGAGCCTTGGACAGGCCTCCACCAGTCGCCGCACCAGCCCGAAGTAGCTCCCAGGTAGGGCCTCTCCGGGCCATAGCCGAACTATGAAGCCCTTCATGGCCTGTTCGGCCGCCTTGTGGAGTTCGACCAGCTGTTTCAGTTGGTCGCTCAAGGGCACAGGGTGTCCGGCCTCAGCATACTGAGACCAGAACACCTTCTCCGTCGAGCTGCCCTCTTCAGCTCGGTAGAATGCGTCGGCATCGGATACGCTGCGGGGAAGATCTGCGAATGCCCCTGGAGAACTCCGGATTCGGGTAAGTAACAAGTAGTTTACTTTTATATTTCTGCTTTGCATAAAGAATGCCTTACCCGCTGCTATCTTCTTCATATCCTCCAACTCTCGGAGGGCCTTTTGGGCTTCGGCCTTGGCAGACTTGGCAGTCTCAAGGGCCGTCATGAGCTCGGACGCTTGGGTCTTTGACTCAAGCTCCAAACTCTCATGTTTTTTCATGAGAGCCTGAAGCTCTTGCTGCACCTCGCCGACCTGAATCCCAAGTTTCTCTCGCTCGGTGCACTCCGCGGCCGTTTTCTTTTCGGCCTCGGACAGCGCCTGCTTGAGGGTCGCCACCTTAGTCGTGGCCCCTACAATAAGCAGTACGATCCTATTATTTTTTGCAATCACGCCTCTCTATAGGCACCTTTTTATAAGGTATTTCTTACCTTCTTTCTCCTTGATTTGCCGTTTGGCATGGCCGAGCTCTTGCTCAGACCGCTCGAGCCCCTGCTTCAGGGTACCCACCTCCGCAGTCAGTGCGGCGGTGGCTAGCAGCGAAGCCTGCATACGCATATTGACTCTTTATTGTTAGACTCCTGTGAAATTTAATAGATCCTCTATTCGGCTTTTCTTTCCGATCGCCAAATAGAGCATCAGGGGCTACTGTCTATGCGGTAATATTTTTACATATTTTTACTTACCTCGAAGCCTGTTAGGAGGCTAGCGCAAGCTTCACTCAGCCCGCTCTTGGCGGACTGAACCTTCTGGATCACCGTACTCATAATAGTACGATGCTCCTCGTCGATGGAGGCGCCTTCAAGCACCTCCAGCAGATAGTCCGGCGCCTCCGGTTGGACGGAGGCTGCCGGCTCAGAAGGCTTGCTCCTCTTGGAAGGAGTTCGCCTACCATGGTCCAGAATTGTTGAAGATTCCGGCACGGTGTCCGGCTTAAAGCCGGACTTGGAGCTCTGGGGGTCTTGTCCCCTTCACTCCTGGAGTCCGGGAGGTCGCCTTGCGGCTCCTCCAGGACCACCTCCTCCTGCCCCGAAGCTCGTTGCGATGCCACTTCGGGGTCATCCGCAGTGCGGGGGGAGACAGCGGGCGGAACAGAGTTCACATCCGATGAATCCAGGGAGCCGCTCGACGACTCGTTGAGTTCGGCCCGGGGCGGGCTGCACGATTATATTCGACGTTAGGGAAAGCTGTGCAACAAAAGGAATATCATGAGTTACTCTGGTATCTGAACACTTATGATTTTGCCGGACGCCTGGCCCTGTCCGGCCACTCCTCTTCGCCCTCGTCGGCGTCGGGGGCGTAGTCCGGCGGAGGGGTCTTCCTCTTCTTGGACCCTTCGCCCCCCCACTGGGGCGGCCTTCCTTTTCTTTTCTCCCCCCGCTGGAGGGGGAGAGGTTTCTTCTTCCTCCTCGTTTTCACGGGAAGAGGGCGTCTCAGACTCGTCGGATGACAAGTCCGACAGCACCACATTACGGGTACTCTTTCGAGTCCCCGTGGCCTTCTTCTTCTTGGCCTTCTTTTTCGGCACCACATAAGGCGCCGGAGTCAGCAGCTTCACTAGTAGAGCTGGGGCTGGGTCTTCGGGCAGCGGAGCCGGACAGTTAATTGGTTCGGCTATCGCCCGCCAAGCCTGTTAAAGGTAAGGGAGTTTAGATCCCGCATAGAGTCAATCTATGAAAAAAGCTTAACATCCTGTAAAAGGTGTAGATGGCATACCTTGCTAGCGTGACGCTGCAAGCTGTATCCACGGTCCTCGGAAGCGGATGCGGGAGCCTCGGCACCCTTAAATAGCATCTTCCAGGCGTCCTCATACATTGGGTCGAAGAGCCTGCTGAGGGTTTGATGTTGCGCCAGGTCGAACTCCCACATATTGAAATCCCGTTGTTGGCACGGGAGGATCCAGCGGACGAGCATAACCTGGATTATATTAACTAGCTGAACTGGCTTGTTCACCAGGGACCGGATGCATGTTTGCAATCCGGCCACCTCTTTCTCGTCGCCCCATGACAGGCCCGTCTCTTTCCATGACACAAGCCGCGTGGGGGGCCCGGATCGGAACTCAGGGACCGCGGTCCATTCCGAATCACGTGGCTTGGTGATATAAAACCACCCAGATTGCCATCCCTTTAGGGTCTCCACGAAAGAGCCCTCGAACCATAGGGCGTTGGCCATCTTGCCCGCCATGGCGCCTCCGCACTCCGCCTGGCTGCCGCTCACCACCTTGGGCTTGACGTTGAAAGTCTTGAGCCAGAGGCCAAAATGGGGGCGGACGCGGAGAAAGGCCTCGCACACGACGATAAACGCCAAGATGTTGAGGATGAAGTTCGGAGCCAGATCGTGGAAATCCAGGCTTTAGTAGAACATGAGCCCCCGGACAAATGGGTGGAGTGGAAAACCCAGTCCGTGGAGGAAGTGGAGGAGAAATACCACCCTCTCATGGGGCCTTGGGGTGGGGATAAGCTGCCCCTCCTCGGGAAGCCGGTACGCGATGTCCTTGGACAGATACCCGGCCTTCCTTAGCTTCTTGATTTTGCCCTCCGTAACGGTGGAGACCATCCATTTGCCTCCCGCTCCGAACATTGCTGGAGAAGGTTGAGGTGGGAAGTGCGGGCTTGGGCGCTGGAGCTCGGGTGCGCGAGAGATGGATAGGAAAGGGAGGAAGAAGGCGTAGGTAAATAGGGTGGATCCTTATCCCCTTATATAGGCGGATGCGGTTATGCGTCCCCACCTGCCTAATAAAACTCGCTTGCCTCCCGAGCGCCGTGATAAATGGCGCGGTTGGGTTACCCACATCCGTATTAATGAGAATCCCGTAAAAAGGGTACACGATCTCTGCTTCGACAAGACGTGCCAAGGAAACCGCCTCGCAAAACATGCTGAGGTGGAAAACTAAAAACGATTCGAGTAAAGGACTTGGCTGTAGTGTGATGGTGCACTGCAGAATACGTCAGCAGATTTGATTTGTGTTAATATTATTCTATCTATGGCAATATGTGGAAACTTATTTTGTAGAGCCGGACACTACTCTTGGTGATTACAATCTTCTATGAAGGACTTGGAGGAGGAAACTGCCTTGCAATGCCGAAGACAATTTGCGCGCCGGACTCATCGTCATTGAAGCCTGGTTCAGGGGCTACTGAGGGAGTCCTGGATTAGGGGGTGTTCCGATAGCTGGACTATACCTTCAACCGGACTCCTGGACTATGAAGATACAAGATTGAAGACTTCGTCCCGTGTCCGGATGGGACTTTCCTTGGCGTGGAAGGCAAGCTTGGCGATGCGGATATTTAAGATCTCCTACCATTGTAACCGAGTCTGTGTAACCCTAACCCTATCCGGTGTCTATATAAACCGGAGGGTTGTAGTCCGTAGGACAGAATCAACTCCATACACAACAATCATACCATAGGCTAGCTTCTAGGGTTTAGCCTCCTCGATCTCGTGGTATATCTACTCTTGTACTACCCATATCATCAATATTAATCAAGCAGGAGTAGGGTTTTACCTCCATCGAGAGGGCCCGAACCTGGGTAAAACAAAGTGTCCCCTGTCTCCTGTTACCATCCGGCCTAGACGCACAGTTCGGGACCCCCTACCCGAGATCTGCCGGTTTTGACACCGACAGTTAGGATTATGCTATGCGATGCTACTTGGTGAACTTACCATCTACTCTCTTCTACATGTTGCAAGATGGAGGTTTCCAGAAGCATAGACTTCGATAGGACTAGCTATCCCCCTCTTATTCCGGCATTCTGCAGTTTAGTCCACATATGATACCCCTTTTCCATTTGATACCAATGCATACATGTGTAGTGTAGCTCCTTGCTTGCGAGTACTTTGGATGAGTACTCACGGTTGCTTTGTTCCCCCTTTTCCCCCTTCCTATACCCAAATGCTGCGACCAGACGATGGAGTCCAGGAGCCAGACGCCACCGTTGACGACGAATCCTACTACACTGGAGGTGCCTACTACTACGTGCAGCCCGCTGACGACGACCAGGAGTAGTTTAGGAGGATCCCAGGCAGGAGGTCTGCTCCTCTTTCGATCTGTATCCTAGTTTGTGCTATCCTTCTTAAGGCAAACATGTTTAACTTATGTCTGTACTTAGATATTGTTGCTTCCGCTGACTTGTCTATGATCGAGCTCTTGTATTCGAGCCCTCGAGGCCCCTGGCTTGTAATATGATGCTTGTATGACTTATTTTTATTTGTAGAGTTGTGTTGTGATATCTTCCCGTGAGTCCCTGATCTTGATCGTACACGTTTGCGTGTATGATTAGTGTACGATTGAATCGGGGGCGTCACAAGTTGGTATCAGAGGCGACTGCCTGTAGGAATCCCCCTTCCACACTCCTTGGCCGAAGTCGAGTCTAGACATTACAAAACTTTTACTGACATGGTTGTGTGCCTTACGGGCCCACATCGCCATTTGGGTGGTATTAGGATCTTTTACTCCTCGATCCTTACTCTCGGACTCTGAACTCTCTTCTACTCGGGTTAAACGATTTTACTAACTCTAACATTAGGATCCCGTGACCACATTCACCCCAAAGTTGGATAAGCTCCAGTTATTCATTAGAGTAGTATTTGAACATTATCCACACTGTCATTTGACTCCTTTGAAACATCTTTGTTTTCAGATGGAACCCACGAGACAGGTCATGCGCCACACGACGGCCATTGGTGCCTTAGGATCACCTGCTGTGTTGGTTGAGATGATGACCTATCTGGGTTATCGCTGGCACCCTGAGTACACTGTCTACGAGGAGTACCAGGACTTTAACCAGGAGCAGTACCGTGCCATCGTCCACCTTTACTCGCAGGAGTATGACTCCACTACCGTGCTGCACACTGCTCATGGTGTTGGAGTGACTATCGACATGGCGGTCCACGATGCTACTTATGTTGCTCTGACTCGTCTTCGTGGAGAGTATCGGGAGTTGGACACCTCCCCTTTCAGGCACATTGCTATCGCATCCGATGTTGGTGCGGAGGGGTACTACACTGCTGCCTACTCCACTATCACCCGAGAGCCCTTCTACCATCAGAACCTAGTTCTGCATGCTGATGGGCTAGATAGAGCTAACCGAGATCTTCGCCACGAGTTGTACACCACCCGTCAGCACCTGTACCGTGCTCTGACGCTGTTGCACCCCTCTATCCGATCTGGTGATCTATCGTGTTCCATGATCTACCCTGCCAGGACCGTGATGCCCCAGGGCGTCGGCTGGCCAGATGTGGGAGGCTACTCTCCCGCACTTGGTCCTCTTCTGCCACCTGCGCGTCGGGTTCCGCACCAGAGTATCCGTGGAGCCCAGGCTACTCATGCGGAGGACTTCCCGTTGCGTCACTACCAGTTGTCAGGCTACACCTATCTCCACATTTCCTCCTGGGACTGATGTAGGCTTGCTTGTTAGTGTTAAATGCTTTCACCGCGAGCCTGCGTGCCGCTTATGATGTTCTTAGACTATGTACTGAACTCTGTGTACCGACCTCTATGCATGATCCCTTTTGTAAGATATGCCAACTACTATGTAGTATCTATCATGTTGCTTTCATTATGCATGTTTCATCATGAATGATTCTTGTCCTTGCTATTTCTCAATGCTGACCTACCCCTGTTATATGTTAGCAGGATGGTTAGACCAGGTGGTCGTGGTCGTGGTGGCCATGCCCCACCACCGCCTGAGTACATGGCTGGTATGATCCAACAGTTCGAGCTAAACCGCCAATTCATGGAAAATATGATGGCTCAGTTTCCTCGCCCCAATATGAACCAGGAGCCAGCCCAAGTGACTCTGCAGGATTTCATGCGCCTCAACCCAACTGTGTATCGTAGCTCAACTCAGCCTCTGGATGCTAATGACTGGCTCCGTGACATCACCTATGAGATGGAGTCTGCTGATGTAGCTCCTGCCAGTTATGTCACCTTTGCTTCCTTCTTCCTGAAAGGATCCGCTGCTCAATGGTGGGACAGCCACAGGCGTACTCTACCAGTTGGAACAATCATTACCTGGCCAGACTTCCAAGCTGCTTTCCGTGCCCGCTTCATTCCTCAGGGAGTCATGGACCGGAAGAAACGCGAGTTCTGCAATCTCACCCAGGGCAACAAAACTGTTGAAGCTTATCAGCGGGAGTTTCTAGATCTGTCCCGCTATGCTGAAGAAGACATTGCAACTGATGCACGTAGATAGGAGAAGTTCCATGATTGCCTCCAAGCTTATATCAAGCTCGCACTTTTAGTGCATGACTTTGCTGATTTCGCCACCTTGGTGAACAAGGCCATCAATGTCAAAACTGGTCTGCAGGAACACAAGAGCTCTCACAGGCGCAACAGTTACGCGGGCTCATCTTCGGGCTCGTCCTCGCAGAAGCATAGGATATGGATTCTCAACAACATGTACCAGCCTACTGCACCTGCTCTAGGGCAGTCCTATGCTGCACCGCGTGTGCCTCCCCCACCAACTAGGCAGCCGAGACTTCTAGCTCCACCACCCCGAGCTCCTGTTCCCACTCCCAATAATGGTCTCTGCTACAAGTGTGGCCAACCAGGTCACCTCGCCAAAAACTGCTTTCAGAACCAGAATCAACTGGCCCTTCCTGCAGCTCACCGTGGAAGCAACCAGCCTCGCAACAACAATGCCTGGTCTTATGCTCGTGTTCATGCCAACCATGTTGATCTCAATGAAGTTCTAGACCAGCTTGCTACCGTGATGGGTACACTCCTCGTAAATTCAGTACTAGCATCTGTTTTATTTGATACAGGTGCATCGCATTCATTCATGTCAGAAGATTTTGCATGCTTGCACGACATTAAATGTGAGGACATGAACACTTCGCTATTAGTACACATTCCCGTGGGCCAATGTCGGACCTTCATGATTTGCAATGACGTCCCCGTTGAAATCGAAGGACTGGAATTCCTTGTCTCTCCCATCGTACTAAAGTCCTGTAGCATCGACCTCAATCTGGGAATGGATTGGTTGAAAGCGCATACTGCTTCTATAGTTTGCGCCACTAAGACCGTCCATCTGCTACACCCTTCTGATGAAATAATTGCTTACCAGGCTCATCTAGTTCAGAACACCGAGGCACAGCTTTATGCCTTGAATGCGTTGAACGCTGCACCACTCGAGGGCATTGAAACCATTCCCATCGTTCGTGAATTCCAAGATGTCTTCCCGGAAGAACTTCCAGGGATTCCCCCTGCTAGAGCTGTCGAATTCATCATCGACTTGAAACCAGGCACCACTCCTATAGCCAAAAGACCCTACAAGATGCCGCCGCATGAACTCATTGAGCTTAAGGAGGAAATCGACAAATCTCTTAGCAAAGGTTTCATTCACCCAAGTTGCTCTCCTTGGGGAGCACCTTCTCTCTTTGTTAAGAAGAAGGATGGGACGAACCGATTAGTCCAAGACTACCGTCCTATAAACCAAGCTACCATTCAGAACAAATACCCTCTTCCTTGGATCAATGATCTTTATGATCAACTGGCTGGTTCATCAGTGTTCTCCAAACTCGACTTGAGGTTGGGTTACCACCAGATTCGTGTTCGTGAAGAGGATATCCCAAAGACCGCCTTCGTGACTCGGTATGGGTCATACGAGTACACCGTCATGTCATTCGGCTTAACGAATGCTCCCACCACCTTCTCTCGTCTGATGAACTATATATTCATGGATTATCTCGATAAGTTCGTCATGGTTTATCTAGATGATATCCTTGTATTTTTCCAAGAACAAGGAAGAACATGCTGAACATCTTCGTCTTGTGCTGGAAAAGCTTTGAGGGCATCAAATCTATGCTAAGTATTCCAAGTGTGAATTCTGGCTCCCCGAAGTAACCTATCTTGGGCATGTCATCTCCAAGGATGGTATTGCCGTCAACCCTGAACGAGTTCAGGCTATTCTCGATTAGACTCCTCCGAAGAATGTCAAACAAGTCTGAAGTTTTCTCGGTCTCGCCAGCTATTGCCGTCGATTCGTCGAGAACTTCTCCAAGATTGCCAGGCCTCTGACTAATCTGTTGCATAAGGGTGTCAAGTTCCAATGGACAGACAAGTGTCATGAAAGTTTGCAGGCGCTCAAAGACAAGTTGACTTCTGCCCCAGTGCTTGCTCCACCTAATACTAAGAAGGACTTCGTCATTTACTGCGACGCTTCCCGTCAAGGATTGGGCTGTCTCCTAATGCAAGAGCGCAGAGTGATTGCTTATGCCTCTCGTCAACTGCGCCCTCATGAAAAAAACTACCCAGTTCATGACCTCGAGCTTGTTGCTGTCATTCATGCACTGAAGCAGTGGCGACATTACCTTCTCGGTAATCATTGCGAGATCTTCACCGACCACCAAAGTCTGAAGTATCTGTTTACTCAACCAGACCTGAACCTCCGACAACAGAGATGGATGGAGACTATTGCAGACTTTGATGTGGGTATATCCTATACCCCAGGCAAGGCTAATGTAATGGTTGATACCTTGAGCCACAAGTCTTACTACAACCACCTCTAGGTTCACAAGGTTCAGCCCTCGCTTGTTGAAGAATTCAAAAAGCTAAACCTCCATATAGTTCCTCCGGGTGCACTCGCTCCCCCTCCCCCCGAGTGCCGCAAGATGAACCTCCATGTTGCTTCCCACGGTTCTCTCAATATCCTGGTTGCTAAACCTGATCTCGTGGACAACATCAAAATGCTACAGAATTATGACTCTCAAGTCCACAAGATTAAGCGCTACCTCACTGAAGGAAGGCCCTCGTTCTTCACTATTGCTGATGATGGCATCTTGTACTTCAAGGGCCGCCTAGTGGTGCCACGTTTAGAGGAAAACCATGATATGACACAGGAGGTTATGAAAGAAGCTTATGATACCCTCCATCTATCCATCCTGGTAGTACAAAGATGTACCAAGATATTCGTAAAAGATTTTGGTGGTCTAATATGAAGCAAGACATTGCTCGTTATGTTGTTGAGTGTGACATTTGCCGTCATATCAAAGCAGAACATCAAAGGCCTGCTGGAACTCTACAACCTATCTCTATTCCTGAATGGAAATGGGACCATGTTGAAATGGATTTCGTCACTGGATTTCCCAAATCGCAGAAAGGTAATGATGCTATCCTTGTCGTCATTGACCGGCTTTCTAAAGTTGCACATTTTCTAGCGGTCAAAGAAATGATCACTACTAGTCAGCTTGCAACTCTCTATATGTCCAGAATTGTTTCACTTCACGGTATTCCACTCGTTATCAGTTCAGACCGTGGCAGCTTATTCACTTCAAGATTCTGGGCAAGTTTCCTAGAAGCTATGGGAACTCATCTGTCGTTCAGTACTGCGTTTCATCCTCAGTGGTAAGGACAGGTTGAACAGGTCAACCAAGTTCTCGAAGACATGCTTCGAGCTTGTGTAATTTCCTCCAGCAAGAAATGGGAGGAATCTCTTCCGTATGCCGAGTTCTCTTATAATAATAGCTATCAAGCTAGTCTGAAGATGTCCCCCTTCGAAGTGTTATATGGACGAAAGTGTCGGACCCCTCTGAACTGGTCAGAAACTGGGGAACGTTGACTCTTCGGTTGGGGTATTATCCAACAGGCCGAAGAACAAGTCCGCATTATTCGTGAGAATCTCAAGACTGCTCAGTCACGTCAGAAAAGTTAGTATGACCGTCATCACAAAGACATGGTCTATCAACCTGGCGAAAAGGCTTATCTTCATGTTACACCAATGAAGGGTGCTCACCGCTTCGGGATCAAGGGCAAGCTAGCTCCTCGCTATATCGGTCCCTTCACTATTCTCGAAAGGCGTGGAAAAGTGGCATATCAACTGGAGCTTCCGCCCAACCTTTCTCAGGTTCACGATGTGTTACACATGTCACAGCTCCGCCGTTGCTTTAAGGACCCAATCCGAGCAGTGGATCATGAAGTGCTCGAATTGCAACAGGACCTCTCCTATAAAGAGCATCCGGTCCGCATTCTCGACCAAGCTGAACGCCGCACCCGTCAGAAAGCGATCAAGTTCCTCAAGGTCCAGTGGTCGCATCACTCTGAAGATGAAGCCACTTGGGAACGCGAGGACCGCCTGCGTGATGAATACCCCGCACTATTTCCTTCTACCTCCTAAATCGCGGGACAAGATTTCTTGTAGTGGAGGAGTTTTGTAACGCTCGGGTAATCAAGCTACAGTAATTCCATGCAAATGGTGCCACGTCACACGGTTACTGTTGCTAATCTATCGTTAGTTCAAAACTGATTCAAATTCAAATTTAAAATAAAGTTAAATAATAAAAGTTTTCAAAAATTAAAACAAAAATGTTCGGAGCGTGCCAATAATTGGCTAGGTGTTTATGGTGAAGGAATCGTACCTTTATAAAAGGCGTAAATATTTAAAAGGAATTAAAACAGAAAAGAAATAAGATAAAAAGGGACAAAGAAAAATAAAATAAAAACTAACAAAAACAAAAAAGAGGGAAATCCCCTCCCACGGCCCACTGGCCCAGCTGTCCGGCCAGCCCACCTGGCCTCGTCGGCCCACCCCGCCGCCATAACCTCGTCCACTCACCCCCACTAGCCACCGACACCCACTCTTCCCCCCGAAATATCTCCCCCCTCTCTCCCGATTGGATCGGGATCAAGGAGGAGGCCGCTCGTCGCCACCGCCTGAAGCCCACGTCACCTCGCCGGACCCCCCCCCCTCATCGGCCTGCCTCCTGCTCCGCTGCGTC
>NC_041380.1:340888211-340888770 GCF_002162155.2 Triticum dicoccoides
TCCCCCTCTCTTCCTCCCCCGCGCATCGCACGCGCTCGGCCACTCACGCACACCCGCTCCTCGACGCGCCCGGGGCGCTCCCCGCAACCGCCGCCCGCACGTCCCGTGAACCCTGCTCGCCGCTGCACTACTGTGCGCCCTCCTCCCGCTTGCGCTCGGCCGTCGTCGTACGCGACCACGCCGCCGCAGCTCATCGCCCGCTCCTGCTCCTCTGTCCGCCGCAGCCTGCAGCTGCTTCGCCGCGTCCGCCGTACCGCGCACACGAGCAGCCCGAGCTCACGCGCACCCCTGCCCATATAGACGCGGCTCGCTGCCCGCTGCCGACCGACCCGCCGGCTGCCGCGCCCACCGCCAGCCACGCCGCTGCTCCTTCCCTGCTCGCCACTCCCCTGCTGCCTAGCGCCCGCGCCCGCCGGAGTTGCCTCCCCCGCGCGCGCCCTCCTTCCCCGACGATGTGCCCGCCCGATCCTGCTCACCGTGCCGCGAGCGCGCCCCGCTTCTCGCGTCGACCCCGCCCTGCTTCTGCTCCACCGCCGGTGCACCTGCTGCGCTTGCCTCG
>NC_041380.1:340889303-340923638 GCF_002162155.2 Triticum dicoccoides
CCCCGCTTGCCCGTGCTGCCGCGCCGGGGCTACGCCTACCGCCGCCCCCTGCTGCCTATTGCCGCCGGTGCCTGCCGCACTTCCCCCGCGCATGTCGAAGGCCGCCACGGCTCGTCTCGCCGGCGCGCGTGCCCGACGCTGCTCCCGTCGTCGTCGGCCACCGAAGCCCCGTGCGCGCTCGCCCTCGCCTCTCATGGCCTCGGGTGCGAGCGCCCGCAACCGTCAACCCGGCGCCCGCAAGGCCCTGGGCCACTTACACGCGGGCCCCAGCGCCCAGAATGTCTATTAAAAAAGAATAAATAAATTAATAAATAAAATAAAAATAAGTAATAATTAAATCAATTAATTAAAGAAATAATTAACTTAACTAATTTTGATTAATTAAATTAAACTAATTAATTATTAGTTACCTAATTAACCTGATTAGTTAATTACTTAATTAGTCAATGACAGTGGGGCCCACCCCCTAATTAATCCTGATTAGGTTAATTAATTTGTTTAATTAAAATGGGTCACTGATAGGTGGGACCCACCTGTCAGGTTGACCAGGTCAACTGATGACGTCGTGCTGACATCATGATGACGTCAGCAAACACTATTCTGGATAATGTTGATTTAAATAATTAACTAAATCCTAAAAATGATTTAAATCTTTTAAAATTAATATAAAATAAAGCGTAGCTCGGATGGAAAAACTTTGTACATGAAAGTTGCTCAGAACGACGAGGCGAATCCGGATACGTAGCCCGTCCGTCCGCCACCCATCCCTAGCATAGAGAACATGCAACTTTTCCCCTCCGGTTCATCTGTCCGAAAACGCGAAACAGCGGGGATATTTTCCCGGATGTTTCCCCCCTTCACCGGTACCACCTCATACCGCGTTAGGGAACCCCTAGCACCGATACTTGTCATGTCATGCATCACTATGCATCTGTTTGCTTAAATATTTATTGTTTCTTCCCCCTCTTATCTCGCTAGACACCGAGACCGACGCCGCTGCTACCCAGTACGACTACGGTGTTGACGACCCCTCTCTCTTGCCAGAGCAACCAGGCAAGCCCCCCCCCCTTTGATCACCAGATATCGCCTATTCTTCTCTATACTGCTTGCATTAGAGTAGTGTAGCATGTTACTGCTTTCTGTAAATCCTATTCTGATGCATAGCCTGTCATTGTTGCTACAGTTGTTGATACCTTACCTGCAATCCTAAATGCTTAGTATAGGGTGTTAGTTTATCATCAGTGGCCCTGCATTCTTGTCAGTCTGACGTGCTTTACTACCGGGCCGTGATCACAAGGGTGTTGATCACGGGTATATACTATACCTATTACACATGATATATGTTGTGACTAAAGTCGGGTCGGCTCGTTGAGTACCCGCGGTTGATTCACGAATTGGCCGCTGAAGGGACATACTTTCTCGATGGCCCTCTGTGTGGATCTTTGTGGCGGAGCGACAGGGCAGGTTGAGACCACCCAGGTGAGAGGTGGGCCTGGCCCTGGTCGGTGTTCGCGGTTATTTCAAGATAACATGCTCAACGAGATCTTGGTATTTGATCTGAGTCTGGCCACTAGCCTATACGCACTAACCAACTATGCAGGAACAGTTATGGGCACTCGACGTCGTGGTATCAGCCGAAGCCTTCGTGACGTTGGCGACTGAGCGGCGCGCGCCGGGTTGGACCGCGTAACGCAACTTCCTTTGTAATAGAGGTTGCTAGGTCTGCTCTCCGGCAGCCCACATGCAGGTGTGCAATGGGCGATGGGCCCAGACCCCTGCGTGCATAGGATTTAGACCGGCGTGCTGACCTCTCTGTTGTGCCTAGGTGGGGCTCCGACGTGTTGATCTTCGGAGGCCGGGCATGACCCAGGAAAGTGTGTCCAGACAAAGGGGGTCGAGCGTGTTGGGAAATGTGGTGCACCCCTGCAGGGAAGTTAATCTATTCGTATAGCCGTGATCTTCGGTAACAGGACGACTTGGAATTGTACCTTGACCTTTTGACAACTAGAATCGGATACTTAATAAAACACATCCTTTCAAGTGCCAGATACAACCGGTGGTCGCTCTCTCACAGGGCGACGAGGGGAGGATCATCGGTTAGGATTATGCTATGCGATGCTACTTGGTGAACTTACTATCTACTCTCTTCTACATGCTGCAAGATGGAGGTTGCGAGAGGCGTGGACTTCGATAGGACTAGCTATCCCCCTCTTATTCCGGCATTCTGCAGTTCGGTCCACATATGATACCCCTTTTCCATTTGATACCAATGCATACATATGTAGTGTAGCTCCTTGCTTGCGAGTACTTTGGATGAGTACTCACGGTTGCTTTGTTCCCCCTTTCCGCCCTTCCTATACCCGATTGCTGCGAGCAGACGATGGAGTCCAGGAGCCAGACGCCGCCGTCGACGACGACTCCTACTACACTGGAGGTGCCTACTACTACATGCAGCCCACTGACGACGACCAGGAGTAGTTTAGGAGGATCCCAGGCAGGAGGCCTGCGCCTCTTTCGATCTGTATCCCAGTTTGTGCTAGACTTCTTAAGGCAAACATGTTTAACTTATGTCTGTACTTAGATATTGTTGCTTCCGCTGACTTGTCTATGATCGAGCTCTTGTATTCGAGCCCTCGAGGCCCCTGGATTGTAATATGATGCTTGTATGACTTATTTTTATTTGTAGAGTTGTGTTGTGATATCTTCCCGTGAGTCCCTGATCTTGATCGTATACGTTTGTGTGTATGATTAGTGTATGATTGAATCGGGAGCGTCACAACCGGACCCCCCACCCGGCGAGTTAATGGGCCTTCATGGGCCCTAGTGGAGAGAGGAGGCAGCGGCCTTGTGGTGGCGCGCGCCCCCCAAGCCCAATCCGAATTGGACTAGGGTCAAGAGATCGAGGGACGTCATCGAGCTGAACGTGTGCTGAATGCGGAGGTGTCGTACGTTCGGTGCTTGGGTCGGTTAGATCACAAAGACGTTCGACTACATCAACTGCGTTACAAAATGCTTCCGATTTTGGTCTATGAGGGTACGTGGAAACACTCTCCCCTCTCGTTCATATGCATCTCCTAGATAAATCTTGCGTGATCGTAGGTAATTTTTTTTGAAATATTGCATTCCCTAACAGTGGCATCTGAGCCAGGTCTATGCGTGGATGTTATATGCATGAGTAGAACACAAAGAGTTGTGGGTGATAATAGTCATACTGCTTACTAGCAACGTCTTAATTTGATTCGGCGGTATTGTTGGATGAAGCGGCCCGGACCGACAGTACATGACCGCGTTCATGAGAATGGTTCTACCGACGTGCTTCGCACACAGGTGGCTAGCGGGTGTCTGTTTGTCCAACTTTAGTTGAATCGAGTTTGACTACACCCGGTCCTTGTTGAAGGTTAAAACAACACACTTGATGAAAAATTGTTGTGGTTTTGATGTGTAGGTAAGTACGGTTCTTGCTATAAGCCTGTAGTAGCCACTGATAACCCACAAGTATAGGGGATCAATTGTAGCCTCTTTCAATAAGTAAGAGTGTCGAACCCAATGAGGAGCTAAAGGTAGAACAATATTCCCTCAAGTTCTATCGACCACCGATACAACTATACGCACGCTTAATGTTCACTTTACCTAGAACAAGTATGAAACTAGAAGTACTTTGTAGGTGTTTTTGGATAGGTTTGCAAGATAATAAAGAGCACATAAATAAAAAGTAGGGGCTGTTTAGATAAAGAAGCAATAAAGTTAGTATAGCGAGTGTGGAAAAGTGGTGGTAGGAGTTGCGAAATTTTCCCTAAGCAATTAACTGCTTTACTAGACCGATAGCAAGTTTCATGTGGGAGAGGCCACTGCTAGCATGTCATCCCTGACTTGGAATTCTATGCACTTATGATTGGAACTATTAGCAAGCGTCCGCAACTACTAACGTTCATTAAGGTAAAACCCAACCATAGCATTAAGATATATTGGCCCCCCTTCAATCCCGTATGCATCAATTTCTATGCTAGGTTGAAGCTTCTGTCACTCTTGCCCTCCAATACATAGTCCTATCAACATACAACTGACCCTATGGTGTGATCCACGCACACACTCATATGATGGGAACCAAAGTACAGCAAAATAAACACAAGCAAATTAAACCAATCATAGCAATTCATCAACCATCGATAGGACAACGAAAATCTACTCAGACATCATAGGATGGCAACACATCATTGGATAATAATATGAAGCATAAAGCACCATGTCCAAGTAGAGGGTACAGCGGGTTGCGGGAGAGTGGACCGCTGTAGATAGAGGGGGAAGGTGATGGAGATGTTGGTGAAGATGGCGGAGTTGTTGGTGTAGATTGCGGTGATGATGATGGCCCCCGGCGGCGTTCCGGTGCCACCGGAAGCGAGGGGGAGAGAGCCCCCCTTCTTCTTCTTCTTCCTTGAACTTCTCCCTAGGTGGGATAAGGGTTTCCCCTCTGGTCCATGGTCTCCATGGCGTGGGAGGGGCAAGATCCCCTCCGAGATTGGATCTGTCTCTGTGTCTCTCTCTGTTTCTGTGTTCTGAGATTCTGCCCTTTCACCATTTCTTATATATCCGGAGATCTGTAACTCCGGTTGGATTGAAACCTTGGCCCCGAATTTTTTCCGAAAATTAGCTTTCTTGCGGCCAAAGAAGAGCAGCAACCGCCTTATGGGGGGGCCCACGAGGGTCAGGGGCGCGCCCAGTGGGGGCAGGCGCGCCCCCCTGCCTTGTGGCCCCCTCGGGCACCTTCTCGTGTTGATTCTTCTTCCCATATTTCACAAATATTCCAAAATATTCCCCGTCCGTTTTTATTCCGTTTGGTATGGATTTACTGCAAAACAAAAACATGCAACAAACAGGAACAGACACTGGGCACTGGATGAATATGTTAGTCCCAAAAATAGTATAAAAAGTTGCCAAAAGTATATGAAAGTTGTAGAATATTGGCATGGAAAAATCAAAAATTATAGATACGACGGAGATGTATTAGCATCCCCAAGCTTAATTCATGCTCGTCCTCGAGTAGGTAAATGATAAAAAAGATATTTTTTTATGTGGAATGCTACCTAGCATAATCTTGATCATGTGATCTAATCATGGCATGAATATTAAGACACGAGTGATTCAAAGCAATAGTCTATCATTTGACATTAAGACAATAATACTTCAAGCTTACTAATAAAGCAATCATGTCTTTTCAAAATAACATGGCCAAAGAAAGTTATCCCTACAAAATCATATGGTATGGCTATACTCCATCTTCACCACACAAAATATTCAAATCATGCACAACCTCGATGACAAGCCAAGCAATTGTTTCATACTTTTGATGTTCTCAAACCTTTTCAACTTTCACGCAATACATGAGTGTGAGCCATGGATATAGCACTATAGGTGGAATAGAATAATATGATGGGGGTTATGTGGAGAAGACAAAAAAGGAGAAAGTCTCACATCGACGCAGCTAATCAACGAGCTATGGAGATGCCCATCAATTGATGTCAATGCGAGGAGTAGGGATTACCATGCAACGGATGCACTAGAGCTATAAGTGTATGAAAGCTCAAACTGAAACTAAGTGGGTGTGCATCCAACTTGCTTGCTCATGAAGACCTCGGGCATTTGAGGAAGCCCATCATCGGAATATACAAGCCAAGTTCTATAATGAAAATTCCCACTAGTATATGAAAGTGATAACTCAAGAGACTCTCTATATGAAGAACATGGTGCTACTCTGAAGCAAAAGTGTGGTAAAAGGATAGTAACATTGCCCCTTCTCTATTTTTCTCTCATTTTTTTCTTTTTTTCTCTTTTTTGGTTGGCTTCTTTGGCCTATTTTTTTGGGCTTCTTTGGCCTCTTTTATTTTGATAACCTCACATGGGACAATGTTCTAATAATGATGATCATCACACTTTTATTTATTTACAACTCAATATTACAACTCGATACTAGAACAAAGATACGACTCTATATGAATGCCTCCGGCGTGTACCGGATGTGCAATGATCTAGTGTAGCAATGACATAAAAAACGGACAAGCCATGAAAACATCATGCTAGCTATCTTACGATCATGCAAAGCAATATGACATTGATGCTCAAGTCATGTATATAAAGATGATGGAAGTTGCATGGCAATATATCTCGGAATGGCTATGGAAATGCCATAATAGGTAGGTATGGTGGATGTTTTGAGGAAGATATAAGGAGGCTTATGTGTGATAGAGCATATCATATCACGGGGTTTGGATGCACCGTCAAAGTTTGCACCAACTCTCGAGGTGAGAAAGGGCAATGCACGGTACCGAAGAGGCTAGCAATGATGGAAGGGTGAGAGTGCGTATAATCCATGGACTCAACATTAGTCATAAAGAACTCACATACTTATTGCAAAAGTCTATTAGCTATCGAAACAAAGTACTACGTGCATGCTCCTAGGGGGATAGATTGGTAGGAAAAGACCATCGCTCGTTCCCGACCGCCACTCATAAGGAAGACAATCAATAAATAAATCATGCTCCGACTTCATCACATAACGGTTCACCATACGTGCATGCTACGGGAATCACAAACTTCAACACAAGTATTTCTACAATCCACAACTACCCACTAGCATGACTCTAATATCACCATCTTTATATCGCAAAACTATTGCAAGGAATCAAACACATCATATTCAGTGATCTACAAGTTTTATGTAGGATTTTATGACTAACCATGTGAATGACCAATTCCTGTCATCTCTCTAAATAGATATAAGTGAAGCAAGAGAGTTTAATTATTTCTACAAAAGATATGCCCACTCTCTAAAAAATATAAGTGAAGCAAAAGAGCATTCTACAAATGGCGGTTTTCTATGTGAAGAGAAACAGGCAATCCAAACTTCAAATGATATAAGCGAAGCACATGAAGCATTATATAAAGCCATACTCAAAATATTTAAGTGAAGTGCAAAGAGCATTATATAAATCAACCAAGGACTATCTCATACCAGCATGGTTCATCAAAGCAAAGTGAAAAATAAATGCAAAAGACGCTCCAAGATTTACGCATATCATGTGACAAATAAAAATATAGCTACAAGTAAAATTACCAATGATCGTTAGAAGAAAGAGGGGATGCCTTCCGGGGCATCCCCAAGCTTGGTTGCTTGGGAGTCCTTGAATATTTCCTTGGGGTGCCTCAGGCATCCCCAAGCTTAGGCTCTTGCCACTCCTTATTCCTTCATCCATCGTGATCTCTCCCAAAACTTGAAATCTTCAATCACACAAAACTTAACAAAAAGTTCGGTAAGATCCGTTAGTATAATAAAGCAAATCACTACTCTAAGTACTGTTGAAAACCAATTCATATTTTGTTTTTGAATTGTAGCTACTGTAATATAACTTTTACATGGCTTAATCTATTGATAGAAATTGATAGCTTCATCAAAACAAGCAAACTATGCATCAAAAACAGAATCTGTCTTAAACAGGACAGTCTGTAGTAATCTGAACATTAACCATACTTCTGGTACTCCAAAAATTCTGAAACAATTAGGAAAAATAAACAATTTGTATAGAAAGACAGTGCAAACTGTTTCAGAACCGTTTGATGTTCCAGTAAAAAATGTAAAATCACGCACTACAGCCAAAGTTTCTGTTCTGCACCGCACAAACCAACAAGCAATGTAAACATCCTAAAGGCAAATCTTGGCACATTATTTTTATAATGCAATGGAATTGTACAAGGGGATAATTATTTTTGTTGAAAATTTTCTGCAATCAAGATTCACAAAGTTTCCGTGAGCATGAACAAAGTTCAAGGGGCTCCCCCACTTCAACAATGCTTGTCTCTCTCACTTTCACTTTCCTTTTTGAAAAGTTTTGGGTTCCCCTCTATATTTTTTTGTTTTTAAACTATATAAAAGCACTCAACAGAAATAAACGACTCTCTAAAACTTCCGGGTTGTCTCCCTGGCAGCGCTTTCTTTAAATCCATTAAGCTAGGCATATAGTGCTCAAGTAATGGATCCACCCGGATCCCAAGGTATATCAAAGCCAATTTTAATTAACAATGATTTGTGATTTAGTAGTGAGCACAAAGTAACATATATCAAGCAATGACAAAGTCTAACTCTCTTTCTATGCATCGGCATTTCATAAAAGAACAATTCATGCACACATAGTAAAGGCCAATGCATAGTATAAATAGTTTCTTGCAATTTTATCATATTGGAAACATGGAGAGGCGGAGATGTAGTTCCTCTCTCATAATAATTGCAAGTAGGAGCAGCAAGCACATGCATAATATATCTATCAAAATCATCATGTGTAGTAGTAAAACGCAACCCGTCAATATAATCCTTAATAAGGGCAAACTTGTCCGATATAGTGTAGTCGGGAGAATTCAAAAAGATAATAGGACTATCATGTGTGGGTGCAATAGCAACAATTTCATGTTTAACATAAGGAACTATAGCAATTTCATCTCCATAAGCATAATTCATATTGGCGTCTTGGCCACAAGCATAGCAAGCATCATCAAAAAGGGATATTTCAAAAGAATCAACGGGATCATAACAATCATCATAGCATACATCCTTCGATAAGCACGAAGGGAAATTAAACAATGTATGATTTGAAGAGTTACTCTCATTAGAAGGTGGGAACGGGTGATCAATCCGCTCTTCCTCCTTTTGTTCTTCGCTCTCCTCCTCATCTTTTTCATCCAATGAGCTCACAATGTCATTAATTTCTTCTTCCATAGACTCCTGCAAAATATTAGTCTCTTCTTGGATAGCGGAGACTCTCTCAATAAAATCATCAATATCGGAATTGAATTCATAATTCTCATAGCAATATTTAAGTATAGCAAAAATTTCAGGTCTAGATTCAATTTCATAAGCACCCATAAAAGCAACGAATTATTCTATTTGTTCCACATCATAGTAATCATATATACCATTAGCATAAGAAGCCAAGGTTTTATCATCATTACATTTGCATGAAAAGGGAAGGTGTGGAGCCTTCATCCTAGAGCAACAAGTATAATCATATCCCAAGCATAGTTGCCGAGCATACCAATGCAACATATGAATTTGATCCCATAATAGTTTCCCTTTTTGAGTCAAGCGATAATCCCTAAAGTATTCACGTTGATCCAACATGTCTCCCATTATATTATGGGGTTTTCTCAGGATTATCAAAGTAGTACATAATATCTTTCACATAATAAGCATCGAGGGTTTTACGAGGTTCCCCATCTCCATGAGTAGCAAGTACCACTAAAATTTTTTTGTGTTTCGTGTTCCATATCCATAACTAAAGAGAGAGAACAACTTAGAACAAGAAATAAAAATTACTTAGTGATAAAGCAAACAAGCACACACCAGAATATTCACCCCACGCTATAACTCCCCGGCAACGGCGCCAGAAAAAGGTCTTGATAACCCACAAGTATAGAGGATCAATTGTAGCCTCTTTCGATAAGTAAGAGTGTCGAACACAACGAGGATCTAAAGGTAGAACAAATATTCCCTCAAGTTCTATCGACCACCGATACAACTCTACGCACGCTTAATGTTCGCTTTACCTAGAACAAGTATGAAACTAGAAGTACTTTGTAGGTGTTTTTGGATAGGTTTGCAAGATAATAAAGAGCACATAGATAAAAAGTAGGGGCTGTTTAGATAAAGAAGCAATAAAGTTAGTATAGCGAGTGTGGAAAAGTGGTGGTAGGAGTTGTGAAATTGTCCCTAAGCAATTGACTACTTTACTAGACCAATAGCAAGTTTCATGTGGGAGAGGCCACTGCTAGCATGTCATCCCTGACTTGGAATTCTATGCACTTATGATTGGAACTATTAGCAAGCGTCCGCAACTACTAACGTCCATTACGGTAAAACCCAACCATAGCATTAAGATATATCGGTCCCCCTTCAATCCCGTATGCATCAATTTCTATGCTAGGTTGAAGCTTCTGTCACTCTTGCCCTCCAATACATAGTCCTATCAACATAAAACTAACCCTATGGTGTGGTCCACGCATGTGCTCATATGATGGTCACCAAAGGACAGCAACATAACCACAAGCAAATTAAACCAATCATAGCAATTCATCAACCACCGATAGGATAACAAAAATCTACTCAGACATCATAGGATGGCAACACATCATAGGATAATAATATGAAGCATAAAGCACCATGTTCAAGTAGAGGGTATAGCGGGTTGCGGGAGAGTGGACCGTTGTAGATAGAGGGGGGAAGGTGGTGGAGATGTTGGTGAAGATGGCGGAGGTGTTGGTGTAGATTGCGGTGATGATGATGGCCCCCGGCGGCGTTCCGGCGCCACCGGAAGCGAGGGGGAGAGAGCCCCCCTTCTTCTTCTTCTTCCTTGACCTTCTCCCTAGGTGGGAGAAGGGTTTCCCCTCTAGTCCATGGTCTCCATGGCGTGGGAGGGGCGAGAGCCTCTCCGAGATTGGATCTGTCTCTCTGTCTCTCTGTTTCTGCGTTCTGAGATTCTGCCCTTTCACCGTTTAATATATATTCGGAGATCCGTAACTCCGATTGGATTGAAACCTTCGCCCAGATTTTTCTCCGAAAATTAGCTTTCTTGCGGCCAAAGAAGAGCAGCAACCGCCTTACGGGGGGCTCACGAGGGTCAGGGGCATGCCTGCCTCGTGGCCCCCTCGGGCACCTTCTCGCGTTGATTCTTCTTCCCATATTTCACAAATATTCCAAAAACATTCTCCGTCCATTTTTATTCTGTTTGGACTCCGTTTGATATGGATTTACTGCGAAACAAAAAACATGCAACAAACAGGAACTGACACTGGGCACTGGATCAATATGTTAGTCCCAAAAATAGTATAAAAAGTTGCCAAAAGTATATGAAAGTTGTAGAATATTGGCATGGAACAATAAAAAATTATGGGTACGACGGAGACGTATCAGCCACGTAAAACTTGCAACACCAAAGTAGAGGACGTCTAACATGTTTTTGCAGGGCATGTTGTGATGTGATGTGGTTAAGACGTGATGAGATATAAATTGTTGTATGATATGATCATGTTTGGTAATAGTTATCGACAACTAGCAGGAGCCTTATGGTTGTCCCTTTATTGTATGAAATACAATCGCCGTGTAGTTGCTTTACTTTATCACTAAGTGGTAGCGATAGTCATAAAAGAAATAGTTGGTGAGACGACAACAATGCTACAATGGAGATCAAGGTGTCAAGACGGTGACTATGGTCATCATGACGGTGCTTTGGAGATGGAGATCAAAGGCACAAGATGATGATGACCATATCATATCACTTATTTTGATTGCATATGATGTTTATCTTTTATGCATCTTATTTTGCTTAGTATGACGGTAGCATTATGAGATGATCTCTCACTAAATTTCAAGGTATAAGTGTTCTCCCTGAGTATGCATCGTTGCTACAGTTCGTCGTGCCGAGACACCACGTGATGATAGGGTGTGATAAGCTCTACGTTCACATATAACGGGTGCAAGCCAGTTTTGCACACGCATAATACTCGGGTTAAACTCGACGAGCCTAGCATATGCAGATATGGCCTCGGAACACTAAGACCGAAAGGTCGAACGTGAATCATATAGTAGATGTGATCAACATAGTGATGTTCACCATTGAAAACTACGCCATCTCACGTGATGATCGGACATGGTTTAGTTGATATGGATCACGTGATCATTTAGATGACTAGAGAGATGTCTATCTAAGTGGGAGTTCTTAAGTAATATGATTAACTGAACTTCAATCTATCATGAACTTAGTCCTGATAGTTTTGGCATATCTATGTTGTAGATCAATAGCTCGCGTATGGCTCCCCTATTTTATTTTTGATATGTTCCTAGAGAAAAATAAGTTGAAAGATGGTAGTAGCAATGATTCGGACTGGGTCCGTGATCTAAGGATTATCCTCATTGCTACATGGAAGAATTATGTCCTTGATGCACTGCTAGGTGATGGACCTATTGCAGGAGCAGATACAGACGTTATGAATGTTTGGCAAGCTCGGTATGATGACTACTTGATAGTTTAGTGCGCCATGCTTTACGGCTTAGAACAGGGACTTCAGAAACGTTTTGAAAGCCAAGGAGCATATAAGATGTTCCAAGAGCTGAAATTGGTATTTCAGACTCATGCCCGAGTCGAGAGGTATGAGACCTCTGACAAGTATTTTGCCCACAAGATGGAGGAGAATAGCTCAACCAGTGAGCATGTTCTCAGAATGTCTGAGTACTACAATCGCTTGAATCAAGTGGGAGTTAATCTTCCAGATACGATAGTGATTGACAGATTTCTCTAGTCACTATCACCAAGTTACTGGAACTTCGTAATGAACTATAATATGCAAGGGATGATAAAACGATTCCCCGAGCTCTTCATGATGCTGAAATCGGCGAAGGTAGAAATCAAGAAAAGCATCAAGTGTTGATGGTTGACAAGACCACTAGTTTCAAGTCAAAGGGCATGGGAAGGAAAGGGAACTTCAAGAAGAATGGCAAGCAAGTTGCCACTCCCATGAAGAAGCCCAAAGCTAGACCCAAGCCTGAAACTGAGTGCTTCTACTGCAAAGGAAATGGTCACTTGAAGCAGAACTGCCCCAAATACTTGGCAGATAAGAAGGATGGCAAAGTGAACAAAAGTATATATGATATACATGTTATCGATGTGTACTTTACTAGTGTTCATAGTAGCCCCTGGGTATTTGATACTGGTTCAGTTGCTATGATTAGTAACTTGAAACAGGAGTTATAAAATGAACAGAGACTAGTTGAGGGCGAGGTGACGATGTGTGTTGGAAGTGATTCCAAGGTTGATAAGATCACCATCGCACACTCCCTTTACCTTCGAGATTAGTGTTCAACCTAAAATAAATGTTATTTGGTGTTTGTGTTGAGCATAATATGATTGGATCATGTTTATTGCAATATGGTTATTCATTTAAGTCAAAGAATAATTGTTATTCTGTTTACATGAATAAAACCTTCTATGGTCATACACCCAAGGTGAATGGTTTATTGAATCTCGATCATAGTGATACACATATTCATAATATTGATGCCAAAAGATGCAAAGTTGATAATGATAGTGCAACATACTAGTGGCATTGCCGTTTAGGTTGTATTGGTGTAAAGCGCATGAAGAAACTCCATGCGGATGGACTTTTGGAATCACTTGTATGAATCATTTGATGCTTGCGAACCATGCCTCATGGGCAAGATGACTAAGACTCTGTTCTCCGGAACAATGGAGCGAGCCACTGACTTACTAGAAATAATACATACCAATGTATGCGGTCCGATGAGTGTTGAGGCTCGCGACGGGTATCATTATTTTCTGACCTTCACAGATGATTGGAGAAGATATGGGTATATCTACTTAATGAAACATAAGTCTAAAACATTTGAAAAGTTCAAAGAATTTTAGAGTGAAGTGGAAAATCATCGTAATAAGAAAATAAAGTTTCTACGATCTGATCACACAGGCGAATATTTGAGTTACGAGTTTGGTCTTCATTTGAAATAATGTGGAATAGTTTCGCAACTCACGCCACCTGGAACACCACAGCGTAATGGTGTGTCCGAACGTCGTAACCGTACTTTATTAGATATGGTGCGATCTATGATGTCTCTTACCGATTTACCACAATCGTTTTGGGGTTATGCATTAGAGACAGCTGTATTCACGTTAAATAGGGCACCATCTTAATCCATTGAGACGACACCATATGAACTATGGTTTAGCAAGAAACCTAAGCTGTCATTTCTTCAAGTTTGGGGTTGTGATGCTTATGTGAAAAATCTTCAACCTGATAAGCTCAAACCCAAATCAGAGAAATGTGTCTTCATAGATACCCAAAAGAAAATGTTGGGTACACCTTCTATCACAGATCCGAAGGCAAGATATTCGTTGCTAAGAATGGATCCTTTCTAAAGAAGAAGTTTCTCTCGAAAGAAGTGAGTGGGAGGAATGTAGAACTTGATGGGGTAATTGTACCTTTTCCCGAATTGGGAAGTAGTTCATCACAAAAATCAGTTCCAGTGATTCCTACACCAATTAGTGAGGAAGCTAATGATGATGATCATGAAACTTCAGATCAAGTTACTACCGAACCTTGTAGGTCAACCAGAGTACGGTCTGCACCAGAGTGGTACGGTAATCCTATTCTGGAAGTCATGTTACTAGACCATGACGAAACTACGAACTATGAGGAAGCGATGATGAGCCCAGATTCCGCGAAATGGTTTGAGGCCATGAAATTTGAGATGGGATCCATGTATGAGAACAAAGTATGGACTTTGATTGACTTGGCCGATGATCAGCGAGCCATTGATAATAAATGGATCTTCAAGAGGAAGACGGATGATGATAGTAGTATTACTATCTACCAAATTTTCGCAAAAAGGTTTTCGACAAGTTCAAGGTGTTGACTACGGTAAGATTTTCTCACTCGTAGCGATGCTTAAGTCTGTCTAAATCATGTTAGCAATTGCCACATTTTATGAAATCTGGAAAATGGATGTCAAAACTACATTCCTTAATGTATTTCTTGAAGAAGAGTTGTATATGATGCAACAAGAAGGTTTTGTCAATCCTAAAGGTGCTAACAAAGTGTGCAAGCTCCAGCGATCCATCTATGATCTGGTTCAAGCATCTCGGAGTTGGAATATACGCTTTGATAGTGTGATCAAAGCATATAGTTTTATACAGACTTTTGGAGAAGCCTGTATTTACAAGAAAGTGAGTGGGAGCTCTGTAGCATTTCTCATATTATATGTGGATGACATATTGTTGATTGGAAATGATACTGAATTTCTGAATAGCATAAAAGGATACTTGAATAAGAATTTTTCAATGAAAGACCTCGGTGAAGCTTCTTATATATTGGGCATCAAGATCTATAGAGAGAGAGCAAGACGCTTAATTGGACTTTCACAAAGCACATACCTTGATAAAGTTCTGAAGAAGTTCAAAATGGATCAGTCAAAGAAATGATTGTTGCTTGTGTTGCAAGGTGTGAAGTTGAGTAAAGACTCAAAACCCAACCACGACAGAAAATAGAAAGAGAATGAAAAGTCATTCCCTATGCCGCAGTCATAGGTTCTATAAAATATGCTATGTACCATCCCTATTGTGTACCTGACCATGAGTTTGGCAAGAGGGTACACTAGTGATCCAGGAGTGGATCACTAGACAGCAGTCAAAATTATCCTTAGTGGAATAAGGACATGTTTCTCGGTTATGGAGGTGACAAAAAGTTTGTCGTAAAGGGTTACATTGATGCAAGCTTTGACACTAATCCAGATGACTCCAAGTCTCAATCTGGATACATGTTGAAAGTGGGAGCAATTAGATATAGTAGCTTCATGCAGAGCATTGTAGACATAGAAGATTTGCAAAATACATACGGCTCTGAATGTGGCTAACCCGTTGACTAAACTTCTCTCATAAGCAAAACATGATCACACCTTAGTACTCTTTGGGTGTTAATCACATAGCGATGTGAACTAGATTATTGACTCTAGTAAACCCTTTGGGTGTTAGTCACATGGAGATGTGAACTAATCACATAAAGATGTGAACTATTGGTGTTAAATCACATGACGATGTGAACTAGATTATTGACTCTAGTGCAAGTGGGAGACTGAAGGAAATATGCCCTAGAGGCAATAATAAAGTTGTTATTTATATTTCCTTATATCATGATAAATGTTTATTATTCATGCTAGAATTGTATTAACCAAAAACTTAGTACATGTGTGAATACATAGACAAAATAGAGTGTCCCTAATATGCCTCTACTTGACTAGCTCGTTAATCAAAGATGGTTAAGTTTCCTGACCATAGACATGTGTTGTCATTTGATGAACGGGATCACATCATTAGGAGAATGATGTGATGGACAAGACCCATCCGTTAGCTTAGCATAATGATCGTTTAGTTTTATTGCTATTGCTTTCTTCATGACTTATACATGCATGTTCCTCTAACTATGAAATTATGCAACTCCCGAATACCGGAGGAACACCTTGTCTGCTATCAAACATCACAACGTAACTGGATGATTATAAAGATGCTCTACAGGTGTCTCCGAAGGTGTTTGTTGGGTTGGCATAGATCAAGATTAGGATTTGTCACTTTGTATATCGGAGAGGTATCTCTGGGCCCCCTCGGTAATGCACATCACTATGAGCCTTGCAAGCAATGTGACTAATGAGTTAGTTATAGGATGATGCATTATGGAACAAGTAAAGAGACTTGCCAGTAACGAGATTGAACTAGGTATGATGATACCGATGATCGAATCTCGGGCAAGTAACATACCGATGACAAAGGGAACAACGTATGTTGTTATGCGGTTTGACCAATGAAGATCTTCGTGGAATATGTAGGAGCCAATATGAGCATCCAGGTTCTGCTATTGGTTATTGACCAGAGATGTGTCTCGGTCATGTCTACATTGTTCTCGAACCCGTAGGGTCCGCACGCTTAACGTTCAATGACGATTTGTATTATGAGTTATGTGATTTGATGAACCGAAGCTTGTTCGGAGTCCCGGATGTGATCACTGACATGACGAGGAGTCTCTAAATGGTCGAGACATAAAGATTGATATATTGGAAGGTTGTGTTTGGACACCGGAATGGTGTCGGAAAGGTTCGGGCATTTTCTGGAGTACTGTGGGTTACCGGAACCCCCCGGGGAGTTAATGGGCCTTCATGGGCCCTAGTGGAGAGAGGAGGCGGCGGCAGGTGGTGGCGCGCGCCCCCCAAGCCCAATCCGAATTGGACTATGGTTGGGGGGGCGGCCCCTGATGAAGTTATGTACCTAGGGCAGGGTCATGGATCTGTCCAAGATACCCTCCCCAAGGACATCTCTAAAAGAACCAGAAGCAGTCGAAGAAAAATCATCATCCACTCGACCATGAAGCTATGTTCCACTCGACAGTCTTGAAGACACTCGACCGTATGGAAAATCACTCGACTACCAGACGATCTAGAGCCACTCCACTATGCAACGATCGGGAATTAAGTCATGGCCTTAATGGTCATTATGTATCTTTATTGCAGGCGTTACCAGTAACGTCTCCATCTTTATGTACCTTAAACCCTTTGTAACTGAGGGCGGGAGGGGTATGGCGAACTCTATATAAGCCACCCCCCTCCTCAAGGACAAAGGTTCGCACCCTCTGTAACACACACGCATATAATCCAGTCGACCGCCTCCGGGCTCCGAGACGTAGGGCTGTTACTTCCTCTGAGAAGGGCCTGAACTCGTAAAACTCGTGTGAACAACTCCTCTATAGCTAGGATCTTGCCTCTACATTCCTACCCCCCTATTCTACTGTTAGACTTAGAAGCACGACAGTTGGCGCCCACCGTGGGGCAGGTGTCTTAGCGACTTGTTGGAGAAGTTGTGATTTTTCCGATCGCCATCAACATGGTTTCAAGCGGAGGTTTGGCCAAGGGCCGCGAGATCCGTCTCGGTGCGCTCATATTCATCGTCGACGACTCTGCTTGGCTCCAGGAAGCGCCACTCGACGTCGAGGCGCTCCCCGTCTGCGGGGCAACGCACTTTCACGCGTGCGTCCGTGGCGTCCTCCTACGGCAGTCGTAGACTCAGTATCAGTCGGTGCCTGTGCCGACCTCCCTCCCTGCAGCCCGCCAGGGAAAACGTTCTGGTCGATCGAGGCTTCAACGGTGGGTGAGGCACGCGGTGGCTCGCCAATCTGCCACCCCCCAGGTCGTGGCAATCGAGCCCGATGAAACTCTCTATGGCCTGTTCGACCTGTCGACTGGCTCCGTAGAGACGGCATCCGAGTGCGACAGCAGCGACCCCGCGGCGGAAGTTTTGGTGGTCAATGGACCACGTAGTCCTCCTGGCTTCACCCGTGAGGATGGAGGCGATGGTGGCAGCGATCTATCACGTGTCCACGAAGACTACTGACCCGAACCCCTCTCTTCACAGAGGAGAGAGGAACTTCGCCGCCGGAACATGGATACACTGCACACTCCTATCGTTGGAGAAACCCCTGAGGCCTAGGCCTTGGAGGAGGCGTGCCTGGCCAACTTGGATGAGCGCACTCGACTAGAGAACCTCCAGTGCACACTCGACGAGCGTGCTCGGCAGCGTGCTCCCGAGTCGAGTCGACGTCAACTTTTTCCACCTCCGACTCAGGTATACCGAACTCCAATCCAGAATCTCGCAGCTGCGGCCCGAATAGCGGAGTCAATCCAACCTTCCTAGTCGGAAGCTGGTCGAGGTTTGGTGCAGATCCGGGCTTTGCTCCGAGCCGCGGGAGAGCAGAATACAGTAGTATCTCAGTCGCGGAATAGGATTCACAGCAGATCCATGGTTGTAGACACAGTCCAGTCGGCTCACAGCCAAGATCGCCCCCGAGGCATGAGGGACGTGGAGACCGACGAGATCAGTACAAAAATCGTGAGTAGTATGATCACCGACTCGATCACGATGATCGTCGTCGAGGGCCCACGCCTCCCCCAAGGAGTGGATCATACATGCCTCGGCAGCAGGATGACAGACGCCCTCACAGTGGTGGGCGAAGGATTCCAGTCGACCCCAGGGAACCGGGCTTTGATGCGAGATATATTCTCGTTCAGGGTCTGGTCGACAGGAACAGAGCTCACAGAGAAGGCTCCGACGGAGATTTTCCAACCAGCAACAGAGTGCATGTCTCAGGCCCAGAGTGCTTCAGCAGAGCCATCAGGTCTGCGATGATTCCTCCCAACTTCAGATTAGCGACTGGAGTCAGTAAGTTCACTGGTGAGTCCAAGCCTGACACTTGGCTCAAGGATTACCGAGTGGTTGTACAGATCGGTGGCGGCAACGATGAAGTGGCCATGAAGCACCTTCCTTTGGTGCTGGAGGGCTCGGCCAGGGCGTGGCTGAATCAGTTAGCTCCTGGTAGTATTTATACTTGGGAAGATCTTGCTCGAGTATTTGTCAGAACATTTGAAGGTACTTGCAAGCGGCCGGCAGGGTTGACAGAATTACAGTGTTGCGTTCAGAAACCGAATGAAACTTTGAGGGATTATATCCAGAGATGGATCACATTGCACCACACAGTGGAGAATGTGTCAGATCACCAAGCAATTTGTGCCTTCAAAGAAGGTGTTAAGTATCGGGAGTTGAATCTGAAATTCGGTCGGACAGGAGATATGACTATGACACGGATGATGGAGATTCCCACCAAGTACACCAATGGTGAAGAAGAAGACCGACTCCGGAGTGGCAAGCACAAAGCAGTCGCCCACAAAACCGGAGGAGGAAACTCCAGTCGAAAGCAGAAGCGCAAAGCCGAGCCAGCCGCTCCTGGTGAAGCCTTAGCCATGACTCGGGGGAAGTTCAAGGGGAAACCTAAAGGACCGTGGAACCCCAAGAAAGTAAAAGATCAAGATGGAAATGATGTGTTGGATTTACCATGCCACATTCACACCAAGAAAGATGAAGAGGGTAATTTCATTTACCCAAAGCATACCACTCGACAGTGTCGACTCCTAATCCAGCAATTCTGAGAGAAACAGCCCAAGGAAAATGAGAAGGAAGCAGACAAAGTTGAGGATGAGGAGGAGGACGATGATGGTTACCCCCACGTCAATTCCACTCTGATGATTTTTGCTGATGTTGAGAGTAAGAGTCGACTGAAAGTCATCAACAGAGAAGTGAACATGGTTGCTCCGGTGACACCCAGTTATTTGAAGTGGTCTCAGACTGCCATCACATTCGACCAGTCCGATCACCCAGTGCACATAGCCACCACTGGGAGGCAAGCGCTAGTGGTCGACCCAGTAGTCGAAGGTATTTGATTGACTAAGGTTCTGATGGACGGTGGAAGTGGCCTGAATATACTGCATGCAGAGATGTTGAAAGGAATGGGCATTCCGATGTCCAGACTCAGTGAAAGCAATATGAGTTTCCATGGAGTCATTCCTGGCAAGAAGGCTGCATCACTCGGCCAGATCGCCCTTGATGTAGTGTTCGATGATTCCAAGAATTACCGCAAAGAAAAGTTGACATATGAAGTTGTAGATTTCTAGAGTGCTTATCATGCTATTTTGGGCAGGCCAGCTTATGCACGTTTTATGGCTCGACCATGTTACGTGTACCTCAAATTGAAAATGCCTGGTCCCAAAGGAGTGATCACTATCACCGGCAATCGAAAGAAGTGTAACATTCCAAATTGAAAATCCTAAGAAAATCCTAAGCAACTCAAGGACCCACGGAGAGAGTTGGGGATTTCGTTATTTACATATTTGAGTTTTCTCAAATTATGTAAACAGGATCATTTGATTTTATATTTTATCATCAATTATTTCTATTACAAAAATATGAGAGAGGGAATAAAATGACTTTTCCAAAATATAGAAATATTGAGGATTTAATAAAAAAAATCAAATAAGATTTATTTCGGAGTTTTTCGGTATTTTTATTTGAATTTAGGAAAAATGTGTGTTTTTTCAAAGTTGTAGTTTGGGTCCAGATAAATGTTCACTTTATCGGGCTTGATTTTAGAAACCCGGGAAAACTTATTTCGTGATTTTTGGAGTCCGTTTAGTATTTCTTTTTATTTTTCTTCCGAGCAGAATTATTAAAAAAAACGCGGAACCGACTTTGGGCCGTACTCGGCCAGGACTCCGCCTGGCCGGGGCCTTTATAAGGCGCGCCCGAGGCCCGAGCCGAGCCAGCCCACCACCGCCGCCCTAACCCTAGCGCGCCCCAGCCCCAGCCGCCGCCGCCCGCCGCCGCCGCCGCCGGAGTTGCGCGCCGCCCGAGGTTCGCCGCCGCCTCGTTTTCCGTGCTGTTTTAAAAAAATGTTCGTCGTTTTTCTTTTTCATCGGATTTTTCCGCGGTTATTTTCTGATCGCGATTTCTGATCCGATTTTCGTTTTGGTATAACTTTTCGCTCGTTTGTCGGAATCAGGCGATTCAAGCGCCTGGAGTTTCGTCTCGAAACCCTCTTTCCGAATAATCAACTTAAACATGTTTTTGCTACTGTAAAATTTGCCCTAGATCCAGATTTCTAGAACGAAGTGGTTTTCTTTCGCCGTTTGATTTCTTTTGCTTCGTTCGATTTGATTCTTTATGCAAACCAGGGTTCTTAAGTTGAACTTTCTGGTTAGATTTTCTATTTGAGTTTTACCTGTGCATTAGATGAGTACTTATTGTATGCTTGTTGTTTGTCTGCGATAGAATTCCCGGAGTGCGCCGCCTGTTACTTCGAATCTCTAGGTTTCGCGGATCATCAGCAAGGCAAGTAACACTTTGATCATACCTTTTCTACAACCCAGTTTTATTGCATTAGATCAATCCTCACACGTTGCATGATTAGGATCTAATTAAATTGTGGGATGGGAAGTAGATGAGGTAGTACCTATTACCTGTTTATTATCAAACCTTTGGGAGTTACTTCTACGTTTGCTTATTATGCCATGCTAGGCTAGTAGACATGGATTGGGTGAGTGATATCCATGACAGATGTGAGATTGTTAATTAATGGTTTATCTAAGGTGGCAACCTAACACACATCTGGGTGGATTGAGGCACCTGGGGTTTCCAGGACTTGCCTGTTTTTCTTTTGGACCGCCACCCAGGCTCAAAGGGATCATGAGATTATTCATACTAGAAACTTCCGTGTGCAGCCACAAGCCATTATGGGCTCTGGCATAGTTGACTAAGTTGTGCGAACTCTTACAGTGGTAGACTAGCAGATGTAGGGGGTGTAGGTGGTACGGTCTACCCGATCGTAAGGTGCTAGCGCTTCTGAAAGACTATGTCTCGGTCATCCGTTTCTCAAACACCCTGTAGTGCGAGAAACCAAACGGAGGTGATCGAGTCTTGTGGGGAAAAGTGCGCAAACCTCTGCAGAGTGTAACAAACTAATCATAGTTAGCCGTGTCCCCGGTTATGGACATCTTGAGTATCTAGTACCTGGATTATCATGTGAATCTCAACATGTTACTCTAAATTAATTTTGTTGGGTTTAAATGATGTTACTTAATTGGGATTGAGAATGCTGTCAACCATTCTCAATGTTTAACAACGACCATGATAGTAATTAAATTTATTCCTTTGAAGTAGGGAAAAATTGGCTTTACGCAAAAACTGTAACCATAGAGCTTTCCACCAACCAAATATGCATATAGTATAGCTGTTGCATTCCATTACTCTCTATGTGTTACCTTGCCAGCATATTCCATGTGCTGACCCGTTTTCGGGCTGCAACGTTAATGTTGCAGACTTTTCAGACGATGATTGAGGAATTTTAGGTCGTGGTTCTATACTCAGTGATGCCGTTGGAGTTGATGGACTCACATATCTTCCAAGCCTTCCGTTGTTATCTTATTAGATGGCCTTAAGCCATATTTATTGTAATAAGTTCTCTTTTGAGACACTCGATGTAATAAGTGTGTGATTGCTACTCTGTTATAAATCCTCCGAGTACTGTGTGGTGTCAGCATTACTGATCCAGGGATGACACCGGAGCACAGAGATCAGACTGTTTGAGGTCTAGTCACTACAGAGATGGTATCAGAGCACACGCTGACTGTAGGACACGACCACTAAGCTAAAGACCTAGATCACTACTCACTCTCCTCTCTTCTGACTTCTCATCTTTTCTACTCTTTAGGATGGCGGATGCAAGGAACAAGTTCACCCAACCGGATGAAGATACACCCTTTGGACGCCACTTGAAGGAAGTCACTAAATACCTGAACATAGGAGTACCAAGCTTCACGGGAATCTACAACGCCACTTTACCTGAAGAAGAGCGCTGGATGATTCAAGTTCAAGTTCCAGGAAGGACGTTCATGCCAGTCACTGAGCCCATAGAGTTTTCTTTTGATGCACCAACTTGGAGTCTAGGAAAGAGCATGGCAGCTCACGCCATGGGACGCATTGGAGAAGTCTACCGCAAGGATCTCAAGGATACTATCTACCAGATTTGTGGGCGCCGAGATGAACACTAGGAGATGATTAGCACCAGGAAAGATAGATCAATTGCAGCTTTTATTTAGGAGTTAAACCAGCACATTCGACGACAGGAGAATCAGATGTGCGCCGACATGATAGATCTGAAGAAGGCTAAGACTAGAATCAAGGAACTAGAGGAAGAACTCAAGGCTACACGTGAAGATTATGAAGAAGAAATTGAAGTATTGGTGGAGAAGAATGACGATCTGATCAAGAAGATTGGAATATTTATGGGAGGCCCGACACCAGTAGATGAAGACGAGGAACCCAAGGAGATTAGCCCGGAAGACTACATCATCATTGACGGCACCGACTCGGAACAAGATAGTAGCGATGATGACTATGTGGATGAAGCAGGAGCAGATATCATGGAGTCTACAACCGTAGAATATTTCTAGTAGACCACCTCATCAGTAGTAGTAGTCCACCATGTAAATATAGTAGTCCGAGCACTTTTGCGATAGCTAGATCGATTGTATGTCCTTGTTTGATTGATTGAAGTGAATTGTTTGTTTTTGCTTCATGTGCATATGGGTAGTGTTTTCCCTTTAGACCCCCTCTATTCTTATATCTCATCTTTTCTAAACCCTCAGATGCCTCCAAGACGTGACCCCGGACTTGCCTTTCCGTCGGAGCTCACCCAGTTGATCCAGCAGCAGAACACCTTGATGCAGTTGCTAGTTCAGAATCAGAATCAGGGGAACAACAACAACACCCCACCACCACCACCACCACCTGTTGACCACTTATCCCGTTTTCTTAGGCTAAATCCGCCGGTGTTTTCCAGTAGCACCGAGCCGATAGTAGCAGATGATTGGCTCCGCAAGATAGCTAGGGAGTTGACCACAGCAGGATGCACAGATGTGGAGAAGGTTAAGTTTGCCACACATCAGTTAGAAGGACCCGCAGCATCTTGGTGGGAGAATTTCACAGCCACCTTCCCAGTCGACATTGTCACATGGGACCAGTTTCAGCAGGCTTTTCGTACTGCCCATGTTTCAGCAGGAGCAATGGCCATGAAGAAGCGTGAGTTTCGTAACTTGCGCCAAGGAGGACGGACAGTTGGCCAGTATGTGGAGGAGTTTAGTAAGCTAGCACGTTATGCCCCAGATGACGTTGCTACGAATGCAGCTAAGCAGGAGAAATTCCTGGAAGGACTGAATGATGAGTTGAGTATGCAGTTGATGGTAGCCACCTTCAACAACTACCAGGAGTTGGTAGATCGTGCTCTTATGATTGAAGGGAAGCAGCAGCAAATTGAGAACCGCAAGAGGAAGTATGGACAAGGAAAGTATAGTTCAGGAGCTCAGCAGAAGCCTCGTTTTACCCCTAGACTGGGAGGACATTTTCAGCATACCCATGGAGTAGGTAGCTCGCACAATCACAATGGCACCAAGAATGGTAATGGGAATGGAGGAAGCAATGCCCATAATCGCAGCACCCCATCAACCCCAGCCAAGAAGGACTTGAGCCACGTCACTTACTATAAGTGTTCGAAGCCAGGACACTATGCAAATGAATGTCCTGAAGGCCAAAACGGCAATGAAAGCTCTGGAAAGAAGCCGAACCCTTTCAACAGGGGACAGGTGAACCACTTTAATGTGGAGGAGGTTGAAGCTCAGCCCGATGCAGTAATAGGTAAGTTTTTGGTTAAGTCATTTACTGCACTCGTTCTTTTTGATACTGGTGCATCGCATTCATACATATCAAGGGGATTTGTGGATAAGTATAACCTACCAACCCAAGCCCTTAGGTCACCCATGTTAGTAACCTCGCCAGGAGCAGAGTATGTGGCAAGTCTATGGTGTGATCGGTTACCATTAAGGATTGGTAACTATGTTTTTCCCTCAGACCTAATAGTACTGGAATCTCAAGGATTGGATGTGATATTAGGCATGGATTGGTTACCAAAGTATGAAGGGAATATTGAGTGTGCTAGTAAGTCAATTTTGCTTACCACACCAGAAGGGAGAAGGATCAAGTATGTATCCCGGCATGTACCAAAGAGGACACAAGTAAATTCCTTATCAGGAGTTGTGCAGGAGGAAGTACCAGTGGTAAAGGATTTTCCTGATGTATTTCCCAAAGAGTTGCCAGGCATGCCACCGGATAGAGACATTGAGTTTTTGATTGAGCTTTTGCCAGGCACTGGGCCAATATCGAAGAGACCATATAGGATGCTAGCAAAAGATTTGGTGGAAATTAAGAAGCAGATTAAGGAGTTACTGGATAAAGGTTACATTCGCCCAAGTTCTTCGCCTTGGGGATCACCAGTACTTCTAGTAGAGAAGGAGGATGGATCGTTAAGGATGGTTGTTGACTATCGAGGATTGAATGAAGTAACAATCAAGAACAAGTACCCGCTACCAATGATCAATGATCTGTTTGATCGATTGCAAGGAGCAAAAGTGTTTTCCAAGATTGATTTGGGATCAGGATACCATCAGTTGAAGATTCGAGAACAAGATATTCCGAAGACAGCTTTTACCACCAGGTATGGGCTGTATGAGTATACCGTTATGTCATTTGGACTGACTAACGCGCCTGCCTATTTTATGAACATGATGAACAAAGTGTTTATGGAGTTTTTGGATAAGTTCGTCGTAGTGTTCATTGATGATATCCTGGTATATTCGAAGAATGAAGAGGAGCATAAGGAGCATTTGCGTTTGGTACTTGGAAAGCTCAGAGAACATCAATTATATGCCAAGTTCAGCAAATGTGATTTTTGGTTGAAGGAAGTAGGATTCCTCGGACATGTTATATCTGGAGAAGGTATAGCAGTAGATCCCGCTAAAGTTGAAACCGTGACCAAGTGGGAAGCCCCAACTACCATTGGAGAGATCCGGAGTTTTCTTGGACTCGCAGGATACTACCGGAGGTCTATTGAGAATTTCTCAAGGATTGCGAAGCCTATGACGGAGTTGTTGAAGAAGGATACTAAGTTCAAATGGACTGATGAGTGTGAGGCAAGTTTTCAGGAATTGAAGAACCGTTTGGTTACCTCACCAGTGTTGATTTTGCCAGATCAAACCAAGGATTTTGAGGTGTATTGCGACACTTCACGTCGAGGACTTGGAGCAGTGCTTATGCAGGAAGGGAGAGTTGTTTCGTATGCTTCACGACAACTGAAGCCTCACGAATTGAATTACGCTACACATGATTTGGAGTTAGCAGCCGTAGTGCATGCATTGAAGACATGGAGACATTTCCTCATTGGAAATCATGGTGAGGTGTACACGGATCATAAGAGTCTAAAGTATATTTTCACGCAGAAGGAGTTGAACCTCAGACAAAGGAGATAGTTGGAGCTCATCAAGGATTATGATATGAAATTACATTACCATCCCGGAAAAGCTAATGTAGTAGCTGATGCATTAAGCCGCAAGAGCCATGTCAATAGGTTAATGACGGGAGAAATACCCAAGGAGTTAGCAGAAAATCTTCGTGAGCTATGTTTAGAAATAGTTCCGAGAGGCTATGTGGCAGCATTGGAAATTCAGTCAACTTTGATGGATAGAATCAGAGAAGCTCAGAAAACTGACAAAGAGATTGCCGCTCTAAAGGAGAAACTGAGCAAAGGAAAAGCTAAAGAATTTCGTGAGGATGAGCACGATACCCTATGGTTTGAAGATCATGTTTATGTACCCAATGACCCGGAGATCAGAAAGTTGATTCTGCAAGAGGCACATGATTCACCGTATTCGATTCACCCAGGAAATACCAAGATGTATTTGGATTTGAAGGATATTTTCTGGTAGACCGGAATGAAAAAGGATATTGCAGAGTATGTAGCAGTTTGTGACGTATGTCACAGAGTAAAGGCAGAGCATCAGAAGCCAGCAGGATTGTTGCAACCATTGCCGATACCCGAATGGAAATGGGATAAGCTAGGCATGGATTTTATCACGGGATTACCAAGGACTCGTTCAGGCTATGACTCGATTTGGGTCGTAGTTGATCGATTGACGAAGGTAGCTCATTTCATCCCAGTAAAGGCCACTTACACCAGTGCTAGGTTGGCAAAGATATACATGACCAGGATCGTATGTTTGCATGGAGTTCCAAGGAGCATCGTATCAGATAGAGGAACCCAGTTTACCTCAAAGTTCTGGAAGCAGTTGCATGAGACTTTGGGTACTAGGTTAGAATTTAGTACGGCTTTTCATCCGCAGACAGATGGACAGACTGAGAGAGTCAATCAGATTTTGGAGGATATGCTGAGAGCTTGTGCGCTAGATTATGGATCTAGTTGGGACGATAATTTGCCATATGCAGAGTTCTCTTACAATAATAGCTATCAGACCAGTTTGAAGATGGCCCCTTTCGAGGCTTTGTACGGAAGGAGGTGCAAGACACCGTTGTCATGGGACGAAGTTAGAGACCGCCAGTTGTTTGGACCAGATTTGATTAAGGAGTCTGAACAGAAGGTGAAGTTGATTCGCGATAGGCTCAAGGTAGCCCAGTCCAGGCAGAAGAGCTACGCAGATTCTAAACGCAAGGAGACAGTTTACGAAGTCGGAGATAGAGCTTATCTTCGAGTATCCCCACTTCGAGGGATTAAGCGCTTTGGAGTTAAGGGGAAGTTAGCGCCACGATTTGTAGGACCATATCGAGTTTTGGAGCGTATGGGAGAAGTGGCTTACAAGTTGGAATTGCCAGAAGGATTAACAGGAGTTCATGATGTGTTTCACGTTTCTCAGTTGAAGAAGTGTCACGCGGAGATGGCTGACATACCTTTGAGAGACACAGTGCCATTGGAAGCAATTCAGTTGGATAACAATTTGACCTATGAGGAGAAACCAGTCAAGATTCTTGAGTTTGCCAGCCGAGTTACTCGTAGCAAGGTTATCAAGTTTTGCAAAGTTCAGTGGAGCCACCACACGGAGGATGAAGCCACCTGGGAGCGAGAGGAAGATTTGCTCAAAGACCACCCTCACCTATTTTCTAGCCAACCCAAATCTCGAGGGCGAGATTCATCTTAAGGGGGGGGTAGGTTTGTAACATCCCAAATTTTCAATTTGGAATGTTATACAAAATCCTAAGCAACTCAAGGACCCACGGAGAGAGTTGGGGATTTCGTTATTTACATATTTGAGTTTTCTCAAATTATGTACACAGGATCATTTGATTTTATTTATTTTATCATCAATTATTTCTATTACAAAAATATGAGAGAGGGAATAAAATGACTTTCCCAAAATATATAAATATTGAGGATTTAATAAAAAAATCAAATAAGATTTATTTCGGAGTTTTTGGTATTTTTATTTGAATTTAGGAAAAATGCGTGTTTTTTTCAAAGTTATAGTTTGGGCCTAGATAAATGTTCACTTTATCGGGCTTGATTTTAGAAACCCGGGAAAATTTATTTCATGATTTTTGGAGTCCGTTTAGTATTTCTTTTTATTTTTCTTCCGAGTGGAATTATTAAAAAAAACGCGGAACCGACTTTGGGCCGTACTCGGCCAGGACTCCGTCTGGCCGGGGCCTTTATAAGGCGCGCCCGAGGCCCGAGCCGAGCCAGCCCACCACCGCCGCCCTAACCCTAGCGCGCCCCAGCCCCAGCCGCCGCCGCCGCCCGCCGCCGCCGCCGGAGTTGCGCGCCGCCCGAGGTTCGCCGCCGCCTTGTTTTCCGTGCTGTTTTAAAAAAAATTGTTCGTCATTTTTCTTTTTCATCGGATTTTTCCGCGGTTATTTTTTGATCGCGATTTCTGATCCGATTTTCGTTTTGGTATAACTTTTCGCTCGTTTGTCGGAATCAGGCGATTCAAGCGCCTGGAGTTTCGTCTTGAAACCCTCTTTCCGAATAATCAACTTAAACATGTTTTTGCTACTGTAAAATTTGCCCTAGATCCAGATTTCTAGAACGAAGTTGTTTTCTTTCGCCGTTTGATTTCTTTTGCTTCGTTCGATTTGATTCTTTATGCAAACCAGGGTTCTTAAGTTGAACTTTCTGGTTAGATCTTCTATTTGAGTTTTACCTGTGCATTAGATGAGTACTTATTGTATGCTTGTTGTTTGTCTGCGATAGAATACCCGGAGTGCGCCGCCTGTTACTTCAAATCTCTAGGTTTCGCGGATCATCAGCAAGGCAAGTAACACTTTGATCATACCTTTTCTACAACCCAGTTTTATTGCATTAGATCAATCCTCACACGTTGCATGATTAGGATCTAATTAAATTGTGGGATGGGAAGTAGATGAGGTAGTACCTATTACCTGTTTATTATCAAACCTTTGGGAGTTACTTCTACGTTTGCTTATTATGCCATGCTAGGCTAGTAGACGTGGATTGGGTGAGTGATATCCATGACAGATGTGAGATTGTTAATTAATGGTTTATCTAAGGTGGCAACCTAACATACATCTGGGTGGATTGAGGCACCTGGGGTTTCCAGGACTTGCCTGTTTTTCTTTTGGACCGCCACCCAGGCTCAAAGGGATCATGAGATTATTCATACTAGAAACTTCCGTGTGCAGCCACAAGCCATTATGGGCTCTGGCATAGTTGACTAAGTTGTGCGAACTCTTACAGTGGTAGACTAGTATATGTAGGGGATGTAGGTGGTACGGTCTACCCGATCGTAAGGTGCTAGCGCTTCTGAAAGACTATGTCTCGGTCATCCGTTTCTCAAACACCCTGTAGTGCGAGAAACCAAACGGAGGCGATCGAGTCTTGTGGGGAAAAGTGCGCAAACCTCTGCAGAGTGTAACAAACTAATCATGGTTAGCCGTGTCCCCGGTTATGGACATCTTGAGTATCTAGTACCTGGATTATCATGTGAATCTCAACATGTTACTCTAAATTAATTTTGTTGGGTTTAAATGATGTTACTTAATTGGGATTGAGAATGCTGTCAACCATTCCCAATGTTTAACAACCACCATGATAGTAATTAAATTTATTCCTTTGAAGTAGGGAAAAATTGGCTTTATGCAAAAACTGTAACCATAGAGTTTTCCACCAGCCAAATATGCATATAGTATAGTTGTTGCATTCCATTACTATCTATGTGTTACCTTGCCAGCATATTCCATGTGCTGACCCGTTTTTGGGCTGCAACGTTAATGTTGCAGACTTTTCAGACGACGATTGAGGAATTTTAGGTCATGGTTCTATACTCAGTGATGCCGTTGGAGTTGATGGACTCACTTATCTTCCAAGCATTCCGCTGTTATCGTTATTAGATGGCCTTAAGCCATATTTATTGTAATAAGTTCTCTTTTGAGACACTCGATGTAATAAGTGTGTGATTGCTACTCTATTATAAATCCTCCGAGTACTGTGTGGTGTCAGCATTACTGATCCAGGGATGACACCGGAGCACAGAGATCAGACTGTTTGAGGTCTGGTCGCTATAAGAAGGCAGAAGAGTGCTTCCAGAAGGGCTCAAAGATCGCCGATGCACAGATGGCAGTAGTGGAATTGCAGGAATATCAAAAAAATTCAGATCCAAGTGATTTGTTGCGTACTAAGAAGCCTGCCACGGATTCACCATTCCAGTCGTCTGGTGAAACAAAGTCGATTCACATTCACCTGACGGATCTGAATGCTGCTCCGACTCACATCTCAACAACACTCGACTCCAAATAGGAAGAATCGCTCATCCAGTTCCTCCGTGAGAACTGGGACATCTTTGCATGGAAACCTTCCGACATGCCAGGTGTTCCCAGGGGACTGGCTGAGCATCGTTTGCGAGTCGACCCAAAGGTGAAACCAGTCAAAGAACATCTTCGACGGTCCGCCGTACAGAAGAGGAAGGCAATCGATGAAGAAGTGGCTCGGCTTCTGGCAGCTGAGTTTATCCGAGAGATTTACCAGTCCGAGTGGTTAGCTAATGTTGTCATGGTCCCAAAGAAGGACGACTCACTTCGCATGTGCATCGACTTCAAACATATCAATCGGGCCTGCCCGAAAGATTACTTTCCTCTCCCTCGCATCGACCAAATAGTCGACACGACTACGGGGTGTGAGCGTTTGTCCTTTTTGGACGCTTATTCCGGGTACCATCAGATCCGTCTGTACGGACCCGATGAGATAAAAATAGCTTTCATCACCCCATTTGGGTGCTTCTGTTATGTCACTATGCCATTCGGTTTGAAGAACGCTGGAGCCACATTCATGCGGATGATTCGGAAGTGCCTGCTCACTCAAATCAGTCGGAATGTGGAAGCATACATGGATGGCATTGTGGTCAAGTCACGTAAAGGTTCCGACCTACTGGCTGACCTTGCTGAAACCTTTGCCAACCTCAGAAGGTATGATATCAAGCTTAATCCATCAAAGTGCACGTTTGGAGTTCCAGGCAGAAAATTACTCGGTTTTCTCGTTTCCGAACGAGGGATCGACGCTAACCCAGAGAAAGTGGGTGCCATACTCCGGATGAAATGCCTTGTGCGTGTGCACGATGTCCAGAAGCTTACTGGTTGTTTGGCCACCTTAAGTCAATTCATTTCTCGCATCGGTGAAAAGGCACCGCCTCTTTACCGACTGATGAAGAAATCAGATAAGTTCGAGTGGACTCTTGAGGCTGATGCAGCATTTGCAGAGCTTAAAGCCCTACTTTCCACCCAGCCGGTGCTTGCTGCTCCAATCAGCAAAGAGCCTTTACTGCTTTACATTGCAGCCACTGGACAAGTCGTCAATATAGTACTTACGGTCGAGCGGGAAGAAGAAGGAAAAGCTTACAAAATTCAGTGCCCAGTATACTATGTCTCTGAAGTTTCGACTCCATCAAAGCAAAGATATCCACATTATCAGAAGCTTGTTTATGGGATCTATATGACCACGAAGAAGGTTGCACATTACTTCTCTGATCACTCCATTACAGTCGTCAGCGACACTCCGTTATCAGAGATTCTGAACAATAGAGATGCAACTGGTCAAGTGGCAAAGTGGGCGATTGAACTCCTTCCCTTAGATATCAAGTTCGAGGCAAAGAAAGCTATCAAGTCCCAAGCAATAGAAGATTTCCTCGCCGAGTGGATTGAACAACAACTGCCGACTCAAGTACACTCAGAGCACTGGACCATGTTCTTTGATGGTTCCAAGATGCTGAATGGTTCCGGTGCTGGGGTAGTACTGGTATCCCCCCGAGGAGACAAGCTCAGATATGTCCTCCAGATTCACTTTGATTCCTCCAATAACGAAGCAGAATATGAAGCACTCTTGTATGGGTTGCGTATGGCCATTTCACTCGGCGTCCGTCGCCTCATGGTCTATGGTGACTCAGATTTGGTAGTCAATCAAGTGATGAAGGAGTGGGACGTCAGAAGCCCAGCCATGACTGGTTACTGCAACGCGGTGCGAAAGTTGGAAAAGAAGTTTGAGGGGTTAGAGCTCCATCATTCCCCCGACTGAAAAATCAAGCAGCAGATGATTTAGCAAAGATAGGCTCCAAGAGAGAAGCCATTTCTAGTAATGTGTTCCTAGAGCATATTCATGCACCTTCAGTTCAAGAAGATCCCTTCAATGAAGAGCCCCCGCAGCCTAAGAGTGCCACAGATCCGACTGAAGTCGAGGTCCCAGCCGTGGTCGACTTGGTCCTGGAAGTGTTGGTCATCACTCCCGACTGGACAGTACCATACATTGCATATATCCTTAGGAAAGAGCTCCCAGAAGACGAAGAAGAGGCTTGACAGATTGTCCGTCGATCCAAGGCCTTTACTGTAATAAGAGGACAACTGTTCAGAGAAAGTGCAACTGGGGTTAGCCAGAAATGCATAACACCAGAAGAAGGCCGAGTGATCCTCCACGACATCCATTCGGGGACCTGTGGTCACCATGCGTCCTCTCGGACCATTGTGGCTAAAGCATACCGAGCTGGATTCTATTGGCCATGAGCAAATGAAATGGTGAAAGATATAGTCGACAGATGTGAAGGCTACCAGTTCTAATCCAATATGTCGCACAAACCTACATCAGCCCTGAAGACCATCCCACTCATCTGGCCCTTTGCGGTTTGGGGATTGGACATGGTTGGTCCACTGAGGAATGGTAGGAGCGGCTTCACTCATGTGCTTGTAGCAATCGACAAGTTTACCAAATGGATTGAAGCCAAGCCTATTAAGAATCTTGAAGCTAGTACTGCTGTCAGCTTCATCAGAGAGTTGATTTTCAGATATGGGGTTCCGCACAGCATCATCACTGACAACGGATCGAACTTCGATTCTGATGAGTTCAGAGCCTCCTGCGCCTCACAAGGCACACGAGTCGACTATGCTTTAGTCGCCCATCCCCAGTCGAATGGACAAGCAGAGAGAGCAAATGGCCTGATTCTCAAAGGACCGAAACCCCGACTAATGCGAGATCTCAAGCACGCAGTAGGCACCTGGGTTCATGAGCTTCCATCAGTTCTTTGGGGATTGAGGACAACTCCTAATCGGTCGATTGGTCGAACTCCATTCTTCTTGGTCTATGGGGCTGAAGCTGTTTTACCAAGTGACTTGCTTCATAATGCACCACGAGTTGAGCTCTTCACTGAAGATGAAGCAGAACAAGCTCGGCAAGACGCAGTCGACCTCCTAGAGAAGGAAAGAGAGATGGCCTTGATCCGGTCGACCATTTATCAACAAGACTTGCATCGATTCCACGCTAGACACGTGAAGGGTCGAGCCTTTCAAGAGGGAGACTTGGTTCTTCGAGTGGATCAGCAGAAACCACACAAGCTCGCCCCAGCTTGGGAAGGTCCCTTCATTGTCACCAGAGTGCTCCACAATGGAGCATCCCACCTTTAAAGTGTTGAGCATAAGAAGGATGAGCCACGGGCTTGGAACGCGGAGCTGCTCCGCCCCTTTTATACTTAAGTATTCGTTCGAATAAAATGTAATAAGAAATACCGTTGTAATTTGTTTATCAAAAGACAAGAGCTTTATAGTCCTCTGGCACGATTGTTGTTGCTTTTGTTTACGTCTGAAAAAAACCCAGTGGGTGACTTAGCTGCGAATCTGTTTCGCATAAGTTTTCAAAAAACCTACCGAGTGGTGAGCCAGCCTCCCACTCGGGGGCTTAGCTGCGAACCCGTTTCACCTAAGTTTTCAAAATCCTACCGAGTGGTGAACCAGCCTCCCACTCGGGGGCTTGGCTGTAGTCTAGTACTCGCCTAAGTTTGTAAAATCCTACCGAGTGGTGAGCAATCCTCCCACTCGAGGGCTTAGCTGCAGTCCAGTACTCGGCTAAGTTTGTAAAATCCTACCGAGTGGTGAGCCATCCTCCCACTCGGGGGCTTAGCTGCAGTCCAGTACTCGCCTAAGTTTGTAAAATCCTACCGAGTGGTGAGCAATCCTCCCACTCGGGGGCTTAGCT
>NC_041380.1:340923916-340930140 GCF_002162155.2 Triticum dicoccoides
TACCGAGTGGTGAGCAATCCTCCCACTCGGGGGATTAGCTATAGTCCAGTACTTGCCTAAGTTTGTAAAATCCTACCGAGTCGTGAGCAATCCTCCCACTCGGGGGCTTACCTGCAGTCCAGTACTCGCCTAAGTTTGTAAAATCTTACCGAGTGGTGAGCAATCCTCCCACTCGGGGGCTTAGCTGCAGTCCAGTACTCCCCTAAGTTTGTAAAATCCTACCGAGTGGTGAGCAATCCTCCCACTCGGGGGCTTAGCTGCAGTACAGTACTCGCCTAAGTTTGTAAAATCCTACCGAGTGGTGAGCAATCCTCCCACTCGGGGGCTTAGCTGCAGTCCAGTACTCGCCTAAGTTTGTAAAATCCTACCGAGTGGTGAGCAATCCTCCCACTCGGGGGCTTAGCTGCAGTCCAGTACTCACCTAAGTTTGTAAAATCCTACCGAGTGGTGAGCAATCCTCCCACTCGGGGGCTTAGCTGCAGTCCAGTACTCGCCTAAGTTTGTAAAATCCTCCCGAGGGGTGGGCCGTCCTTCTCCTTTGGAGCTGCGCCACAAATACAACATACGCTCCATCTTCATCCGCAAGGACGACGAGGTGCAGGTCAACTGCAATCCTTTCCCTAAGAGCTGCACCACAAGTACAACGTACGCTCCATCCCTACCCGCAAGGACGACGAGGTGCAGGTCGGCCGTGACCCTCTTCTCCGAGCTATGCCACAAATAGAATGTGCGCTCCATCCATGTCCGCAAGGACGACGAAGCACATGTCGTTCGCGACCCTCTTCTCCGACCTACGCCACAAATACAACGTGCGCTCCATTCTTGTCTGCAAGGACGACGAGGCGCAGGTCGACTGCAACCTTCTCCTCTGAGCTACGCCACAAATATAACATGCGCCCCATCCTTGTCCGCAAGGACGACAAGGCGCAGTTCGATTGAAGTCTCCGTTTCAAGGCTGCATCTCGAACACGAAGGTCACAACAAATAGGGAGCAGATTCCAAAAGCAATCACAAGCATATTCAAAAGCAGTTTGGATAAATCCTAAAGTTCCAAGCGACAAATCAAAAGTATTCGAGCATCAAGCCCGAAGGAGTTTAATGGTTACAGCAACCACTTGGCATTCCAAGGCAAATTTAAGACATGTTTAAATCCCATAGTTTGTTGACTCGGCAGGAGGAGGGCTGGCGGGTTCGACGAATTCGTCCAAGTCGATTCCATCTGCGATCCAAGTGGCAGTAGCGATGAAAGTCTCCATAAAGGACTGGAAGTCACGCCTTTTGGTGTTGGCGACCTTGATCGCCGCCAGCTTGTCTTCACAAGCTTCCTTGCAGTGGACCCTTACCAAGGACAACGCCACGTCAGCACCACACCGGGCAGAGGACTTCTTCCACTCTTGCACTCGACCAGGAATCTCATTGAGCCGAGTCATCAGAGACTCGGGGTCATTTTGAAGCGTCACCCTTGGCTAGAGTGATGAGTCGATCCGTGAAACTGCCACCTTCAGACGAGCGAGGTAATTTGTGATGCTGGCGACACGGGATTCCAGTCGAAGCACGTTCATCGCAGCTTCGTCGCCGACCGAAGAAACGATGGGGTCTAAACCCGTCTCGATCCTTCCAGTTTCCTCGTCAAAGTTTTGACAGAATTCTGCAGTCAAAGAGTTAGTGAGTCGACCGGACAAGATTAACTTGCAAGCAGTAAAGCAGTCGGATTAAAAGGAGTACCTTCCAGCATAAGATAGAGCTTCTTAGCTAGAGTTCTCAAATAGGCTTCCGTGTCATTTCTCTTACGGACCGCGGACTCCAGCTTCTCATTCAGAGCAATCTTATCCTTCTTCAGACAAGTTACCTCTCGGTTGGACTCATTGAGAGAGGACTTCAGCTTGTTTACTTCTCCTTCCAACGCTTCGACCGAAGCCAGCTTCTGGTCTGCAAGGGCAGTCTTATCCCAAGCTTCCTTTTGCGCAGCGGCAAGGTCCAAGTCCTTCTTTTCCAGAGCCAACCTCATTTTCTCTGCAAAAGAAGCAATCGGATCAAACAAGAGATCGAAGAAATATCTTAAAAGACGATCGACGTAAACAGTCGACGGGCAGTTACCTTCCATACCAGCAGCTTCGTCTTGAGCTTTCTTCAACTTTTGTTGGGCCAGCTCCAAGTCGAGGTTGAGTTGCCTCTGCTTCTCCTCAAATTCGGCAAACTTAGAAATGACAGTAACGATTTCTGCAGAAGAAAAAAGACGTGTCAATCGACAAGGTCAAAGATTATTTACTTCCGAGTGAATAAAACTTAAAAGTTTACTCAAGACCCCAGCCGACTGCCCGCAGTCGACTGCGGTCTCGGGGACTACACCCAGCGGGTGCACTGGCATGCCCCCACTGATTCAGACCCCACTCGACCGGTCCGCCCAGGTCGAGTAAAAAAAAGAAAAAAAAGAAAAGAGAAGTAAGAGAAAAGAGCTATTCAGACCCCGGCCGACTGCTAGCAGTCGATCGCGGTCTCGGGGACTACACCCAGTGGGTGCACTTGACGTGCCCCCACTGGTTCGGATCCCATTCGACCGGTCCGCCTGAGTCGAGTGGAAGAAAAGAAAGAAAAAAGTAATCAGACCCCAGTCGACTGCCTGCAGTCGACTGTGGCCTCGGAGACTACACCCAGTGGGTGCACTTAGCGTGCCCCCACCGGTTTAGATCCCACTCACCAGGCCGAGTGGAAGAGCGTAGATACCAAAGACAACAAAACACACCCAGTGGGTGTACAAATTCGACGCAAACAATAAGAGATTGTATGAAATAAAATATTTTAGGTAGCATATCCTAATAGAACAAGGTCAGTCGGAAGCCTACTTACCTGGACATTGGCCCGGAGAGTCGCGCCGGCATCGTAAGCAGCCTGGCTGTTCTCGTGCACCGTCTTCATCCGCTCCATCATCACGTTAGCCTGGCGGATGGCCTCCGCAGCCGCGTCCGACTGACTTTCCGGAACATGGTAGTTGGTGAAGAAGGGGGCAGATGACCCAGGTGCGGCAGCTTGGAGCTCCGAAGCATGAGGTTGGACGACTGAAGAAAACACCGATACAATCGACGGTGCAGGGCGCTCACTCAACAATGGGGCAGCGAAGGTTACAGAGGCCCCACCTGCGTCTTCGGATTGCTGGACGGTTGGTGTTGTCACCGGTCCCTGCTGAGACGTCTTGCCAAATGCTACTTTTTTGTTCTTCCTGGGCCTAGGGGCCACATCTTCATCATCATCTGGAAGATCGATGACGTTGGGCGGGGCTGCAGATAGATCAGTCGACCCCAAGTGAATCGCCAGAATTTAATCGACCCAATAATCAAGGACAAGATCATGAGAGTTTTACCTGGGTTGGAGGTAACCGCGTCTTCCATTTCCTCGTCTCGGTACTGGTAGGAAGAAGTTCCAGAGATAGCAACGCTGCAAATGTCAACATTCAGTCAGTTATGTTCTGTTGCTCGAGTCGACCAAAAGATCGGGTCAGATGATTACCCGGAGATGGTGGGGATGGTCACTTTGATTATGGGCAAAGCCTTTGGTGGTTTGGAGGAGGTGGCCTTCGAGGCTTTCGGCACAGGAGGCGGTGCAGTCTTGAGTTGTTTCGGTACCTTCTCAGTCGGCGTCGGGGAAGATGTCCGACGGCGCTTCGAAGATGGCCCAGTCGGCGCGGCCATCAGGTCAGGGGTGCTCGCCGGGTCGTGAGCATGCTTGGACCTCCTCTCTCTGCGAGGAGGCGAGTCGACCTCTTCTTCATCGCTCGAGTCATCGCTCTCCTCGTCCTCCTCTGCATCTGAGTGCCACTCGCCACTCTCGCCCCCGCTCGCCCCTTCCTCGACGTGTTGCTCCTGCACTCCATTGGGCATCGAGTACATATCAATAAGAGCCTGAAAAGACAATGAACGAAAGAAATACAGTCGACCGTCAACAAGATGTTACATAGTGAATCGAGAAGATACTTGACAATACAGAATCATACCTGTTCCAGATGGTGCAAATGGTCGAATGGAATCACCCTCCTAGACCCCCGGGGATTATCTTTGTTGCCGGTGATTCCTCTCAGCCACTTCTCCACCGTGTCTTCACTAACGTCCTTCGGGTGGATCCGAGTGGAGTCCTCGAGTCCCGAGTACATCCACATCGGATGGTCACGGGCTTGGAGCGGTTGGATGCGTCGACTGAGAAAGACCTCCAGCAGGTCCATACCAGTCACTCCGTCGCGGACAAGTTGGACGACCCGCTCAACCAACACCTTCACTTGCGCCTTCTCTTCTGGGATCACCCTCAAGGAGGAGGGCTTCTCCACTCGATCCAAAGAAAAGGGGGGAAGTCCAGTCGACTGACCCGGGGTCGGCTGGTCCTTGCAGTAAAACCAGGTCGACTGCCAGCCCCGGACCGAGTCGGGAAGGATCATAGCTGGGAAGGTGCTCTTGTTCCTCATTTGGATTCCAAGTCCTCCGCACATCTGTTTCACATGCGTCCTCTCGTCACTCGGGTCGGCCTTCTTGACCGACTGGGAGCGACATGTGAATATGTGCTTGAAGAGACCCCAGTGCGGTCGGCAACCCAAGAAATTTTCGCACATTGACATGAAGGCAGCAAGGTACACGATAGTGTTTGGAGTAAAGTGGTGGAGTTGAGCCCCGAAGAAATTCAGAAAACCACGAAAGAAAGGGTGGGGAGGCAAAGAAAACCCGCGGTCGACATGAGTGGCGAGGAGAACGCACTCACCCTCCCGCAGCCGCAGCTCGGTCTCGTTCCCCGGGAGCCGCGCCGATTCGTGGGGGATTAGTCCCCCCTCAACTAGATCGTCGAGGTCGTCCTGGCTAATCGTTGAGCGGATCCAATCACCCTAGATCCAGCCCAGCGGCAGGCCGGACCTTGACGAGGATCCACCTCGGCTGGTCCGCTTTCCTTTTGCCTTCGCCGTCGCCTTGTTTGCGTGCTCCAATGTCGTCGTCTTTGCCTTCCCCATGGCAGCAAATCGAGTCCGAGCGGAGCTACGACACCGAGAGCGGAAGCAGGGGCACGGAGAAATCTAAGGAGGAAGAAGGAGAATGAGGGCGCACTGTTCAAAAGCCCGGTCCGGTGCCTTTTATAAGGATACTTCTGAGTGACTGACTTGTAGGCCTGGACGATCTCATCAAATCCCACAACAGTCACACGCGCGATACGTGGCAAAAAAGGTGGTGCGGGGATCGAGGTGACCTGCCTAAACCGTCCCGATTACCACGGCCTCCCCCGCCCGGTGCGCTTCCCAAAATTCGAATCTCGCGAAATCCGCGGACAGCAGAACAACTTGTCAGACGGAAGGCATCCTCCACATCATCACTGAAGCTTTTCAGTAAAAGTTCACTCGACAAAAACTAAGAATGGATCAAGGCGACTGAAAAAGAAGTTGGTGTCATCACCTCAGTTCATTGATCCCGAACAAGATATACTCATAACAACGAAAAATGAGTCGGAAGCGTTCTCAACTCCTTCCTCACTCAAACCCTGATCCATTCGGGGGATAATGATGAAGCTATGTACCTAGGGTAGGGTCATGGATCTGTCCAAGATACCCTCTCCAAGGACATCTCTAAAAGAACTAGAAGCAGTCGAAGAAAAATCATCATCCACTCGACCATGAAGCTATGTTCCACTCGACAGTCTTGAAGACACTCGACCGTATGGACAATCACTCGACTACCAGAAGATCTAGAGCCACTCCACTCTGCAATGATCGGGAATTAAGTCATAGCCTTAATGGTCATTATGTATCTTTATTGCAGGCATTACCAGTAACGTCTCCATCTTTATGTACCTTAAACCCTTTGTAACTGAGGGCGGGAGGGGTCTGGTGAACTCTATATAAGCCACCCCCCTCCTCAGGGACAAAGGTTCACACCCTCTGTAACACACACGCATATAATCCAGTCAACCGCCTCCGGGCTCCAAGACGTAGGGCTGTTACTTCCTCTGAGAAGGGCCTGAACTCGTAAAACTCATGTGAACAACTCCTCTATAGCTAGGATCTTGCCTCTACATTCCTACCCCCCCTATTCTACTGTCAGACTTAGAACCACGACAGCCCCCCTTTCCTTCTCTTCTCCCCCTCCTTCCCTCCTTCTCCTAGTTGGAATAGGAAGGGGGGTGAATCCTACTTGGACCGGGAGTCCAAGTAGGACTCCCCCCATGGCGCACCCCCCTTGGGCCGGCCACCTCCCCCCCCT
>NC_041380.1:340930356-340935257 GCF_002162155.2 Triticum dicoccoides
TATACGTGGGAGGGGGGCACCCCAAAGGCACACCAAGTCTTTTCTTAGCCGTGTGCGGTGCCCCCCTCCACAGTTACACACCTCGGATATATCGTCGTAGTGCTTAGGCGAAGCCCTGCGCCGGTAACTTCATCATCACCATCCCCACACCGTCGTGCTGACGGAACTCTCCCTCGTCCTCAACTGGATCAAGATATCAAGGGACGTCATCGAGCTGAACGTGGAGGTGTCGTACATTTGGTGCTTGGATCGGTTGGATCGCGAAGATGTTCGACTACACCAACCGCATTACTAAACGCTTCCGCTTTCGGTCTACGAGGGTACGTGAACACACTCTCCCCTCTCGTTGATATGCATCTCCTAGATAGATCTTGCATGATCATAGGTAATTTTTTTGAAATATTGTGTTCCCCAACATGAATGACCCCCACTAAGCTCCACAATTTCTAGTTACACTGGCCCACATGCCATACCCACATTCAACGGTCCACACGTCCCACTCACAAAAAGTTGGTGCATCACACCACTTCGTTGTCGCCTTCCTCTTCTTCGTCTGTAGCCGGATGCCGCAGTATAGCCCGTCGTGTCAATTTTCCATGACACACCAAACCTCTAAAACTCCAAGCTCTTGCTACTTATGTCTTGCACTACATGTTGGGCAAGCATGCTAAAAGCGAGTGCCCTCTAGCCGATATACTCAAGGGCCCTATCAGTGACCTCCATGAAGATTTGCATATCCATGGAGATCCAACTATTTGCTCCTTCCATGATACTAAGATGACATGCCCACTATGTTTGTGTTTGATATTCTTGTAGGGTTGATACAAGAAGGGCCCTCTAACTGATGAGCAACGCGAAAAAGTTTTGGTTATGCACAACTAGGAGCTGGCCATTCGTCCATGTTTACCCAAGACATTCAAGCTCCTTAGTGAGGGGGCAATATTTTAGATAGATGGGTGGGGTTTCTGAGCCGAACAGGAAGAAAACCTTGACAGTGTTACCTTTTGGTGTTGACTCTAGTGTAAAGATAAATTAACATAGACTTTGTATGATTTGTAAAAAATTGCATGAGCCCTATAAAGTTCTTGGATAAGTGATGAGTTCGTAGATCCTCATGATCTACAAAACCAATATATTATCCGCAATGTAAGTAACACATGTAACTAATAGAGCCCTTTTCGAATAGGTCTAACTAACAATCTACCAACAACATATTTGACGTGATAGAATCCTATACAATATACCTAAATAGTTGATCCCCACTATCTCAATTCTCTCAACATGCACACATGCCACTGATGTATACTACGCAACCTTCTTCTTGTTGACTCTTGTTGGGCCTCCAAGCACATAGTTTTGTAGGACAGTAGCAATTTTCTCTCAAGTGGATGACCTAAGGTTTATCAATTAGGGAGGCGTAGGATGAAGATTGTCTCTCTCAAACAACCCTGCAACTAAATAATAAAGAGTCTCTTGTGTCCCCAACATACCCAATACAATGGTAAATTGTATAGGTGCACTAGTTCGGCGAAGAGATGGTGATACAAGTGCAATATGGATAGTAGATATAGGTTTTTGTGATATGAAAATATAAAAACAGCAAGGTAGCAAGTAGTAAAAGTGAGCAGAAACTGTATTGCAATGCTTGAAAACAAGGCCTAGGGTTCATACTTTCACTAGTGCAAAGTCTCTCAACAATGATAACATAATTAAATAATATGTCAATCCCTCAACGTGCGACAAAGAGTCACTCAAAAGTTCCTACCGCGGAGAACATAAGATGAAATTGCTTGTAGGGTACGAAACCACCTCAAAGTTATTCTTTCTGATCAATCTTTTGAGCTATTCCTATAAGTGTCACAAACAACCCTAGAGTTTGTACTAAAATAACACCATATGATACACATCATTAACCCTAATGTCATCCAGATACTCCAATGTCACCACAAGTATCCGTGGGTCAATTATACGATATGCATCAAACAGCTTCAGATTCATAATATTCAATCCAACAAAAAGAACCTCAAAGAGTGTCCCGAGATTTCTACCGGAGAAACAAGGATGAAAACATGCATCAACCCCTATGCATAGATTACCCCAATGTCACCTCGATAATCTGCGAGTTGAGTGCCAAAACATACTGTGACGCCCCCGATTTAATCGTACACTAATCATACACGCAAACGTGTACGATCAAGATCAGGGACTCACGGGAAGATATCACAACACAACTCTACAAATAAAATAAGTCATACAAGCATCATATTACAAGCCAGGGGCCTCGAGGGCTAGAATACAAGAGCTCGATCATAGACGAGTCAGCGGAAGCAACAGTATCTGAGTACAGACATAAGTTAAACAAGTTTGCCTTAAGAAGGCTAGCACAAACTGGGATACAGATCGAAAGAGGCGCAGGCCTCCTGCCTGGGATCCTCCTAAACTACTCCTGGTCGTCGTCAGCGGGCAGCATGTAGTAGTAGGCACCTCCGGTGTAGTAGGAGTCGTCGTCGACGGTGGCGTCTGGATCCTGGGCTCCAACATCTGGTTGCGACAACCAGGTAGAAGGGATAGGGGAAAAGAGGGAGAAAGCAACCATGAGTACTCATCCAAAGTACTCACAAGCAAGGAGCTACACTACATATGCATGGGTAAATGTGAAAAGGGCCATATCGGTGGACTGAACTGCAGAAAGCCAGAATAAGAGGGGGGGATAGCTAATCCTGTCGAAGACTACGCTTCTGGCAGCCTCCGCCTTGCAGCAAGTAGAAGAGAGTAGAATGAAGACCTCCAAGTAGCATCGTATAGCATAATCCTAACCGATGATCCTCTCCTCATCGCCCTGTGAGAGAGCGATCACCGGTTGTATCTGGCACTTGGAAGGGTGTGTTTTATTAAGTATCCGGTTCTAGTTGTCATAAGGTCAAGGTACAACTCCAAGTCGTCCTGTTACCGAAGATCACGGCTATTTGAATAGATTAACTTCCCTGCAGGGGTGCACCACATACCCCAACACGCTTGATCCCATTTGGCCGGACACACTTTTCGGGGTCATGCCCGGCCGCGAAAGATCAACACGTCGCAGCCCCACCTAGGCACAACAGAGAGGTCAGCACGCCAGTCTAAACCTAAGCGCACAGGGGTCTGGGCCCATCGCCCTTAGCACACCTGCACATTGCAAACGCGGCCGGAAGCAGAACTAGCCCCCTTAATACAAGAGCAGGCTTACGTTCCAATCCGGCGCGCGCCGCTCAGTCGCTGACGTCACGAAGGCTTCGGCTGATACCACGACGCCGGGATACCCATAACTACTCCCGCGTAGATGGTTAGTGTATATAAGCCAGATGGCCAGACTCAGATCAAATACCCAGATCTCGTTTAGCGTGTTAAGTATCCGCGAACGCTGACCAGGGCCAGGCCCACCTCTCTCCTAGGTGGTCTGAACCTGCCCTGTCGCTCCGCCTCAAAGATCCACTCGCGGGTGCTCCTACGAGCCGACCCGTCTTTAATCACCACATGTATCAAGTATAAAGTACATAGTACAAACCCGCGATCACCTCCCGAGTGATCACGACCCGATAGTATAGCACAGCAGATGGACAAGAATGTAGGGCCACAGATGGAAATACTAGCATCCTATACTAAGCAAGTAGGATTGCAGGTAAAGGTATCAACAGTAGTAGCAAGGACATGCTATGCATCACGATAGGAATAACGAAAGCAGTAACATGCTACACTACTCTAATGCAAGCAGTATAGAGGAGAGTAGGCGATATCTGGTGATCAAGGGGGGGCTTGCCTGGTTGCTCTGGCAAGAGAGAGGGGTCGTCAACACCGTAGTCGTACTGGGTAGCAGCGGCGTCGGTCTCGGTGTCTAGCGAGACAAGAGGGGGAAGAAACAATAAATATAATGCAAGCATATGCATAGTGATGCATGACATGACAAGTAACAACGTTAGAGGTGCCCTAACGCGGTAGTAGGTGATACCGGTGAAGGGGGGAAACATCCGGGAAAGTATCCCCGGTGTTTCGCGTTTTCGGGCAGAGGAGTCGGAGGGGGAAAGTTACGTGTTCGATAGGTTAGGGGGTGTGGCAGACGAACGGGCTGCGTATCCGGGTTCGTCTCGTCGTTCTGAGCAACTTTGATGTACAAAGTTTTTACATCCGATCTACGGTTTATTTTATATTAATTTCCAAAGTTTTTAATTCATTTTTAGAATTAACAAAATTAATTTATTTTAAAATTGCCATTATGATGTCAGCATGACGTCAGCGTGATGTCATCAGTCAACCAGTTAGTTGACTTAGACAAACTGACAGGCAGGTCCCACATGTCATTGGCTGAAGACTAATTATCTGTTAACTTTTAATTAGCAGGTTTAATTAGAGTTAATTAGTTAACTAAATAGGGTTAGTTAAGTTAATTACTTCACTAATTAATTAATTAATTTTATTAAGTCATTTTTTTATTTCCTTTTTCTTTTCTTCTCTTTTTTTTAACGTTCTGGGGCTGGGCCCCACATGTCTGTGGCCCATCGGGGCCTAGAGGGCGCGGGCGAGCGGGTGCGGGCGCTCGCCCGAACGGGGCGCGGGCAAGGCCGTGGCCGGCGATGGCCACCGGAGCGGCGGCGCGGCACCGGCAAGGGGAAGCAGGGGCGAGGCCAGGTGCAGTGGTGGCCGGCGGAGAGGCGGGGCCGCAAGGGCCACCGCAGGCGCGGCGGGCGCTAGGGAGGCGCAGCGGCAGTAGCGGTGCGTGGCCACGGCGGGGCTCGCGCGGTCGCGGTCGAGGGATAGGGGAGAGGGAGGCGGTTTGCTCACTTCGGAGAGTAAGGTCTGGGCAACGAGGCGCGGGGAGCGACTCGGGGAGGAGGACGAGGAGGTCCGGCGTGGGGAGGAGATCCGGC
>NC_041380.1:340935695-340944635 GCF_002162155.2 Triticum dicoccoides
CCCGGCTCTGCGAGGGGGGATGACGGCGATGTGGAGGCGGCGCTGGGGCGATGGGATCGGGGGGTTGCCCCGATCCAGATCGGGGAAGGGCGAGAGGGAGGAGTGGGAGAGAATGGGGGCGACGTGGGGGTGGGGGTTAGGGTTTCAGGGGGATAAGGTGGAGCGGGAGGGTCCGGCCGGGCCAGTGGGCTGGTCTGGCGGCCCATCGACCTGTCAGGCCGAGGCCCAGATGGGGATTTCCTTCCATCTTTTTTTTGTTTTACCTTTCGTCTTTTCTTTTTATTTATTCTTTTCTGTTTTAATTCATTTAAAAGCATCTAGGCCTTTTATAAAAATGCGTTTACTTCACCATAATTACCGATGCAATAATAGACATAGCCCAAACATTTTATTTTTAATATTTGAAAACTTTTATTGTCGACTTTAAATTTAAGTTAGAATTTGACGCTGTTTTGAATTATCCCGAGATTAGTAATAGTAATCACAGATGTCATGGCATCATTAGGAGAGTTTTACTGTAGCCAAATTATCCGGCCGTTACAAATCTCCTCCACTACAAGAAATCTCGTCCCGAGATTTAGGAGGTAGAAGGAAACAACGCGGGGTATTCATCACGTAGGCGATCCTCGCGTTCCCAAGTGGCTTCGTCTTCAGAGTGATTCGAGCACTGGACTTTGAGGAATTTGATCGCCTTCTGACGTGTGCGGCGTTCAGCTTGGTCAAGGATGCGGACCGGATGCTCTTTATAAGAGAGGTCCTGTTGCAATTCGAGCACTTCATGATCCACCGCTCGGCTTGGATCCTTGAAGCAATGGCGGAGTTGTGACACATGGAACACATCGTGAACCTGAGAAAGGTTCGGCGGAAGCTCCAGTTGATATGCCACCTTTCCACGCCTTTCGAGAATAGTGAAGGGACCGATATAGCGAGGAGCTAGCTTGCCCTTGATCCCGAAGCGGTGAGCACCCTTCATTGGTGTAACTCGAAGATAAGCCTTTTCGCCAGGTTGATAGACCATGTCTTGGTGATGACGGTCATACTGACTTTTCTGACATGACTGAGCAGTCTTGAGATTCTCGCGAATAATGCGGACTTGTTCTTCGGCCTGTTGGATAATATCCGGACCGAAGAGTGGATGTTCCCCAGTTTCTGACCAGTTCAGAGGGGTTCGACACTTTCGTCCATATAGCACTTCGAAGGGGGACATCTTCAGACTAGCTTGATAGCTATTATTATAAGAGAACTCGGCATATGGAAGAGATTCCTCCCATTTCTTGCCGAATGATATTACACAAGCTCAAAGCATGTCTTCGAGAACTTGGTTGACACGTTCAACATGTCCTTGCGACTGAGGATGAAATGGAGTACTGAACGACAGATGAGTTCCCATAGCTTCTTGGAAACTCGCCCAAAACCTTGAAGTGAATAAACTGCCACGGTCTGAACTGATAACCAGTGGGATACCATGAAGTGAAACAATTCTGGCCATGTAGAGAGTAGCAAGCTGACTAGCAGTGATTATCTCTTTGACCGCCAGAAAATGGGCAACTTTGGAAAGCCGGTCAATGACGACAAGAATAGCATCATTACCTTTCTGAGATTTGGGAAATCCAGTGACGAAGTCCATTTCAACATGGTCCCATTTCCATTCAGGAATAGAGATAGGTTGCAGAGTTCCAGTAGGCCTTTGATGCTCTGCTTTGATCCAGCGACAAACGTCACACTCAGCAACATAACGAGCAATGTCCTGCTTCATATTAGACCACCAGAATCTTTGACGAATATCCTGGTACATCTTTGTACTACCAGGATGGATGGACAGAGGCGTATCATGAGCTTCTTGCATAACCCTTTTAGTCTTATCCAGGTTTTTCTTCGAACATGGTACCACTAGGCGGCCTTTGAAATACAAGGCGCCATCGTCGGCGATCGTGAAGAATGAGGGCTTTCCTTCTGCTAGATGGCGTTTAATCTTATGGACTTCAGAGTCATAACCTTGAATAGTCTTTATACCAGCTACCAGATCTGGTACGACAGCCAGGGTATTTAGAGAATCCTTAGTAACAACAAGAAGATTCATCTTGCGGAACTCTGGGGGAGGGGAGCGAGTGATCCAGGAGGAATAATATGGAGGTTCAGCTTTCTAAATTCTTCGACGAGCGAGGGCTGAACTTTGTGAACCTGGAGGTGGTTGCAGTAAGACTTGCGGCTCAAGGCATCAGCCATTACATTAGCCTTGCCGGGGGTATAGGATATACCCACGTCAAAGTCTGCAATAGTCTCCATCCATCTTTGCTGACGGAGGTTCAGATCTGGCTGAGTAAACAGATACTTCAGACTTTGGTGATCGGTGAAGATCTCGCAACGATTACCGAGAAGGTAGTGTCGCCACTGCTTCAGTGCATGAATGACAGCAGCAAGCTCGAGGTCGTGAACTGGGTAGTTTTCTTCGTGAGGGCATAGTTGACGGGAGGCATAAGCAATCACTCTGCGCTCCTGCATTAGGACACAGCCTAATCCTTGACGGGAAGCGTCGCAGTAAATGACGAAGTCCTTCTTAGTATCAGGTGGAGCTAGCACGGGGGCAGAAGTCAACTTGTCTTTGAGCGCCTAGAAACTTTCCTGACACTTGTCTGTCCAGTCAAACTTGACACCCTTATGCAACAGATTAGTCAGAGGCCTGGCAATCTTGGAGAAGTTCTCGACGAATCGACGGCAATAGCTGGCGAGACCGAGAAAACTTCGGACTTGCTTGACGTTCTTCGAAGGGGTCCAATCGAGAATAGCCTGAACTCGTTCAGGGCTGACGGCAATACCATCCTTGGAGATGACATGCCCAAGATAGGTTACTTCGGGGAGCCAGAACTCACACTTGGAATACTTAGCATACAGTTGATGCTCTCGAAGTTTTTCCAGCACAAGACGAAGATGTGCAGCATGTTCTTTGAGAACTTGGTAAATACAAGGATATTGTCCAAATAAAGCACGACGAACTTGTCGAGGTAATCCATGAATATATAGTTCATCAGACGAGAGAAGGTGGCTGGAGCATTCGTTAAGCCGAATGACATGACAGTGTACTCGTATGATCCATACCAAGTCACGAAGGCGGTTTTTGGGATGTCCTCTTCACGAACACGGATCTGGTGGTAACCCAACCTCAAGTTGAGTTTGGAGAACACTGATGAGCCAGCCAGTTGATCATAAAGATCATTGATCCGAGGAAGAGGGTATTTATTCTGAATGGTAGCTTGGTTTATAGGACGGTAGTCTTGGACTAATCGGTTTGTCCCATCCTTCTTCCTAACAAAGAGAGAAGGTGCTCCCCAAGGAGAGCAACTTGGGCGAATGAAACCTTTGACAAGAGACTTGTCGATTTCCTCCTTAAGCTCAATGAGCTCATGCGGCGGCATCTTGTAGGTTCGTTTAGCTATAGGGGTGGTGTCGGGTTTCAAGTCGATGATGAATTCGACAGCTCTAGCAGGGGGAATCCCTGGAAGTTCTTCTGGGAAGACGTCTTGGAATTCACGAACGACGGAATGTTTTCAATGCCCTCGAGTGGTGCAGCGTTCAACGCATTCAAGGCATAAAGACGTGCCTCGGCGTTCTGAACTAGATGAGCTTGGTAAGCAATTATTTCATCAGAAGGGTGTAGCAGATGGACGACCTTAGTGGCGCAAACTATAGAAGCAGTATGCGCTTTTAACCAATCCATTCCCAGAATGAGGTCGATGCTACAGGACTTTAGTACGATGGGGGAGGCAAGGAATTCCAGTCCTTCAATTTCAACGGGAACGTTGTGACTAACCATAGAGGTTCGACACTGGCCCGCAGGAGTGTGTACCACAATCGCAGTGTTCATCTCTTCGTATTTAATGCCATGCATGAATGCAAACTCAGCTGATATGAATGAATGCGATGCTCCCGTATCAAATAAAACAGATGCTGGTATTGAATTTACGAGGAGTGTACCCATCACGGTAGCAGGCTGGTCTAGAACTTCATTGAGATCAACATGGTTGGCATGAACACGACCATAAGACTTGGCACTGTTGTTGCGAGGCTGGTTGCTTCCACGGCCAGCTGTGGGGAGGGCCAGTTGATTCTGGTTCTGATTGCAATCCCTAGCACGGTGACCTGGCTGACCACACTTGTAGCAGAGACCATTATTGGGAGTGGGAACAGGAGCTTGTGGTGGTGGAGCTGGAAGTCTTGGCTGCCTAGTTGGAGGAGCAGGCAGACGAGGTGCAGCATAGGTCTGCCTTGGGGCAGGTGCATTTGGCTGGTACATACTGTTGGGAATCCATATCTTACGCTTCTGTGAAGGCGGGCCCGAAGATGAGCCCGTGTCACAGTTGCGCCTGTGAGAGCCCTGGTATTCCTGCAGACCAGTTTCGACATTGATGGCCTTGTTCACCAGGGTGGCGAAATCAGCAAAGTCATGCACTAGAAGTGCGAGCTTGATGTCAGCTTGAAGGCCATCACGGAACTTCTCCTGTCTGCGTGCCTCAGTTGCAATGTCTTCTTCAGCATAGCGGGACAAGTCAAGAAACTCCCGTTGGTAAGCTTCCACAGTTTTGTTGCCTTGGGTGAGATTGCGGAACTCACGCTTCTTCCGGTCCATGACTCCCTGAGGAATGAAGCGAGCACGGAAGGTAGCTTGGAAGTCTGGCCAGGTGATGATTGTTCCAGCTGGCAGAGTACGCCTGTGGCTGTCCCACCATTGAGCTGCGGGTCCTTTCAGAAAGAAGGAAGCAAAGGTGACATAGCTGGCAAGGGCTACATCAGCAGACTCCATCTCATAGGTGATGTCACGGAGCCAGTCATTAGCATCCAGAGGCTGAGTTGAGCTGCGGTACACGGTGGGGTTGAGGCGCATGAAATCCTGCAGAGTCACTTGGGTTGGCTGCTGGTTCATATTGGGGCGAGGAAACTGAGCCATAATATTCTCCATGAACTGACGATTCAGCTCAAACTGTTGCATCATCACAGCCATGTACTCAGGCGGTGGTGGGGCGTTGCCACCACGACCATGACCACCTGGTCTAACCATACTGCTAATATTTAACAAGGGTAGTTCAGCATTGAGAAATTTGCAAAAACAAGAATCATTCATGATGAAACATGCACAACGAAAGCAGCACGATAGATACTACATAGTAGTCGGCATATCTTACAAAAGAGATCATGCATAGAGTTCGTTACACAGTGTTCAGTACATAGGCTAAGACATCATAGGCGGCACACAGGCTCGCGGCGAATGCAGCTAACACTAATAAGCAAGTCTACGTCAGTCCCATGCGGTACTGCGGAGGTAGGTGTAGCCCGGCAGCTGGTAGTGACGCGAAGGGAAGACCTCCACGCGAGTAGCCTGGGGTCCGTGGATACTCTGGTGCGGAACCCGATGCGCAGGTGGCAGGAGAGGACCCAATGTAGGAGAGTAGCCTCCCACATCTGGCCAGCCGACGCCCTGGGGCATCACGGTCCGGGCAGGGTAGATCGCAGAACGCGACAGATCACCAGAGCGGACAGAGGGGTGCAACAGCGTCAGAGCACGATACAGGTGCTGACGGGTGGTGTACAACTCGTGGCGAAGAGCTCAGTTAGCTCTATCCAGCCCATCAGCATGCAGAACCAGCTTCTGATGGTAGAAGGGTTCTCGGGTGACAGTGGAGTAGGCAGCAGTGTAGTATCCCTCCGCACCAACATCGGATGCGATAGCAATGTGCCTGAAGGGGGAGGTGTCCAACTCCTGATACTCTCCACGAAGACGTGTCAGAGCAGCATAAGCAGCATCGTGGACCACCATATCGATAGTCACTCCAACACCATGAGCAGTGTGCAGCACGGTAGTGGAGTCATACTCCCGAGAGTAGAGGTGGACGATGGCACGGTACTGCTCCTGGTTGAAGTCCTGATACTCCTCATAGACGGTGTACTCAGGGTGCCAGCGATAACCCAGATAGGTCATCATCTCAACCAACACAGCAGGTGATCCTGAGGCACCAATGGCCGTCGTGTGGCGCACGACCTGCCTCGTGGGTTCCATCTGAAAACAAAGATGTTTTCACAGGAGTCAAATGACAATGTGGATAATGTTCAAGTACTACTCTAAAGAATATCTAGGGCTTATCCAACTTTGGGGTGAACGTGGTCACGGGATCCTAGTGTTAGAGTTAGTAAAATCATTTAACCCGAGTAGGAGAGAGTTCAGGGTCCCAGAGTAAGGATCGAGGAGTAAAAGATCCTAATACCACCCAGATGGCGACGTGGGCCCATAAGGCACACAACCATGTTAGTAAAAGTTTTTGTAATGTCTAGACTCAACTTCGGCAAAGGAGTGTGGAAGGGGGATTCCTACAGGCAGTCGGCTCTGATACCAACTTGTGACGCCCCCGATTTAATCGTACACTAATCATACACGCAAACATGTACGATCAAGATCAGGGACTCACGGGAAGACATCACAACACAACTCTACAAATAAAATAAGTCATACAAGCATCATATTACAAGCCAGGGGCCTCGAGGGCTCGAGTACAAGAGCTCGATCATAGACGAGTCAGCGGAAGCAACAATATCTGAGTACAGACATAAGTTAAACAAGTTTGCCTTAAGAAGGCTAGCACAAACTGGGATACAGATCGAAAGAGGCGCAAGCCTCCTGCCTGGGATCCTCCTAAACTACTTCTAGTCGTCGTCAGCGGGCAGCATGTAGTAGTAGGCACCTCCGGTGTAGTAGGAGTCGTCGTCGACGGTGGCGTCTGGATTCTGGGCTCCAACATCTGGTTGCGACAACCAGGTAGAAGGGATAGGGGAAAAGAGGGAGAAAGCAACCGTGAGTACTCATCCAAAGTACTTGCAAGCAAGGAGCTACACTACATATGCATGGGTAAATGTGAAAAGGGCCATATCGGTGGACTGAACTGCAGAAAGCCAGAATAAGAGGGGGGATAGCTAATCATGTCGAAGACTACGCTTCTGGCAGCCTCCGCCTTGCAGCAAGTAGAGGAGAGTAGAATGAAGACCTCCAAGTAGCATCGTATAGCATAATCCTAACCGATGATCCTCTCCTCGTCGCCCTGTGAGAGAGCGATCACCGGTTGTATCTGGCACTTGGAAGGGTGTGTTTTATTAAGTATCCGGTTCTAGTTGTCATAAGGTCAAGGTACAACTCCAAGTCGTCCTGTTACCGAAGATCACGGCTATTCGAATAGATTAACTTCCCTGCAGGGGTGCACCACATACCCCAACACGCTTGATCCCATTTGGCCGGACACACTTTTCGGGGTCATGCCCGGCCGCGAAAGATCAACACGTCGCAGCCCCACCTAGGCACAACAGAGAGGTCAGCACGCCGGTCTAAACCTAAGCGCACAGGGGTCTGGGCCCATCGCCCTTAGCACACCTGCACGTTGCGAACGCGGCCGGAAGCAGAACTAGCCCCCTTAATACAAGAGCAGGCTTACGTTCCAATCCAGCACGCGCCGGTGAGTCGCTGACATCACGAAGGCTTCGGCTGATACCACGACGCCGGGATACCCATAACTACTCCCGCGTAGATGGTTAGTGCGTATAAGCCAGATGGCCAGACTCAGATCAAATACCTAGATCTCGTTTAGCGTGTTAAGTATCCGCGAACGCTGACAAGGGCCAGGCCCACCTCTCTCCTAGGTGGTCTGAACCTGCCCTGTCGCTCCGCCTCAAAGATCCACTCGCGGGTGCTCGTACGAGCCGACCCGTCTTTAATCACCACATGTATCAAGTATAAAGTACATAGTATAAACCCGCGATCACCTCCCGAGTGATCACGGCCCGATAGTGTAGCACAGCAGACGGACAAGAATGTAGGGCCACAGATGGAAATACTAGCATCCTATACTAAGCAAGTAGGATTGCAGGTAAAGGTATCAACAGTAGTAGCAAGGACAGGCTATGCATCAGGATAGGAATAACGAAAGCAGTAACATGCTACACTACTCGAATGCAAGCAGTATAGAGGAGAGTAGGCGATATCTGGTGATCAAGGGGGGGGGGCTTGCCTGGTTGCTCTGGCAAGAGAGAGGGGTCGTCAACACCGTAGTCGTACTGGGTAGCAGCGGCGTCGGTCTCGGTGTCTAGCGAGAGAAGAGGGGGAAGAAACAATAAATATAATGCAAGCATATGCATAGTGATGCATGACATGACAAGTAACGGCGTTAGAGGTGCCCTAACGCGGTAGTAGGTGATACCGGTGAAGGGGGGAAACATCCGGGAAAGTATCCCCGGTGTTTCGCGTTTTCGGGCAGAGGAGCCGGAGGGGGAAAGTTACGTGTTCGATAGGTCAGGGGGGTGTGGCGGACGAACGGGCTGCGTATCCGGGTTCGTCTCGTCGTTCTGAGCAACTTTGATGTACAAAGTTTTTACATCCGATCTACGGTTTATTTTATAGTAATTTCCAAAGTTTTTAATTCATTTTTAGAATTAACAGAATTAATTTATTTTAAAATTGCCATTATGATGTCAGCATGAGGTCAGCGTGATGTCATCAGTCAACCAGTTAGTTGACTTAGACAAACTGACAGGCAGGTCCCACATGTCATTGGCTGAAGACTAATTATCTGTTAACTTTTAATTAGCAGGTTTAATTAGAGTTAATTAGTTAACTAAATAGGGTTAGTTAAGTTAATTACTTCACTAATTAATTAATTAATTTTATTAAGTCATTTTTTATTTCCTTTTTCTTTTCTTCTCTTTTTTTTAACGTTCTGGGGCCGGGCCCCACATGTCTGTGGCCCATCGGGGCCTAGAGGGCGCGGGCGAGCGGGTGCGGGCGCTCGCCCGAACGGGGCGCGGGCAAGGCCGTGGCCGGCGATGGCCACCGGAGCGGCGGCGCGGCACCGGCAAGGGGAAGCAGGGGCGAGGCCAGGTGCAGTGGTGGCCGGCGGAGAGGCGGGGCCG
>NC_041380.1:340944954-340948926 GCF_002162155.2 Triticum dicoccoides
GGCGACAGGAGGGGGGCCGGCTCTGCGAGGGGGGATGGCGGCGACGTGGAGGCGGCGCTGGGGCGATGGGATCGAGGGGTTGCCCCGATCCAGATCGGGGAAGGGCGAGAGGGAGGAGTGGGAGAGAATGGGGGCGACGTGGGGGCGGGGGTTAGGGTTTCAGGGGGATAAGGTGGAGTGGGAGGGTCCGGCCGGGCCAGTGGGCTGGTCTGGCGGCCCATCGGCCTGTCGGGCCGAGGCCCAGATGGGGGTTTCCTTCCGTCTTTTTTTTGTTTTACCTTTCGTCTTTTCTTTTTATTTATTCTTTTCTGTTTTAATTCATTTAAAAGCATCTAGGCCTTTTATAAAAATGCGTTTACTTCACCATAATTACCGATGCAATAATAGACATAGCCCAAACATTTTATTTTTAATATTTGAAAACTTTTATTGTCGACTTTAAATTTAAGTTAGAATTTGACGCGGTTTTGAATTATCCCGATATTAGTAATAGTAATCGCAGATGTCATGGCATCATTAGGAGAGTTTTACTGTAGCCAAATTATTCGGGCGTTACACATACATCAAGTGAGTCAATAGAACACCCCATCGTCACCACGGGTATCCCACGCAAGACATACATCAAGTGTTCTCAAATCCATAAAAGTATTCAATCCGATAATAGTGAAACCTCAAAGGTAAAACTCAATTCATCACAAGAATATAGAGAGGGAGAAACACCATATGATCCAACTATAGTAACAAAGCTCGCGGTACATCAAGATCATGCCAAATCAAGAACACGAGAGCGAGAGATTAAACACATAACTACTGGTACATACCCTCATCCCCGAGGGTGAACTACTCCATCCTCATCATGGTGGACGCCGGGATGATGAAGATGGCCTCCGAGGATGGTTTCCCCCTCCGGTAGGGTGCCAGAACGGGCTCCCGATTGGTTTTTCATGGTTACAGAGGCTTGCGGTGGCAGAACTTCCAACCTAGGGTTCTTTTGGAGGTTTGGGTATTTTTAAGAATTTTTGGTGTCGGTCTCATGTCAAGGGGGTGCCCGAGGGGCCCACAAGCCGTGGGGGTGCGCCCCTAGGCTTGTGGCCTCCTCGGTCACTTCCTGGCCCAGCTCCGGTGCTTCGGAGGTCTCTTTTGGTCCATAAAAAATCACCGTAAATTTTCAGCCCATTCCGAGAACTTTTATTTCTGCACAAAAAATGACACCACGGTAGTTCTGCTAAAAACAACGATAGTCTGGGTTAGTTCTAATCAAATCATAACAAAACCATATAAAATTGTTGTAAACATGATATGAATACTTCATAAATTATACTCCCTCCGTTCCCAAATATAAGTTTTTTTAGAGGTTCCAACAAGTGACTACATACGGAGCAAAATGAGTGAATCTACACTCTAAAATATGTCTACATACATCCGTATGTTGTAGTCCATTTGAAAGGACTAAAAAGACTTATATTTAGGAACGGAGGGAGTAGATACGTTGGAGACGTATCAGCCACCTCACCACCCTACTAATTATTTCTCTTAACATGCACGGGTAATGACATTTATATTATCTGTCGACATGCACACGTCTCATCTCACCGCACGTGCCACCTCATCAAACACACTAATTATATCTTTCTTAACATGCATGGGAAATGCAACTTACGTCTATATATATTTACAACTATATAGTAATAAATACAATATATTATATCTATTTTAATTTTTATTTTAATTTCATCAAAAAATATTGCAACCAATCATCGCAGCAATGCGAGGTATCATCTAGTATACCTAAGGGAGTCATCCCCGCTAACTTATTTATCTCAACATGCAAGCATGCCATCTCACTATACAATTATGAATGGGATAAGGCCCACCTCAACATGCATGAGAAAAGACCTACCACAACATTCACCATGCATGAGAAAATGTATTTCATTAAATTATTCTACTTATATTCAATGAATATTGTGACAACTATACATAATCTATATACCTAATGCCGCCTGTAATAGGAGCACAATAACTAGTATCATGCATGTCAACTAGGCAATTTTAAATTTTGATGATGCGACATAAAATAAATGAATAAATAAAAGGTTGAGTACCATATCATGATACCGTATCATAATAAAACTACTATATGTCTTGCATGACAATAAATGAGATAATCTAAGATACTAATCTATGATACGGTATGCATTACGGATGTAGTACCATACGCTAGTATCATATGCACAATACTGAATTATAATACTACCCACTACGGGCAACCCGAGTCATCCCCACTAGCTTATTTATCTCAACATGCATGCCACCTCACCATACAATTATGGATGAGATAAAACTCACCTCAACATGCAAGCATGCAGGAGAAAAGACCTACCACAACATTAAACCATGCATGGGAAAATGTTTTTCATTAAATTATTCTACTTACATTCAATAAATATTGCTACAACTATACGTAATGTAATATAATAAGTTATATGTATTTTTAATTTTGGTTCTTATGTTATCAACCCAAATTTTTATCAATAAATTCTCACAGCAACGCGCGGTTTCCTTTAGTTAACTTAAAACTCCAATGCAGTGAGGGCATGATAGAGCCTTCTCGATGAGGTCACTGGGAATGCAAAGAGAAACCTTCATGCTTGTTAGCACTCGAGCTCAACTTCGGATGACTCAAAAAGAAAGGAGCCAACATGAGCCCAAATTGCTATTCAACTAAAAATGAGTTGAACCAAAATCAGCTCAGTAAATTTTGGCTTCATACACCCTGCAACAACGTAAATGCTATGGATATTTTTATAGATGCATATATATGCAACTAATTTATTTGCACTTCTCATTTGTAATGCAATAATTTATTATGTAGGTTAGGTACACGTCAACGATTATCTTACATGCATTACATATTTGTTTTGTTTCAAAACTATGACGCATGTGTTGTAGTTTATTATGTACATCCTTTGTTTCACAAATGGTACACCAAGTTTTAACTTCATTACCATAATTCCATTTTGACCGGTGTATTTTTATATTTCTATTTGTAGTTGTTGTGGTATTACCATGTTCGAGAATTTTACATTGCCTAACAAGTGGATTGTTTTTTTTCATATATTTTGTCTTGCTCAAAAGTTGCCCAAGATTACAAGTCGAGTAAGAGCTCAATCCCTAACTCGACCTCTAGGTGAGCACAAATCGAGTTAGCATTTTTTTCTTAAACAAACTCATCCTTGCATGTTTCCAGCCCTAGAGGCGAATGTGATAAACACATCAAAACACATGTGTGTATGCATGCCCGCGTGTATGTGACAGCCAACACCGACCGTAACAAAATCATTTAGAGGAAAACATGTATATTAAAATTTAACAAGTTTTTCGCGGTTAGGAATATTACTAACAAAAATACGCTCTAGAATATGAAACAATATTTTCAGCAGCCGTTACGAAATGGTCTTTTTAGAACTGTGGACTATACGAAAGCACTATCTCAAGGGGTTTTAGACAGCAGATCAAGATTTTTTTATCTGTTTCTGGGGCCACACAAAAAACGTGTGGTATAAGCTATATCCGGCTGATTTAAGACCACATTGATCAGTCACTCAAAGCATTCCCGGTTTACTCGCATCCGAATTAATCTTTTCTTACTTATCTCGCTCGGTTATTTATGAGTTTGGATTAGCTGCGGTGTCCGTACACACCGGTCCTTCCGCTCCCCGCAGACGATCCCCCCCTCGGAAGCCCAGCATCGGGAGGCGGAGATCTACCGGGCAGTCGGCCGCACGCCACTCCCTCGCTGCCACTGCCGCCGCGGCCACTGACAGCCGGGTCCCACTCAGCGGGGGCCACAGGTCATCGACGGGTCTCGCAGGCAGGTCGCCCCCACGTCGCCGCCCCCCGCCCTCGCCACGTCACCGCCGAAATCATTAGTATTTTGCTCCCTTTCGCGACCCCGTTTGTTAAGCGTCC
>NC_041380.1:340949367-340950549 GCF_002162155.2 Triticum dicoccoides
CCTCCTCCCAGCTCGCGCGGGAGACACTGGTCAGAGGCCAGGCCGAGCGCGGCGGGGCGTGGGGGGCGAGCTCCGCTGGTCCCGAGGGCACCGGAGGGCCGTCGGCGCTGCCTCCGGCGGACGGCGGGGCGGCATGGGCAGGAACGGGAGCGTCAAGCGGGGCGCGGCCGCCGCGGCGCCTCCGTCGTTCACGGTGAACCCGGCCGACTACCGGCTCATGGAGGAGGTGGGCTACGGCGCGCATGCCGTCGTGTACCGCGCGCTCTTCCTCCCCAGGAACCAGACCGTTGCCGTCAAGTGCCTGGATCTCGACCAGCTCAACAACAACATCGTGAGCATCCGTCTCGTCCCTCCCTCCCTCCCTCCCTGCTCTCTTACGGCTTCGGCGCTGGGTTGCTTCTGGGCGTCCTCTGCTGTTTGATCTGGCGAGAGATCCATTGGTTGATTGGAGTGGATCCTACTGCTGATTCGGTAGCTTTGGAGATCGCGCTGGAATTTGGCCTGTCTAGCGTCCTATTAGCCTCGCGTGCTCCAGGATTTGCTTCTACATAATATAGTGACATTAATAAATTAGCATTTTTAATGATGCGCCACTAGTCGTTGTGAATAGGCTAGGACGATCAGTTGAGTCCTGAATATGCAGCATTTTCAATTCTTAGGGTGGCTGTATTTTTGGATGTTTTCTTTTGGCTTGCAGCTGGTTGAGAGGGTCAGTTATTTTTGCTAGAATGTTGCAACATCGGCAACTATCATTTACTTCGAGCAATTTTTTTGCCGATGTATGAACCTGATGGTGGTGGATACGGCATAGTGTCACTGCCAGAACCCTGCCTGGAGAGGGGAGGTGCTTAAATTTGCATGCATGCTGCATGGGCAGGGACGCGGTCATGCAGCTTGGCCTTGTGCTTCCATTTGGGTGGGCACACGTGTTCGTTGACGACGAAGGTCTTAGGAGAAGGGGACATTGTCGTCTACTAGAATTCATGACTCATAGATAGATACAAGGATCAGCATTTCCTAGTGCTACGTAAGATTATGCGGTTCGTACCATGACATTATCCTTTTGGGGTTTGGGAGGATGTCGTTATTATACATCTCTACATGAACATGTATACCATACACGTATGCCAACAAGCTCAAGTATCGGCTAACCAAAGCTCAATCGATGTCTCTTATATTTAC
>NC_041380.1:340950818-340962091 GCF_002162155.2 Triticum dicoccoides
GTAACCAAAGAGAAGTAAAGTCGTAAACTCGCGACTCTTGTTTTGTACATTCCAATTGTAGTTTCTCCTGCACCATTTGTCGTTAGTGCACTCGAAGACAATCATACAATTTTCTCTAAAAGAAACCCACATTGCATACCAAATTGTCATACAGGCTACTTGTTTTGGGGGAGTTAGTGATACCTTTTTCGCATATGTGATATGTTAACTAGGGTGCAAGCGGCATCCCACTTCGTCCTGCAAAACTCATCAATTAGCTCATCAGTTAATGTAAAATTAACTCTACATTTGTACCGTGGTATTGTCTGCCATTCCGCCCCACTTGCACCCCTAATGCTAACACTGCGTAGTGTCAAATGTCAACATATTTCTTTTCTTGGTTTCTTCCCTTTCTGGAGGCTATAAATGAATTTAGATCTTACAAATGTATATCATTTGCAGGATGAAGTACAAAGGGAGGCTCAAATAATGAGCTTGATCGATCACCCTAATGTCATCAGGGCTTACTGCTCATTTGTTGTGGAGCACAGTCTTTGGGTCATAATGCCATTCATGACGGAGGGTTCATGTTTACACTTGATGAAGATTGCGTATCCTGAAGGTTTCGAGGAACCTGTTATTGCATCAATTTTAAAAGAAACACTCAAGGCTCTGGAGTACCTTCATAGGCAAGGGCAAATCCATCGTGATATCAAGGTTAGCTTCTATAGAAGATTCCTGTGCAGTTCTTATATTGTTTGATGTGGTTTGTGATGATTCTTTATTTTTGCTCAATATGGCACTATGCAGGCTGGTAACATCCTTATTGATAGTGCTGGTGTAGTGAAGCTTGGGGACTTTGGCGTTTCTGCTTGTATGTTTGATAGAGGTGATAGGCAAAGATCTAGGAACACATTTGTTGGAACTCCATGCTGGTAAGTAGATTTCTGTATCTTGATGCTAGGGATCAAATTAATATTATAGAACTTGAGAATGTTTTGACCCTTTTTCTTTTGTTTCTAATTTTACCTTTTAGGATGGCTCCAGAAGTTCTCCAGCCTGGCACTGGATATAACTTTAAGTATGTTACATTTCTAATTGTGCATACAAATGCACATACCTTTTGGTAACAAATGTGTTTTAGGAATTGTTGTTTGATTTTATGTCATAAAGAGCATCACTGCAGTCACCTTGGACGTCTTCTATGCATTGTACCTTTGTGTTCTTATTATTTTCTGTATGAATTCATTGCTATTATTCTTTTTAATAACCATCACCATGAAAAATGAAGTTTTGCTAAAATTACATTTCTGGAGGTGGTAATAGCCGGGCCCGGGTACTTTCTTTTATAGGGACTCTTATCTTTGCAACTCCTGCATCGCACATCATCATCTTATAGGCAAGGATGGGGCTATCCTTTCCATTATAAATTACAAATCCAGAATATAGTAAGGATAATGTACTGACAAGAGTGTCAGACAAATATTGTATCTTATTTTTAAGTTCAGCAGCCTGTTGTTGCGATTTTGGCTTTTATGTTAATAAGTATTTCATAATGGTGTCATGCTTGCTTTTAGTACTCCAGAAATGTTAATCTTCACAAAGATGTTCGTTGATAGTCTGTCCCCAGATAACTCATGCCATGCCATGGACAAATCACCTGATGTTCGGAGACTTACTTTCATATTGAATTAAATGGCTTGTCAAGATCCAGCACCCTGATGCTTTTTTTGGCATTTTATTTACTAACCGAGATGGACTAACAGCTAATATCCATATTTTTACAGAGCCGATATATGGTCGTTTGGAATCACTGCACTTGAACTAGCGCATGGACATGCTCCATTTTCGAAGTACCCCCCTATGAAGGTAACGATTTGATTTCATCTGCAATGTAAAGTAATTAATCATTTATGTGATTTTTTGCTTTTGATATTGTGATGGTGTATGGGTTGGTGATGACTAATATTTTTTTTATACCTACGGGCCAGTGACTCATTCCACACCTCATACTAATATTATAGTACAACAGTATAATCTACACACTTATTTGTATTCTATTTCCATTGGCCAAGGGCATCTGCTGGTCATGCCCTGTACCCTCATATTGCACAAGGGTAACATATCCATGCAAATCCTCATGTTTTTTAAATATGGTTCCTTTTGGCTACAGGTTCTTCTCATGACTCTCCAGAATGCGCCACCTGGTCTTGACTATGACCGAGACAGAAGATTTTCGAAGGTAATTTTGATCCTTTCAGCTAATTATTGGGTTTTTGGACCATTTATGTGGTTGAAAACTACAATAGAGTATATTCTACTGTTTACCTTTTGATGAACCATTTTCACTTGTGCTCAGGCATTTAAAGAGATGGTTGCGATGTGCTTGGTGAAAGATCAAACAAAGAGACCGACGGCTGAGAAGTTGCTCAAGCATTCATTTTTCAAAACTGCAAAACCTCCAGAATCGACAATGAAGGGTATGTTAACTGATCTGCCTCCTCTATGGGAGCGTGTAAAGGCACTCCAGGTAACTACTTTTCTTCTGCTTTTTTATCTCAAAAATCACAATGTATTTCATATCTGACAGTTCTTACATATTTCCAGCTTAAAGACGCAGCACAATTGGCTTTGAAGAAAATGCCTTCTTCTGAGCAGGAGGCACTTTCCCTGGTTGGTGATATTAAACCTTCATGTCTATATTTTGTGGTTCTGTTTCAGTTTGCTCTCATGTATGTTTAAGGCTATTTCGCATTTACAATTATTGCATAAGTTTCTTAGTAACTTCTAGAACAGGCCAGATCAACCTGTGAGTTGTTGATTAAAAAAAACCACATCAGTGCTGTCTTCAAAAGTGCGATCTAGTATATGGGTGTTGTATACTCATATAGTGCACAAGGTAGGTAGACAACCCTAGGTTGTGGTAGTTTTTGTTGGATATACCTTGTGATTGATTGGTATTTTGCACTAGATATCAACTTAGCAAAGCATAGGCGTATAGTGCCATGTTTTTCAATGATGATGAATCATTGCATCATAAGTTATCTTGTAACAAGGTTGTTTGAAAAATAACAAATTCAGTGTTTAGGATCTTGATGATAAAGTTTAGAAACCTGACAAGAATGACTGTAAGATAGGCTTCTGGTACTTGGGGAATTAGGACCCTAGAACACTAAGAGAACCTTCTTATGTTCTGCATTTCTCTTTCTTACCTTCACTCATCTGCCTCATACAACTGTTCCATGTGTAGTCACATGTTTCTGCAATGAATGTCTCTTCTCGCTATAAATTCTGTGGGAAATTGCACTTATATGTTTTAGTTCCCTATAAATTATTTAATATTTTGGGTTTATAAATGTGTCTCCTTTTTAATAATCATGGTTGTTAAGTCATCCTTCGATCAACCTAATTGTTTCTCATGCTTGATCGGTTTATCCAACAGAGTGAATACCAGCGAGGTGTTAGTGCGTGGCACTTTGATATTGAAGACCTCAAGGCTCAAGCATCACTAGTAAAGTTTACTGTTTTCTTTTTGCTTAACTTCCATTATACCTTAATTGCCTTATTATTAAGCTATCTAAGTTTCCAGATTTATGAGGATGAACCATCTGAAACAAAAGAGGATGATGTCGCTGCAAGAATCATTGAATCTGAAAAGGTTTTGTAGATTCATGACTACCTTTCTTTATAGAAGAGCCATTTAACAGTCCTCTTTAGAAAAGCTTCAAGTTACTTTCCAAGTGCGCAGAAATGTTATGAATTTGGAATATTGTCCAGCATTCAGCAGACCAAATAGCTTAAATTGTAATATCCTCCTTATTTTTTCTTGTTGACCAAACATAGCAATCTCAATGTGTGTCACGCTCTCTGTGTTTTGGAATTTTAATTGTTGTTGCCCATGATCAAACTGTTGCCAGGAATTTTGGAATGTCCCACTGAAAGTTCTTAACTATGGTCTATGGGTGTAAGTTGTGTGAGTGGGAAATCATCATAATACCAGGCTTGTTGTGCAAAATGATGGAGGAAAAACTAGACTTATAACCATATTGACAATTTTACTTGATTCCGATTTTTCCTGGCTGGATCTAGGCAGATCCAGCATCAGCAAACTTGAGAAATGCACCCTGTGATAACTGTATAGGATACCTAGGTGCAACGCAGCTCCCGTTTTATAAGTTAATTTTACAACATGAAGAAAAGCACATATTGGATATTTCTGTTGTAACAGTTCTTTTTTTCGTCATCAGAGTTTATATTCGAGGACCCCTTCAGGACAGTCGTCATCTGCAAATGAAAATACCTGCAGGTTAAGCAAAAAACTGCTGCATGTTGTTAAGTTTATTTAAACTTTTTTTTGATATTTACCATCATCTGCGAATGAAAATAACTGTAGCAAAGCAAAACTCTTGGCTATGTTCTGGTGATAAATCTTCCTAGAACTTTAAAGTGTATACCTGTTGATTCTGCATATAACTGCAGAAGTGCTTGTACAATTCAAGAAATCAAAGTAGGATGTTGTGGATAGAGAATGACCAGCAACTTAAATGATGTTAATATCTTGATTTTCAGCACAACATTTGTCTTGAAATGTAATATCTTCTGTTATATTTCAGTGAAGAAACCTCTACGACAAATCCTGATTGTAGAAGGATGCCCAATGGACATGAAAATTCTAGATCAGAGAATGATTCATTGCCCTCTACATCAAAGGAACCAGAGTCGAAATATTGGAGAACTAATGTTGGACAGAAACAACAGACTACTGGGGGTCCAGTTGAAGGTGGTGTTAATAGCTCAACAACTGAAAGGAGCCATAATTTTGAAAGGTCTGTTATCTTCACAACATCTTTTTTTCTCAGAAGTCTTATTCTGATTTCTTGTTATGGAAGAACACTTCATCATTTTAGTCATCAGTTTATCCTATACTAATATTCAATTATCCTTCTTTCTCATGGCAGGGATGCAACTGCTGACAAACATGGAAGTGATACGAGAAGAGCCGCAAATCTTAGTGGTCCATTATCATTGCCAACTCGTGCCTCTGCAAACAGTTACTCAGCTCCTATACGGTCTTCAGGAGGTACAATTCCATAGACACGTCCGGTTTTTGCTCTGGCATTGTTGTAGCACAGTAGCATATACTAGGGCTTCTCTATTTCCCCTGTTTAACTGTGGCCTTCAAACATCAATTTTGTTTCGGATTTATGTGCTTTCTGGATGAGTGGTACTGGAGGAGTTTCTTTTGATCATTGTAGGATATGTAGATTCATTGGGAGATAAATCTAAACGTAGCGTGGTGCATATTAAAGGCCGCTTTTCTGTGACATCTGAGAACGTTGATCTTGCGAAGGTAAGCAAATTTGGTGGATAAACTTAAGGTAACAGTACAGAGCCTAAATGCTTTTTTTAACATATCCTTACTTTACAGGTTCAGGAAATTCCATTGAGTAGCATCTCACGCAAATCACCACAGGTAAGATTGTTATGAATATTAATATTACCAGGCTATTTTCAGGACATAGTTATAGTCTAGGTTAAATGGAATCTACGGCAGTCTGTACATTTGTGATTAATACCTTGCTCGCGCAGGGTATACAGCTAAGAAAATCCGCAAGTGTTGGTGATTGGATTGTCAATGCCAAACCAACGGTATAATTCTTCTATTTGATCTTTATTTGCTTAGTTTCACTTTCTTAAAGAGACCATGAGAAAAGATTTTCCTTTTTAGTGGAGAAATGAAGATGCACACCTAAAAGGCACACTGTATTTTACCTTTCAAAATGGTAATAAACCTTAAGAGATACCATAGAGACAATCCATCATTTCTGTCCTTTTTGCAACTTCTGCTGTAGCTGATCCAATTTTCTTGATGCATGGATGCTACAGTCTAACAGTCATCATCTGAAGGAACTCTGCAATAGCTCGGTATCATCGTCTGTTCTCATTCCCCACCTTGAGAACCTCGTGCAACAGACTACACTTCAGCAAGTATGGAGGAAGCTTGAACATGTTTACGAATGTATGATACATGATAAGTTATATAAAAGATATTTATCATTTTTTGTAATTTTCTTACCTCAGGATCTGATCGTGAACCTACTAAGTAGCATGCAACAGAATGAGAAAGCTGACGGTAAATGTTTTTTCTCTTCTGGCTATGAAATTCTCCTTTTCTTTGGTTAAATCTTAAATCTCGTATTTTCTTCAGGTGCACAGTCTGGAACGTCGTCGCAAGTCCGAAATATGCAAAGTGAGACAGTGGTAAGCAGCAATGGTGTATGATTTCTTGTATTGTTAGGGGATACCCTTACTTAATGATAGCGGTTCCTTAAGAAGATTGTTTGTCGTCACTGAATCCTTTCTATTGTTTGGCAGGTTGAAACATCTAATACTGAGAAAGAACGGTCATTACTTGTTAAAATTTCAGAGCTGCAGTCTAGGTAGGCCCACTGCCTTGGGAATGATCTCACAAACAATTCCAACAAACACATTACTGTAACGGTTCTAGCATATTTACATGTTTATGTGGCAGATAAATTGTCATTAGTTATTATGGTGACATCATGTTTAGTCTCGTAGATGCTGATTTGTCGGTCATCAGATAGAATCAACTTTTAATTTTCCTATTAGATGCTATATAATCTTTATTTTCGAACATATGTATACATTGTATCAAATTCATGAACTTTCCTTTTTTTCCTGCAGAATGATTACTTTGACTGACGAACTGATTTCAGCCAAGCAAAAACATGTTCAGGTTGGTACCAACATTTGTTTTAGTTTGTCGCAATACATTTCTTAAGCTGCCATTTGTTCATGGATGAATGAATCTTTATTCACGATGCCTTTTCGGGAATCGTTTTCAGTTGCAGCAAGAACTTAATGCATTATACTGCCGAGAAGAAATAGAAGACATTAGGGACGAGGACAATGAAGAAACATAGCAAGGTGAAACGTTCAGCTGATATGGGTACCCGCACTTAGCTTTCGCATCATCTGAGTTTCATTAGAGAAGCAGTACTCGCGGAAGCTATATATATATATATGTATATCCGAATAAGCGCCGTCAGAAGGAAAAAATGGGGACATGCTCCTTGGCCTGTTGCCATCAGTGTGTATATTAGTTTTTATTTAGCTTCTTTTTCGGTTTAATTTATTCAATAGGTTTTGGTGGGTCATAGACTGCGGTCCTGTGCATTCCCCTGCTATGGCCACACCTATCATTCAAACATTTGTGATTATCCCGTAGATTGTGTAGGGTGCCCGTTGGTTCGAACAGCTTGCAGAAGAATGCAAAATAAATAAGTTGTACTTTATCCAGCAGTGGCTTGTACTCCCTCCGTTCCTAAATACTTGTCTTTCTAGGCATTTCAACAAGTGACTACATACGGAGCAAAGTGAATGAATCTACACTCTAAAATATGTCTACATACATCCGTATGTAGTAGTCATTAAAATATGTCTACATACATCCGTATGTAGTAGTCATTTGAAATGTCTAGAAAGACATATTTAGGGAGGAGGGAGTATAATTTTGTCGCTGAAGCATTATCATTTGATCCCTGCCTGGAGTACAGCTTGCAGCCCTCCGTTGCAGACTGCAGCGGAGGAACTAGGAAATGAATGGATTGGCGATATTGCTCTACATTGAATGATAATAATAAACAACCAAGAATGGCAGTAGAGCCCGTTTATGTTAAGAGCTTTGCTGAACTTGTGCTCCCAGTTCTGAATGTATCAATGTCAGAACTTGCCCAGTAGAGTTTGAGTTCTATTTTTGGGCAGCAAGAAGTACCGAGTAGTGTGAAAAGTACGCAGCATTAAGCTTAAACACGTCTCCAAAGCCTAAACACGAAAGTTAATCGAGCAGTCTGCTTCAGTTGCTGAACAAGAACAACGAAGCATGGGCAATGTTTATCACAAAATACAGATTACATTTTCCGGTGTACTTTTGGATGGCTCTGAGAGTTCTCCAAGGCAGAAAAAAAGAGAAGATCGGCTAAATTGTGTTGACAGGAAAGAGGAGGCCAGCATAACAATGCAAAATCCAACCCTTGCTGAGAAAAGGGAAGGCCTACACTACAACAACAATCAGTACAATGCAAAATTCACCCTTGTTTAGGAGCAATAAACAGAGGAAGCAAATTTTGCAGCTACAACAACAGCAGTACACCTGCACGTGCCACTTCCTACTCCTTCCTACTGCTAATCTAATTGTTTTGTCTTGTCACCTTCCATGGTTGAGCTGCTAGGACCTTCACCAGCCTCATGGGCCGCCTCGCGGCCCTGACTGCGGATCTTTTCTGAGTACTTTGCAAATGCAGCAGTAAGGGCCGATTTGACATCAGGGCCTTTCTTGTTCTTGGAAGTGCCTGGCTTTTCCGGCGTGCCATCGTTGGTCGATGAAGGCTGACCAGACACTTTCTCTCTGTCGGGAGTATCAGGTACTACGAGGTTTGGGCGGGGCGTAACTCGTTTAAATGGCTCATGAAAAGTATCATGAAGTCGCTTTACCTACATTCGACAAACTCTACATGTTAGCCTAGCGAAACATGGCCTTTCATGTTAGTAAGCGGAAAAGCAAAGCAATGCAGACACGACACATGGTTGTAGCTTATTATATCTATGGGATGATCGGGAAAAAAAATGTTGGTAACAACATGAACCATGACAAATAAAATTGGAGGTTTAAAGTGGTACCTTCCGCTCGCCAATTCCTGGACAACGAGCTAGTTCTTCCATAGAAGCATCCATGATTCGGGAAAGTGACTGCAAATACAAGACCCGATGCGTGTAATTATACTGTGAATTGTTTTTGTTTGATGGGTGATCTTGCCGGGTGAAATGCTACCATTTTTACAGTAATAAAGCTGCACACAACAATATCCAATAGATTATGGAAGACAATGTAATAGTTCCAGTTCTTATTCCATCTTACCCCAAAAGACGAACCAAGTGTGATAACATCTGTTTTGTTAACACGCCGGATCGATGTAAGAGCATGAGTGAACTGCCAAAACCAGAACCACAGCATAAATGAGTAACACACCAAATAATGATCATTGTTAACACAATGGACACTCTGAACAGGGCAATATAATTGAGTATTGAAACCACCAAATAATTATCGTTGTTACAGCAGCCCAAAAGGACGATATAACTTCTGTATTGAAACCACTTGCAATGCTTGGAACTTGATAAATGAAAAAGCAATACTGAGTATTGCTGAAGTTGCGGGATTTCTTTTCCGCAAATCTTAATTACTCAACATACTTACTAATCCGTCCCAGTCCAGTTAATGAGATAGATAGATCAAACCATGTTGTAACTGTAAGGGTGCATACCCGAGATAAATAATCATTATCTGTGTGCTCGCGAATGCTGTCAGCTGGCTTGTTTTCAAACACTTTAATAGTCTCCAAGTACCTGCCACATTCCTCCAGACTACAAGAGAGAACAGCTTGGTCAAAGAGCATCTTAGTAAGCCTTTGCAACCAAATCAGTACATCATCATGTTGTTACTAAAATTTTCCAGTTAGCATGTTGGAGAGCTATTAGCATTTCTTTAACATGTACTTACATCCACTATTCCACTCTTGAATTTAATTTTCGTATGCAAAATGCTCAACAAGTATTAGATAATGAGATCACTAAGCAGTGCACGGTCACAGTTTTATTTCAGAGCAAAGGAACCTAAACAAGATCTTATAATTGCAAATTTGCAATTACATTTATAAAGAACCAATGCAACAGTACAGAATTAAAACAAAGGGAACATAATTAAACATGGTATTGCATAATCCCAGCATATAAGAATGTTCTGAATAATACCTCCAACCACACAGAAGGGTGCAGTCATGCAGCAGTGATGTCCTTGTGACTTCATGTAAAGGCTTTACTACATCTTCCTGATCATGAAGTATATGAACATGGATTAATAAATAACCTTTTTGAGATGTCTCAAACTTCATTTCCCAATTAAAGCAAAATATGTTGGTCAGATGATTCAAACTCACAATATCAATATGGCACAAGATGACACGGAGTTTGAAATTCTTTTGGAGCTCCCTTATCCGATAGTACAAGTAGTCTGGGTGAAGAAGATGGTACCTGAGACTGCATTGACCAAAGTTACATGGTAAGAATCATGCCACTACCTCACGGCACACACCGGGGCACAAAACCTTTACTAGCAACAGGTGACGCAGATCACTAAGATTGCAGTACTACTGCTCCAAACTTGTTGTCTAACAGATTGGTAGTGCAGTTCACTATATGAAATGCTAGGGTGTTCAAATAACGGTTCCACATGAACCCATGAAAAAGGGAAGCAGGCAGTAAACCCTGTTTTCGAACGCCCCTAGCGAAATGTATCTGTTAGATGCACAGTACTTTCGCGTATCTCTGGTTCTAGTATTGGCCCCCAATGGTAACAATACATGCAGATGCAGTGAAACCAGCAAACAAAATAGAGGGTGTCCCTCGCCACCTCTCTGTTTTTGGTGGAATAGCCTAGTTTAGGCTTACTTCGATTCCCTGCCATCCTTCTTTCTGTTTGTTTATTTATCCTTGTCTTTGTTTGTGTTCTACTTTGTGCCTTCTTGGCATTGTTCTTCTAATACAAAACGAGTCGAGACAAAGGAACCAACAAATAGAATGATAGAGCAAGAACCTTATGTATAGTGCGCATGATGATTGCCCAATCACGTAGTCCGGAACGATGTCAGCGAACGTCCACCTCGCATTCCTGATGTGCTTCAGTAATGGGTTCCCTTTCTGCCAAGTGAGAAACGAACAAAGACTCCAAATTTAACACAAAAGAAAGGGGAGAAGATTGATTATAAGAAGAAAAGTACTAAATCATCACCACACTCCATTACCTGCCTATTGCTCACTAGAATGGCGTTCTTGCTCTGCGACGGCGTAGTGGTGGCGCCAGCCAAAGGCGGCCTGTTCAAAGAAACCGAACCTAGAGGGGTGAGGCCTCACTGAGAGAATCCGAGGAGAGGGCGAGGGAGATGGTACCTAGGGGCGGTGGATGGCTGTGGAGGCGGCGGGGGAGGGGAGTAGAAATCGGAGGATTTGAGGAAGGAGAAGGCCTCGGAGAACGACGACGACGACGAAGAGCCGGCGGCGGCAGCGGCGGCGCTGGGGAGAGGAGGGTTGTAGGAGGGGGGCGTCGAGGAGGAGGAGGAGGCAGCGGCTCCGTTACCGAAGACCTCTTGGTAGGACGGGATCTTTATGAGGTTCTTGCCGGAGTCAGGCCGCTGCCGACCTTGCTCTCCGTCCATGGC
>NC_041380.1:340962338-340973411 GCF_002162155.2 Triticum dicoccoides
AAAAAAACAAGACCTCAAAAGAAAAACTTTGCTGCGAATATTAAAAAAATATTGTTGCGTCGGTTGTGTACTTTTTTAGCTGTTTTATTGTCGATGTTTGTTGAATGATGTGTGTGTGTTGTGTCATTTATTTTTGCAGGTCGTTGGTGTCGCTGGCTTGGTCCTTGTTTTTAGATTGGACATGATTATTTTTTTTGGAGTGGTGGGCGATGGTGACTGTCGTGTTCCTAATCCTACATACTACCTCCGTCTAGATGAATAAATCATTTGGCTAGTTCTAGGTCACCGATTTGAATAATTAAATATGTGTTATATGTCATGAAAAATATATCACTAGATTTTTACACGGATGTAGTTTCTACATATTTAGATAGTTAAATCGTCGACCTAGAACTACGTGAATGACTCATTCAACGAGACGGAGGTAGTATGTGATACTATATGATACCACGCGCTTTGTTGTGGGAATTAGTTGCAATATATTTCAATATGATTTGAACGTATGAAACATGAATAATTGCATTAATAACACATGAACTAAAACTAAAAATATATACTCCCTTCGATCCAAATTATAATTGAAAAATATTTGTTGAATATAAGTGATGTCATAATACATAGAAAAAATTCACATGCATGATGAGTGGGCCCTTAATGAGGTGGCATGTGTGATAAGGTGGGATATGTGTATTGAATTCATGCTCCAGCCAGTTGCTCGAAAAGTCCGAACTGATGGGGAGGCGGGCAATTATTTCAACACCCCCCCTCACGTCTAGACTATTTTAATCTTTAGACGTGAGATCGATGCGGGTCGCAGAATTGTTTTATTTAATACTGTGTTGGCAGGGTCTTGAACTCAAGACCTCTTGGCTCGGATACCATATTGAATTCATGCTCCAGTCAGTTGCTCCAAAAGTCTAAACTGATGAAGGAAGACGGGCAATATATATTGCGAATCAACCTGTGGTTGAGTTGGTTAGGTGGACAGTGGTATCCCCAATCCACCAGGGTTCAAATCCTGGTGCTCGCATTATTCCTGGATTTATTTCAGGATTTTCGGCGATGCACTTTCAGTGGGAGGAGACGTTCCCGTCGACGACGAGGCGCCTACGGTGACTTTGTAAATCTCAAGATGATACGCCGGCTCAGTCTCTCGGAGGTGCTCATAGGGGTAGGATATGTGTGTATGCGTTCATAGGGGTGAGTGTATGCGCGTGTATATGAGCGCTTGAGTCTGTACTGATGCTCAAAAAAAAAGACGGGCAATATATTTCAAGAATGTGCATGTTAAGATAGATAAAAGTAATGGAGATCAACTAATAATGAAAATAATAATCTCATGCATGTTGTGATGGGTCTTTAATGAAGCGACATGTGTACATGTTAAGATAAAAGAGATAACAAGGACAACTATTTAGGTATATATAGGACATAGGATCCATCGTCAATCAGCAACACATGTGTGTCACATATGTGGTTGTATATGTGACACATGACATAAGAAAATCTACACGCATCCAATAGCTGGATCCAAGCGGTTGAAAAAGCAAACACCCTTTTACAACCGAGACCCACACATCCAATCTACCAACGATGCACCAAAGCCCTCAATTTCTGGAGAGCATATTATCTTTAGAGATTCCTTTGTTCCTTTTCCCAGTGATAGGAATGTATGGATGTGCGACATCCACACGACCGAAAATAGCTAATTGTTTACATTTTAATAACAACCACACTACATGTCGAATGGCTGATCTTTGGCAAAGATCAATCGGGTCACGAGCCGTCGAATCAAGGGATGCCCACCTTGCGACCATCCTTCTCCACATTGTTGTTGGGAAACATAGCATGCAATTTTAAAAAAATTCCTACGCTCACGCAATATCTATTTATGAGATGCATAGTAACGAGAGGGGGGGAGTGTGTGTACGTACCCTCATAGACCGAAAGCGGGAGCGTTTGACAACGCGGTTGATGTAGTCTGAACTTCTTCTCGTTCCGACTGATCAAGTATCGAACGTACAACACCTCTGAGTTCTGCACATGTTCAACTCGATGACGTCCCTCGAACTCTTGATCCAGCAAAGTGTCGAGGAAGTAGATGAGTTTCGTCAGCATGACGGCGTGGTGACGGTGATGGTGAAGTAATCCGCGCAGGGCTTCGCCTAAGCACCGCGAGAATATGACCGAGGGTGTAATCTGTGGAGGGGGGCGCCGCACACGGCTAACAGATGTTGTTGTGTGTTTTAGGTGCCCCCTCCCCACGTATATATAGGTGGGAGGGGGAGGGGAACAGCCTTGGGGCACCCCAAGTAGGAGGAATCCTACTTGGGGGCCTAGTTCAATTCGGCCCCCTTACCCTATTTTCCGGAGGGGGAAGGAAGGAGGAGAGAGGAGGGAAGGAAGGGGGGGGGGCGAATCTCTCTCCTTCCTTCTCTCTTCCCCTCTTTCCTTCCTCCTCTGATTCGGCCCATATGGGGGGCACGGCAGCCCCTGTTGGCTGCTGCGTTTCCCCTCTTGGCCCATTAGTCCCATATCTTTTGCCGGGGTGCTCGGAACCCCTTTCAGACCCGATATGTACCCGGTACCCTCCGAAACACTTCCAGTGTCCGAATACTATCGTCCTATATATCAATTTTTACCTCTCAACCATTTCGAGACTCCTCATCATGTTCGAGATCTCATCCGGGACTCCGAACAACATTCGGTCACCAAATCACATAACTCATATAATACAAAATCGTCATCAAGCGTTAAGCGTGCGGACCCTCAGGTTCGAGAACTATGTAGACATGACTGACACACCTCTCCGGTCAATAACCAATAGCGGAACCTGGATGCTCATATTGACTCCTACATATTCTACAAATATCTTTATCGGTTGAACCGTTATGACAACATACGTTATTCCCTTAGTCCATCAGTATGTTGCTTGCTCGAGATTCGGTCGTCGGTATCTTCATAACTAGTTCAATCTCATTACTAGCAAGTCTCTTTACTTGTTCTTTAATACATCATCCCGCAACTAACTCATTAGTCACTTTGCTTGCAAGGCTTCTTATGATGTGTATTACCGAGAGGGCCCAGAGATACCTCTCCGATACTCGGAGTGACAAATCCTCATCTTGATCTATGCCAACCCAACAAACACCTTCGGAGATACCTATAGAGCATCTTTATAATCACCTAGTTATGTTGTGACGTTTGATAGCACACAAGGCATTCTTCCGGTATCCAGGAGTTGCATAATCTCATAGTCGAAGGAATATGTATTTGACATGCATGAAGAAAGCAATAGCAATAAAACTGAACGATCATTATGCTAAGTTAACAGATGGGTATTGTCCATCACATCATTCTCCCAATGATGTGATCCCGTTATCAAATGACAACTCATGTCCATGGTTAGGAAACCTTAACCATCTTTGATCAACGAGCTAGTCAAGTAGAGGCTCACTAGGGACACAGTGTTTGTTTATGTATTCACACATGTATTTAGGTTTCCGATCAATACAACTCTAGCATGAATAATAAGCCTTTATCATGAATAGGGAAATATAAAATAACAACTTTATTATTGCCTCCAGGGCATATTTCCTTCAGTCTCCCACTTGCACTAGAGTCAATAATCTAGTTCACATCGCCATGTGATTAACACCCATAGTTCACATCTCCATGTGACTAACACTCAAAGAGTTTACTAGAGTCAATAATCTAGTTCACATCACCATGTGATTAATACCCAAAGAGTACTAAGGTGTGATCATGTTTTGCTTGTGAGAGAGGCTTAGTCAACGGGTCTGTCACATTCAGATCTGTATGTATTTTGCAAATGTATATGTCTACAATGCTCTGCATGGAGCTACTCTACCTAATTGCTCCACTTTCAACATGTATCCAGATCGAGACTCAGAGTCATCTGGATTAGTGTCAAAGCTTGCATCGACGTAACCCTTTATGACGAACTCTTTATCACCTCCATAACCGAGAAACATTTCCTTATTCCTCTAAGGATAATTTTCACCGCTATCCAATGATTCACTCCTGAATCACTCTTGTACCTCCTTGCTAAAACCATGGCAAGGCACACAATAGGTCTGGTACATAGCATGGCATACTTTATAGAAACTATGACCGAGGCATAGGGAATAACTTTCATTCTATATTCTGTCGTGGTCAGGTATTGAGTCTAACTCAACTTCACACCTTGTAACACAGGCAAGAACCCTTTCTTTGACTGATCCATTTTGAACTTCTTCAAAACTTTATCAGGGTATGTGCTTTGTGAAAGTCCTATCAAGCGTCTTGATCTATCCCTATAGATCTTGATGCCCAATATATAAGCAGCTTCACCGAGATATTTCATTGAAAAATTCTTATTCAAGTATCCTTTTATGCTAACTAGAAATTCTATATCATTTCCAATCAGCAATATGTCATCCACATATAATATCAGAAATGCTACAGAGCTCCCACTCACTTTCTTGTAAATACAGGCTTCACCGTAAGTCTGTATAAACCCATATGCTTTGATCACCTCATCAAAAGCATATATTCCAACTCCAAGATGCTTGCACCAGTTCATAAATGGATCACTAGAGCTTGCACACTTTGTTAGCACCTTTAGGATCGACAAAACCTTTTGGTTGCATCATATACAACTCTTCTTTAAGAAATCCATTAAGGAATGTAGTTTTGACATCCATTTGCCAGATTTCATAATCATAAAATGTGGCAATTGCTAACATGATTCGGACAGACTTAAGCATCGCTACGGGTGAGAAAGTCTCATTGTAGTCAACTCCTTGAACTTGTTGAAAACCTTTTGTGACAAGTCAAGCTTTGTAGATAGTAACATTACCATCAACGTCAGTCTTCTTCTTGAAGAACCATTTATTCTCTATGGCTCGCCGATCATCGGGCAAATCCACCAAAGTCCATACTTTGTTCTCATACATGGATCCTATCTCAGATTTCATGGCCTCAAACCATTTATTTAAATCTTGGCTCATCATAGCTTCTTCATAGTTCGTAGGTTCGTCATGGTCTAGTAACATGACTTCCAGAATAGGATTACCGCACCACTCTAGTGCAGATCATGCTCTGGTTGACCTACGAGGTTCAGTAGTAACTTGATCTGAAGTTTCATGATCATTATCATTAGCTTCCTCTCTAGTTAGTGTAGGCATCACGGGAACGGTTTTCTGTGATGAGCTACCTTCCAATTCGAGAGAAGGTACAATTAACTCATCAAGTTCTACTTTCCTCCCACTCACTTCTTTCGAGAGAAACTCCTTCTCTAGAAAGGACCCATTCTTAGCAATAAAGATTTTGCCTTCGGATCTATGGTAGAAGGTATACCCAATAGTTTCTTTCGGGTATCTTATGAAGACGCACTTCTCCGCTTTGGGTTCGAGCTTATGAGGCTGAATCCTTTTGACATAAGCCTCGCATCCCCAAACTTTTAAGAAACGACAGCTTAGGTTTCCTGCCAAACCACAGTTCATACGATGTCGTCTCAACGAATTTACACGGTGCCCTATTTAACGTGAATGCGACTGTCTCTAATGCATAACCCCAAAACGATAGTGGTAAATCGGTAAGATACATCATAGAACGCACCATATCTAATAAAGTACGATTACGATGTTCGGACACACCATTACGCTGTGGTGTTCCATGTGGCGTGAGTTGTGAAACTATTCCACATTGTTTTAAATGAAGTCCAAACTCGTAACTCAAATATTCGCCTCCGCGATCAGATCGTAGAAACTTTATTTTCTTGTTACTACGATTCTCCACTTTATTATGAAATTCTTTGAACTTTTCAAATGTTTCAGACTTGTGTTTCATTAAGTAAATATACCCATATCTACTTAAATCATATGTGAAGGTCAGAAACTAACGATACTCACTGCGTGCCTCAACACTCATCGGACCGCATACATTGGTATGTATTATTTCCAATAATTCATTGGCTCGCTCCATTGTTTCGGAGAACGGAGTTTTAGTCATCTTGTCCATGAGGCATGGCTCACAAGTATCAAATGATTCATAATCAAGTGATTCCAAAAGTCCATCAACATGGAGTTTCTTCAAGCGTTTTACACCAATATGACCTAAACGGCAGTGCCACAAATATGTTGCACTATCATTATCAACTTTTCATCTTTTGACATCAATATTATGAATATGTGTATCACTACGATCGAGATTCAGTAAACCATTTGCATTGGGTGTAAGACCATAGAAGGTTTTATTCATGTAAATAGAACAACAATTATTCTCTGACTTAAATGAATAACTGTATTGCAAGAAACATGATCCAATCATATTCATGCTCAACGCAAACACCAAATAACATTTATTTAGGTCCAACACTAATCCCGAAGGTAGATGGAGTGTGCGACGGTGATCTTATCAACCTTGGAATGACTTCCAACACATATCGTCACCTCGCCCTTAACTAGTTTCTGTTCATTCTGCAACTCCTGTTTCGAGTTACTAATCCAACTAAACTAGTATCAAATACCCAGGGCTACTACAAACACTAGTAAGGTACACATCAATAATCTGTATATCAAATATACCTTTGTTCACTTTGCCATCCTTCTTATCCGCCAAATTAATGTTCGGGGAAGTTCCACTTGCCAGTGGCCATTTCCTTTGCAGTAGAAGCACTCAGTTTCAGGCTTGGGTCCAGTTTTGGGCTTCTTCACGGGAGTGGCAACTTGCTTGCCATTCTTCTTGAAGTTTCCTTTCTTTCCCTTGCCCTTTTTCTTGAAACTAGTGGTCTAGTTAACCATCAACACTTGATGTTCTTTCTTGATTTCTACCTTCACCGATTTCAGCATCGCGAAGAGCTTGGGAATCATTTTTGTCATCCCTTGCATATTATAGTTCATCACGAATAGTAGCTTGGTGATAGTGACTGGAGTACTCTGTCAATCACTATCTTATCTGGAAGATTAACTCCCACTTGATTCAAGCGATTGTAGTACCCAAACATTCTGATCACATGCTCACTAGCTGAGCTATTCTCCTCCATCTTGTAGGCAAAGTACTTGTCAGAGGTCTCATACCTCTCGACACGGGCATGAGTCTAAAATACTAATTTCAGCTCTTGGAACATCTCATATGCTTCGTGGTGTTCAAAACGTTTTTGAAGTCCCGGTTCTAAGCCGTAAAGCATGGCGCACTAAACTATTAAGTAGTCATCATATCGAGCTTGCAAAATGTTTGTAACGTCTGCATCTGCTCCTACAACAGGTTCGTCACCAAGTGGTGCATCAAGGACATAATTCTTCTATGCATCAATGAGGATAATCCTCAAATCATGGACCCAGTCCGCACCATTTCTACTATCATCTTTCGACTTAGTTTTCTCTAGGAACATATCAAAAAAATATAGGAGCTATATCGCGAGCTATTGATCCACAACATAGATATGCAAAACTACCAAGACTAAGTTCATGATAAATTAAGTTCAATTAATCAAATTACTTAATAACTCCCACTTAGATAGATATCCCTCAATTCATCTAAATGATACATGATCCAAATCAACTAAACCATGTCCGATCATCACATGATATGGAGTAGTCATCAATGGTGAACATCTCTATGTTGATCATATCTACTATATGGTTCATGTTCGACCTTTCGGTCTCCAGTGTTCCGATGCCATGTCTGTACATGCCAGGCTCGTCAAGTTTAACCAGAGTATTCCGCATGTGCAAAACTGTCTTGCACTCATTGTATGTGAATGTAGAGTCTATCACACCCGATCATCACGTGGTGTCTCAACACGACGAACTGTCGCAACGACGCATACTCGGGGAGAACACTTATACCTTGAAATTTTAGTAAGGGATCATCTTATAATGCCACCGCCGTACTAAGCAAAATAAGATGCATAAAAGATAAATATCACATGCAATCAAAATATGTGACATGATATGGCCACCATCATCTTGTGCTTTTGATCTCCATCTCCAAAGCATCATCATGATCTCCATCATCACTGGCTTGACACCTTGACCTCCATTGTAGCGTCATGGTTGTCTCGCCAACTATTGTTTCTACAACTATCGATAACGCATAGTGATAAAGTAAAGCGATTACATGGCGTTTGTATTTCATACAATAAAGAGACAACCATAAGGCTCCTGCCGGTTGCCAGTAACTTTTACAAAACATGATCATCTCATACAATAACATATATCACATCATGTCTTGACCATATCATACCACAACAACATGCCCCGCAAAAACAAGTTAGACATCCTCTACTTTGTTGTTGCAAGTTTTACGTGGCTGCTATGGGCTTCTAGCAAGAACCGTTCTTACCTACGCATCAAAACCACAACGGTGATTTATCAAGTTTGTTGTTTTAACCTTCAACAAGGATTGGTCGCAGTCAAATTTGATTCAACTAAAGTAGGAGAAACAGAAACCCGCCAGCCACCTTTATGCAAAACTAGTTGCATGTCTGTCGGTGGAACCGATCTCATGAACATGGTCATGTAAGGTCGATCCTGGCCGCTTCATCCAACAATACCACCGAATCAAAATAAGACATTGGTGGTAAGCAGTATGACGATCACCGCCCACAACTCTTTGTGTTGTACTCGTGCATATCATCTACGCATAGACCTGGCTCGGATGCCACTATTGGGAAACGTAGCATGCAATTTCAAAAAAATTCCTACGCTCACGCAAGATCTATCTAGGAGATGCATAGCAACGAGAGGGGGAGAGTGTGTCTACGTAGCCTCGTAGACCAAAAGCAGAAGCATTTGACAACACGGTTGAAGTAGTCGAACTTCTTCTCATTCTGACCAATCAAGTACCGAACGTACGTCACCTCTGAGTTTTGCACACGTTCAGCTCGATGATGTCCCTCGAACTCTTGATCCAACAAAGTGTCGAGGAATTAGATGAGTTCCATCAGCATGACAGCATGGTGACGGTGATGGTGAAGTGATCCGCGCAGGGCTTCGTCTAAGCATCACGAGAATATGACCGAGGGTGTAATCTGTGGAGGGGGGCGCCGCACACGGCTAACAGATGTTGTTGTGTGTTCTAGGCGCCCCTCCCCACGTATATATAGGTGGTGGGGGAGGGTAACAACCTTGGGGCACCCCAAGTAGGAGGAATCCTACTTGGGGGCCTAGTCCAATTCGCCCCCCTTACCATATTTTCCAGAGGGGGAAGGAAGGAGGAGGGAGGAGGGAAGGAAGGGGGAGGCTGAATCCCTCCCCTTCCTTCTCTCTTCCCCTCTTTCCTTCCTCCTCTGGTTTGGCCCATATGGGGGGCGCAGCAGCCCCTGCTGGGTGCTGCGTTTCCCCTCTTGGCCCATTAGGCCCATATCTTTTAACGGGGGTGCCCGGAACCCCTTCCGGTGACCCGATATGTACCCGGTACCCTTCAGAACACTTCCAGTGTCTGAATACTATCGTCTGATGACCCACAAGTATAGGGGATCTATCGTAGTACTTTCGATAAGTAAGAGTGTCGAATCCAACGAGGAGCAGAAGGAAATGACAAGAAGTTTTCAGTAAGGTATTCTGTGCAAGCACTGAAATTATTGGTAACAGATAGTTTTGTGATAAGGTAATTCGTAATGGGTAACAAGTAACAAAAGTAAACAAGGTGCAGCAAGGTGGCCCAATCCTTTTTGTATCAAAGGACAAGCCTAGTCAAACTCTTATATAAAGGAAAGCGCTCCCGAGGACACGTGGGAATTATCGTCTAGCTAGTTTTCATCATGCTCATATGATTCACGTTCGTTACTTTGATAATTTGATATGTGGGTGGTGCTTGGGTACTGCCCTTCCTTGGACAAGCATCCCACTTATGATTAACCCCCTTCGCAAGCATCCGCAACTATGAAAGAATAATTAAGGTAAACCTAACCATAGCATGAAACATATGGATCCAAATCAGCCCCTTATGAAGCAACACATAAACTAGGGTTTAAGCTTCTGTCACTCTAGCAACCCATCATCTACTTATTACTTCCCAATGCCTTGCCCTAGGCCCAAACAATGGTGAAGTTTCATGTAGTCGACGTTTACATAACACCACTAGAGGAAAGACAACATACATCTCATCAAAATATCAAACGAATACCAAACTCACATGACTACTTATAGCAAGACTTCTCCCATGTCCTCAGGAACAAACGTAACTACTCACAAATCATATTCATGTTCATAATCAGAGGGGTATTAATACGCATAAAGGATCTGGACATATAATCTTCCACCGAATAAACCAACTAACATCAACTACAGGAAGTAATCAACACTACTAGCAACCCACAGTTACCAATCTGAGGTTTTGAGACAAAGATTGGATACAAGAGATGAACTAGGGTTTGAGAGGAGATGGCGTTGGTGAAGATGTTGATGGAGATTGACCCCCTCCCGGTGAGAGGATCGATGGTGATGATTTCCCCCTCCCGGAGGGATGATTCCCTAGCAGAACAGCTCCGCCGGAGCCCTAGATTGGTTCCGCCAAGGTTCTGCCTCGAGACAGCGGTGCTTCATCCCGACAGCTTCCTTCCTATTTTTTTCCAGGGCAAAATACACCTTATACCAAAATATGGGCATCGGGGACCTGCCATGTAGCCCACGAGGCAGGGGGCACGCCCCCACCCTCGTGGATGGTGGCTGGCTCCCCTCTGGTGCTTTCTTCGCCCAATATTTTTAACATATTTCAAATCTGACTTTTGTGGAGTTTAAGGACTTTTGGAGTTGTGCAGAATAGGTCTCTAATATTTGCTCGTTTCCAGCCCAGAATTTCAGCTGCCGGCATTCTCCCTCTTCATGTAAACCTTGTAAAATAAGAGAGAAACGACATAAGTGTTGTGACATAATGTGTAATAACAACCCATAATGTAAATATCGATATAAAAGCATGATGCAAAATGGATGTATCAACTCCCCCAAGCTTAGACCTCGCTTGTCCTCAAGCGGAAGCCGATATCGAAAAATATATACACATTTTAGAGATAGAGGTGTCGATAAAATAGAATACGGACATGAGGGCATCATGATCACTCTTAGA
>NC_041380.1:340973532-340976517 GCF_002162155.2 Triticum dicoccoides
TATTCTGATAATACTATCAGAATAGTTATTCTGATAACACTTCCGTACTGCATGCTCAATGCGAGAGCACTGCACTTTCTTTAACAAGAGCACTGCATTACAGAGACTAGTGAACTTCGTGTCGGAAAAAACTGCGTGTAGTGTTTTTTCAGTACTGTTTTCGCTCTAATTTTTTAACCGTTTATCGGAACGAGGCATGTAATATACCGTTGGAAAGCTACGGATTAGGCGCAACTTCTCCATGTTGAACACTTTTCGAGATTCCTCACGGTTTAAGAGCAGTTTTGAAAATGGTGCGGCCCACAACGAGTGGCAGCGAGCGTTTTTTGCATTTTTTTCTAAACCGCTCGTCGGAATGAAGCAAATGATACACCGTTGGATAGATATCATCGAGGCGCATCTTTTTCATATCTATTTCTTTCTCTAATTCGTTACAGTTTAAGAGCAGTTTCAAATTTACTAAATCGCGGAATTCTGTTTTTAAAAAAAATTCTAATTTTTGGTACTGTTTTCGCTCTAGTTTTTTAACCATTTGTCGAAACGAGGCGTGTAATATGTCGCTAGAAAGCTATGGACAAGGCGCAACTTTCATATGTAGAAATGGTTTTGAGATTCTTTACGATTTTTAGTTAATTTTGAAAATCGTGCGGCTGATGATGAGAGGCAGCGGCCGTTTTGTCGCGAAATGTTTACAAACCGCTGGTCGGAATGATTCAAACAATACGCCATTGGAAAGATATCGACGAGCCGCAACTTTTTCATGTAGAACACCCTCTCTAATTCTTTACGGTTTAAGAGAAATTTTGATTTTACCGAAATGCGGACACTCTGTTTTTCGCGACACCTAAATCGACGTGGGTACTTCATCGGACTGAAAACCGCACTGCTTTGGACGAAAAGCCGCACTGCATCAGACAGGTAAGAGAACTGCATGGTTTCTTTTATTCAAACGTAATTTTTTCAAGGACAAGAAAGTAGAGTGCACTTCACATCTGGTGTAAATGAATCTCAACACTACCAAGAAGTGAACTGCATTACTTTTCTTTGCTTCCGTAACAATTTTTTCGCACTTACGAGATGAATAAGATCATACGGCAGACCGCAATGCTTCAGAATGAAAACCGCACTACATCGGACTTGCAAGCGAGCTGCATAATTTCTTTTGTCAGACATTATTTTTCTCATAGGAGTTTTTGTTGTTTTTTAACTTTTTTTATGAACGAGAGTGGACTGCAGAGACTAGGGCAAGTGAACCACATCATATATCAAAGTGAACCGCTTTACTTTTTTTTGATTCGCTATTTTTCATGCTAGGCACAAGTGAACGGCGTCACTCTTAAGAGTGAACCACATTCGAGGACCAAACACACTGCAATTGTTTCTGTAGTCGACTGAAATTTGAGACACACGAAACAAATTGCACTTCATGTAGCAGGGGTAATGAGCTGCTACCCAAATGGAGTGAACTCGTTTTTTTATCTCTTCAAAGAAATTTATTCAAGACATGGGTACTGCACTGCAGATGGGATACTAGCAAACTGCACCAAAACACACCCGAGTTTTTTGACAGCACACAGAGATCACAGAACACAGCAAAATAATTGCAAAATAAGATGCATCAGGGGGCTACCGAACTGCACGCTGCTAGTTGTCGGATCACACGTACGCCGCCAATGAGCTGCACGACGTCGCCGTCCATACTGCATCTAGTCCAACACACAACACGTCACACACAACTCGACTCAAAAGAAAAAGAACTGTTTCATGTAGAACGCGAAGGTTGTCGACAAGGCCGCTGTAGATCGAGGTGAGAACAGGAATGTGGCGCAGAACTACACGTCCGTGCAAGAAACTGGACACGATGAAGCGCATGAGACCTTGCGAGCTGCTGCCCACGCACAATGCACTGCACACACGCATGCACCGCACTGCACGGATGCGCCGGAGGCGAGCTCACCTGAAGCAGCCCACACTACTTTTTGCAACCCCGAATCTGGTAATGACCACCTGAAAAACAAAATCAAAATGCAACCTGGCTCTCCTACAGCCGGGCTGCACGCACGCTGCACTGCACCTCGAGGGCCCGTGCATTGCAACAGCCACATGTCGCACTGCTCCCGCGAGTGAACCACATGTGTTCTTTATTTTGTAATGTAACATTAGGACTCGACATTTTATAGGGAAAAGAGCCCAAAAAATGCAATTGCTAACCGAGAAAACTGCATCACCTTTTTTGCGTGCCACAACCAAGAACAAAGCGGACTTCAAAAAGGTGAAATAATTATCTTCTACACATTGAGAGAACTCCAAATAGCACAAAGAAATTTTCAAGGCTCTGTGTTGTGGTTGACTGCACCACGACACGATGGGGTTCATACTGCAAGATGCAAAGTGTACTGCCTCCTCCACTATCGCGCTGGCGAAGCTGCACATTCGCGCTCGTTGAACTGTTCCCAAGCAAAATTTGAGAAAGCTATAACAATATCCTGAACTTCAACTATGCCATAGCCACACCGCACCTTCCTCTTGTTGGGGAAGAAGAGAACCACCGTACGCATCTTAGCCGGTGTCGCGTGAGCGTGGGGGCACTCCATCGAGGTGTGGACTGCGCGTGCAGCAGTGTGCAGTGCGGCCACGACACAGAGTCAGAGAAGGGCCGAGGGGAAGACCGGATCTATTCTTGAAGGAGGTTGGGGAGTCCGGCGCTGCGCTCCTCATGCACTGGGCACTGGCAAGGCGCAATGAGGATGGCCGGTTCGTTGGCAAGGCATGGGGGGAGCAGTGGAAGGCCCATGGAGGTACGACGGCCTAAGGGGGAGAAGAAGGAAGTGAGTAATAGTGCAGTACCCTGACCCAGCGGTTGGTGGGGACGGGTTCACGCGGATCCAACGCTCGGTAGGCGCGGGAGGACGGCGGTCGGGGGAGGGGTGGCTCGCCGGCGAGGGGACTGCACGGATCCGGCAGCTAGTCGACGCGGGGGGAGGG
>NC_041380.1:340976687-341032339 GCF_002162155.2 Triticum dicoccoides
GGAGGGGGAGGGGTGCTGGATCCGGCACCGGCTCGATCTAGGAAGTGGATGGGGGAGGGATGGCTCACCAGCGAGGGAAGGAAGGCTGCGAGCGGGGTGAGGGAGCAGGGAGATCGGCGCCGGTTGCCGCGGTGGGGGAGGGAGGGAGGTGGTGCGGTAGTGGGGGAAGCAGAGATACGAAGAAGCTGCGATGGGTGGGCATGAGGAGGAGTGGGCGTTGACTGCCTTTTCTTTTCGATGGGTCGGGGGTGCGCTATGGGGTTTGTTATCAGAATAAGAAAAGTGTTATTAGAATAAGGTCTTAAGAGATGTTATCATATGATTTCTTATGCTAAAGTAACAATCTTATTCACAATGTAAAGTATGAATCATAAACTTCATTGAAAACTAGCAAACTATAATCTCAGTCATTGAAGAAATTTTAATTTATTATAACATCGGAAAGAGTCAATATAAGAGCTTTTCAGCAAGTCCACATACTCAACTATCATTTAGTCTTTCACAGTTGCTGACACTCACGGAATACTTATGGGTATGAAGTTTTAATCGTACACAGAGAAAGATAGGGGCTTATAGTTTTGCCTCCCAACCTTTTACCTCAAGGGTAATGTGAGCAATAATAGTTTATGAAAACCCACATCCAATTAGCTATATATATCAGGATCTTTCCAACACACAGTGCTTGCCAAATGATAAAATGTAAAAAGGAAAGGTGAAGATCACCATGACTCTTGTATAAGGTATAGGACAAAAATAAAAGATAAGCCCTTCGCAGAGGGAAGGAGAGGTTGTCATGTGCTTTCATGGTTGGATGCACAAAATCATAATGCAAAAGAACGTCACTTTATATTACCACTTGTGATAGGGACCTTTATTATGCAGTCCGTCATTTTATTTCTTCCATATCACAAGATCGTATAAAGCTTATTTCCTCCACACTAATAGATCATACATATTTAAAGCGCAATTTTTATTGCTTGCAACAATGCCAACTTACTTGAAGGATCTTATTCAATCCATAGGTAGATATGATGGACTCTCATGGCAAAACTAGGTTTAAGGATATTTGGAAGCACAAGTAGTATCTCTACTTGGTGCAAAGGATTTGGCTAGCATGAGAGGGAAAGGCAAGCTCAACATGTTGGATGATCCATAACAATATAATTTATTTCGGATATAAGAAAACATAACCCATTACATTGTTTTCCTTGTCCAACATCAACTTTTTAGCATGTCATATTTTAATGAGTGCTCACAATCCTAAAAGATGTCCAAGATAGTATATTTATATGTGAAAACCTCTCTTTCTTTATTACTTCCTATTAATTGCAACGATGACCAAAACTATGTTTGTCAACTCTCAACAACTTTTATTCATTATACTCTTTATATGTGAAGTCATTACTCTCCATAAGATCAATATGATCTCTTTATTTCTTTTTATTCTTTCTCTTTTATTTTATTTTTATACCCTCAAGATCATAGCAAGATAACCAAGCCCTTGACTCAAGACTAATCTTTATTATATATAGCTCACAGACTCAATTACATAGATAAGGATCAACATAAAACTCAAAGCTAGATCATACTAAACTTTATTCTACTAGTTCAACATATAACCAAAAGGATTGAACTAAGAAAAACGGTAAAGATAGAAGTGTGATGGTGATACGATACCGGGGCACTCCCCCAAGCTTGGCAGTTGCCAAGGGGAGTGTCCATACCCATGTATTTATGTCTCTTTCTTTGGTGGTGAAGAAGATGGTGGTGATGATGACAATTGTGCCTTCAACTTTTTCATATTATAGTGGAGGAGAGCAATTTCCTCCTTTAAATCATCGACCTCCAACTCCAGCTTCAAGATCTTGTCACATAAATCTCCTTTGCTCTTCTGCCGAAAACGAGAAGGAATGGATCAGTTATTAGACATGTTAGCCCTCTTTGGGAGACTAGACTTCTTGAACTTCACGTGCATATCCCGGGTTGAGGTAGAGGAACATCCTCCTCCTCCAAACTTGAATCATCCATCCTCATCAAGTGAGAATCCTCCTCATCATCTAGAGTTCGACCATAAGGAGATAGGTCCCCATAGGTCTTTGGGTCAGCAATGAGGTGTGAGACATAGCTCTCTCCATCGGAGTCTTGAGAGGACATCTTGCTCTAAATCTGCAGCAGAGACAGCTCGAACCAAAAACAGGGGATATTTGCATGGTACGGTGGTCAAAACCTTCAAGAGATTATATAATGATTTTTTACCGACCAAACGAAGTATCGTGCAAGAAAACGGAGTACGGAGGGCACACGAGGTGCCCATGAGGTAGGGGCGCGCCCAGGGGGTAGGGCGCGCCCTCCACCCTCGTGGATACCTCATGTCCTTTCCGGACTGCTTCTTATTTTCCTATTTTCTTAAATATTCCAAAACGGAGAAAAATTGCTATTGGAACTGTTTTGGAGTCGGTTTACTTACTGTACCACATACCTATTCCTTTTCGGAGTCTGAAACATTCTGGAAAGTGTCCCTTATATACTCCTCCGGGGTTACAGTGTCAATAACATTAGTTTCAACTTTTATGGGGTTACCTGAGATATAATGTTTGATTCTTTGACCATTCACCACCCTTGGATTTGTGCCTTCAAAGTTGTTGATTTTTATGGTACCGGAACGATAGACCTCCTCGATAATGTAAGGACCTTCCCATTTAGAGAGGAGTTTTCCTGCAAAAAATCTTAAATGAGAGTTGTATAACAAAACATAATCACCTACATTAAACTCGCGTTTTTGTATCCTTTTGGCATGTCATCTTTTAACCTTTTCTTTAAACATTTTGGCATTCTCATAGGCCTGGGCTCTCCACTCATCAAGTGAGCTAATGTCAAATAGTCTCTTCTCACCGGCAAGTTTGAAATCATAATTGAGCTCTTTAATGGCCCAATATGCCTTATGTTCTAGTTCGAGAGGTAAGTGACATGCTTTTCCATAAACCATCTTATACGAAGACATATCCATATGATTTTTATATGCAGTTCTATAGGCCCATAATGCATCATCAAGTTTCTTGGACCAATTCTTTCTAGATCTATTAACAGTCTTTTGCAAAATTAACTTAAGCTCTCTATTACTCAGTTCTACTTGACCACTAGACTGTGGGTGATATGGGGATGCAATTCTATGATTAACATCATACTTAGCAAGCATTTTACGAAAGGCACCACGAATAAAATGTGAACCACCATCAATCATTAAGTATCTAGGGACTCCAAACCTCGGAAAAATAACTTCTTTAAGCATCTTAATAGAAGTGTTATGATCAGCACTACTAGTTGGAATAGCTTCTACCCACGTAGTAACATAATCAACAACAACTAAAATATGTGTATACCCATTAGAGGAAGGAAACGACCCCATATAATCAAAGCCCCAAACAGCAAATGGTTCGATAACAAGTGAATAGTTCATAGGCATTTCTTGACGTCTACTAATATTACCAATTCTTTGACATTCATCACAAGACAGGACAAACTTACGGGCATCTTTGAAGAGAGTAGGCCAATAAAAACCGGATTGCAATACCTTATGTGCAGTTCTATCTCCAGCATGGTGTCCTCCATAAGCCTCGGAGTGACACTTGCGTAGGATCTGTTCCTGTTCATGCTCAGGTACACAACGTCTAATAACACCATCTACTCCTTCTTTATAAAGGTGTGGGTCATCCCAGAAGTAATGACTTAAATCATAGAAAACTTTATCTTTTCCTGGTATGTGAAACTAGGTGGTATAAATTCAGCAACAATGTAATTAGCATAATCAACATACCATGGAGCAGTACGAGAATCATTTATGACAGCTAATTGTTCATCAGGAAAGCTATCATAAATGATTCTCGTACTGCTCCATCAAGAACATTCTCTAACCTAGATAAGTTGTTTGCAACGGGGTTCTCAGCTCCCTTTCTATCAATAATATGAAAATCAAATTCTCGTAGCAAGAGAACCCATCTAATAAGTATAGGTTTAGCATCTTTCTTTTCCATAAGATATTTAATAGCAGCATGATCAGTGTGAACAGTTACTTTAGAATCAACAATATAAGGTCTGAACTTATCACAAGCAAATACAAATGCTATTTTTTCCAGTAGTAGCATAATTTCTCTAGGCACTGTCTAGAGTTTTACTAGCATATTGGATAACATTTAATTTCTTATCAACTATTTGTCCTAGGGAAGCACCTACATCATAATCACTAGCATCACACATAATTTCAAAGGGTAAATTCCAATCGGATGGCTGAACAATAGGTGTAGAAATCAAGGCTTTCTTAGGTATTTCAAATGCTTCTACACAATCATCATCAAAGACAAAAGGAACATCTTTTTGTAAGATATTAGTCAGAGGCCTATAATTTTTCAAGAAGTCTTTAATGAACCTCATATAAAAACCGGCATGACCAAGGAAACTTCTTATACCTTTAATGTCCTTAGGACACAACATCTTTTCAATAGCATCAACTTTAGCTTTATCCACTTCAATACCTCTTTCAGAAACTTTTTGCCCCAAGATAATACGTTCATTAACCATAAAGTGGCACTTCTCCGAATTCAAGACAAGATTAGTTTCTTCACATCTCTGCAAAACTCGATCAAGGTTGCTTAAGCAATCATCAAAAGAAGTCCCATACACGGAGAAATCATCCATGAAAACCTCAACAATCTTTTCACAGAAGTCAGAGAATATAGCAGTCATACATCTTTGGAAGGTAGTAGGTGCATTACATAAACCAAAAGGCATACGTCTATAAGCAAAGGTACTGAAAGGGCAAGTAAAAGTGGTCTTTTCCTGATCTTCTTTCGACACAGGTATTTGAGGGAAACCAGAATATCCATCTAGAAAGCAAAAATGTGTGTGTTTGGGTAATCTTTCTAGCATTTGATCAATAAAAGGTAAAGGGTAGTGATCCTTTCTAGTAGCTTTATTTAATTTGCGGAAATCAATTACCATTCTATAACCTGTAACAATTCTTTGTGGGATCAATTCATCTTTATCATTAGGAACAACGATAATACCTCCCTTCTTAGGGACACAATGGACAGAACTTACCCACTGACCAACAGGATAAATTATACCTGCCTCCAGAAGCTTTAGTATTTCATTTCTTACCACTTCTTTCATCTTAGGATTTAACCATCGTTGGTGATCAACAACCGGTTTAGCGTCTTTCTCCAATTTTATTTTGTGCTGGCATAGAGTGGGACTAATGCCCTTAAGATCATCAAGAGTATATCCAATAGTAGCACGGTGAAACTTCAGAGTTTTCAATAATCTCTCTTCTTCCTTCTCTGAAAAGGTTAGCACTAATAATAACATGATATATCTTCTTTTCATCAAGATAGGCATATTTAAGAATATCAGGTAATAGTTTAAGCTCAAACACGGGATCACCCTTGGGTAGAGGAGGATCCCCTAGAATTTCAACAGGCAAGTTGTGTTTCAAAATTGGTCCCTATTTAAAGAATATTTCATCTATTTCCCTTCTTTCATTCATAAACATATCATTTTCATGGTCTAGCAAATATTGTTCTAAGGGATCATTAGGAGGCACGGCAATAGAAGCAAGACCAATAATTTCATCTTTACTAGGCAATTCTTTATCATGGGGTTATCTACGAAATTTAGCAAAATTAAAATCATGAGACATATCCCCTAAACCAACAGAAACAATATCCTTTTTGCAGTCTATCTTAGCATTAACAGTATTCAAGAAGGGTCTACCAAATATAATGGGACAAAAGTCATCTTGTGGGGAACCAAGAACAAGAAAATCAGTAGGATATTTAACTTTCCCACACAAGACTTCTACATCTCTAACAATCCCAACTGGTGAAATAGTATCTCTATTGACAAGCTTAATAGTAACATCAATATCTTCTATCTCAGCAGGTGCAATATCATGCATAATTTCTTTGTATAAGGAATGAGGTATTGAACTCGCACTAGAACCCATGTCACATAAGCCATGATAGCAATGATATCCTATTTTAACAGAAACAACAAGAATGCCTACAACAGGTCTATATTTATCTTTAGTATCGGGTCTAGCAATTCTAGCAGCTTCATCACAGAAGTAAATAACATGCCCATCAATATTATCGACCAAGAGATCCTTAACCATAACAATACTAGGTTTAACTTTAATTTGCTCAGAGGTTGTAGGTGTTCTAGTATTACTCTTATGAACCACAGTTGAAGCTTTAGTATGATCCTTCATTCTAACAGGAAAAGGTGGTTTCTCAATATAAGTAGTAGGAGCAATAGGATCAACATTATAAGTGATAGTCTTTTCTTCAACTTTAATAGGTTCAACTATTTTTATTTCAATGGGAGGATGATATTTTAACCACTTATCCTTAGGGAGATCAACATGAGTAGCAAATGATTCACAGAAAGAAGCTACTATCTCAGAGTCAAGCCCATATTTAGTGCTAAATTCATGAAAAGCATCGGTATCCATAAAGATTTAACACAATCAAACTTAGGTGTTATACCTGACTCCTTACCATCATCGATTTCCCAATCTTTAGAGTTGCGTTTAATTATTTCCAATAAATCCCATCTTAATTCAATAGACTTCATCATAAAAGAACCAGTACAAGAAGTATCGAGCATGGAGTGATTATTGAGAGAAAGCCGAGCATAAAAATTTTGAATAATAATTTCTCTTGAGAGCTCATGATTGGGGCATGAATATAACATTTACTTAAGCCTCCTCCAAGCTTGAGCGATGCTTTCTCCTTCGAGGCCAAAAATTATATATATAATTACGATCACGATGAACCAGATGCATAGGATTAATCTTCTGATGAAATTCCAATTTCAATCGGTTGTAGTTCCACAATCCAATATCATCACATAGCCTAAACCATGTCAATGCCTTTCCCTTCAAAGATAAAGGGAAGACCTTCTTCTTGATAACATCCTCGGGCATACCCGCAAGCTTAAATAATCCACAAACTTCATCCACATAGATTAGGTGCATATCATGATGTAACATTCCATCTCCTGCAAAAGGATTAGCCAGCAGTTTCTCTATCATACGTGAAGGAATTTCAAAGTAAACATTTTCAGTAGGTTTAGTAGGTTGAGGAGAAACTCTTTGCTCTACTGGTCGGGGTGAAGATACCCCGAACAATCCCCTCAAAGGATTGTTTTCCATAGTAACAAGTGACAGTAAATTTCAGCACACTATATAATTTTTTCCTTACCAAATTCCACTTACCAAAGGCGCTTCACTCCTCGGCAATGGCGCCACTAAAGAGTCTTGATTACCCACAAGTATAGGGGATCTATCGTAGTCCTTTCGATAAGTAAGAGTGTCGAACCCAATGAGGAGCAGAAGGAAGACAAGCAATTTTAAGTAAGGTATTCTCTGCAAGCACTGAAATTATCGGTAACAGATAGTTTTGTGATAAGGTAATTCGTAATGGGTAACAAGTAACAAAAGTAAACAAGGTGCATCAAGGTGGCCCAATACTTTTTGTAGCAAAGGACAAGCCTGGACAAACTCTTATATAAAGGAAAGCGCTCCCGAGGACACATGGGAATTATTGTCAAGCTAGTTTTCATCATGCTCATATGAGTCACGTTTGTTACTTTGATAATTTGATATGTGGGTGGACCGGTGCTTGGGTACTGCCCTTCCTTGGACAAGCATCCGACTTATGATTAACCCCCTTCGCAAGCATCCGCAACTATGAAAGAAGAATTAAGGTAAACCTAACCATAGCATGAAACATATGGATCCAAACCAGCCCCTTACGAAGCAACGCATAAACTAGGGTTTAAGCTTCTGTCACTCTAGCAACCCATCATCTACTTATTACTTCCCAATGCCTTCCCCTAGGCCCAAACAATGGTGAAGTGTCATGTAGTTGACGTTCACATAACACCACTAGAGGAAAGACAACATACATCTCAACAAAATATCGAACGAATACCAAACTTACATGACTACTTATAGCAAGACTTCTCCCATGTCCTCAGGAACAAACATAACTACTCACAAGTCATATTCATGTTCATAATCAGAGGGGTATTAATATGCATAAAGGATCTGAACATGTAATCTTCCACCGAATAAACCTACTAGCATCAACTACAAGGAGTGATCAACACTACTAGCAACCCACAGGTACCAATCTGAGGTTTTGAGACAAAGATCAGATACAAGAGATGAACTAGGGTTTGAGAGGAGATGGTGCTGGTGAAGATATTGATGGAGATTGACCCCCTCCCAATGAGAGGATCGATGGTGATGACGATCGTGATGATTTCCCCCTCCCGGAGGGATGTTTCCCCGGCAGAACAGCTCCGCCGAGGCCCTAGATTGGTTCCGCCAAGGTTCCGCCTCGAGACGGCGGCGCTTCGTCCCGAAAGCTTCCTTCCTATTTTTCCAGGGCAAAAGACACCTTATACCAAAAGATGGGCATCGGGGGCCTGCCAGGTGGCCGACGAGGCAGGGGGCGCGCCCCCCACCCTCGTGGACGGTGGCTGGCTCCCCTCTAGTGCTTTCTTCGCCCAATATTTTTAATATATTCCAAAACTGACTTTCGTGGAGTTTTAGGACTTTTGGAGTTGTGCAGAATAGGTCTCTAATATTTGCTCCTTTTCCAGCCCAGAATTCCAGCTGCCGGCATTCCCCTTCTTCATGTAAACCTGGTAAAATAAGAGAGAAACGACATAAGTGTTGTGACATAATGTGTAATAATAGCCCATAATGCAATAAATATCGATATAAAATCATGATGCAAAATGGACGTATCATCGTCCTATATATCAATCTTTACCTCTCGACCATTTCGAGACTCCTCGTCATGTCTGTGATCTCATCCGGGACTCAAAACAACATTCGGTCACCAAATCACATAACTCATATAATACAAAATCGTCATCGAACATTAAGCGTGCGGACCCTACAGGTTCGAGAACTATGTGGACATGACCGATACACCTCTTCGGTCAATAACCAATAGCGGAACCTGGATGCTCATATTGGCTCCTACATATTCTACAAAGATCTTTATTGGTCGAACCGTTATGACAACATACGTTATTCCCTTAGTCCATCGGTATGTTACTTGCCCGAGATTCGATCGTCGGTATCTTCATACCTATGTCAATCTCGTTACTGGCAAGTCTCTTTACTCGTTCCGTAATACATCATCCCGCAACTAACTCATTAGGCACTTTGCTTGCAAGGCTTCTTATGATGTGTATTACCGAGAGGGCCCAGAGATACCTCTTCGATACTCGGAGTGACAAATACTCATCTCGATATATGCCAACCCAACAAACACCTTCGGAGATACCTATAGAGCATCTTTATAATCACCCAGTTACCTTGTGACATTTGACAACACACAAGGCATTCCTCCGGCATCCGGGAGTTGCATAATCTCATAGTCGAAGGAATATGTATTTGACATGAAGAAAGCAATAGCAATAAAACTGAATGATCATTATGCTAAGCTAATGGATGGGTCTTGTCCATCACATCATTATCCTAATGATGTGATCCCGTTATCAAATGACATGATTACATGATTACTTGCAACATGATTTCTCCCATGACCTCAAGAACAAAAGTAACTACTCACAAACAACAAACATGCTCAAGATTAGAGGGGTATTAAATAGCATAATGGATCTGAACATATAATCTTCCACCAAATAAACCATATAGCAATCAACTACAAGATGTAATCAACACTACTAGTCACCCACAAGCAGCAATCTATAGTTTCGGTAACAAGATTGAACACAAGAGATGAACTAGGGGTTGAGATGAGATGGTGTTGTTGAAGATGTTGATGGAGATTTCCCTCCCCGAGATGGGAGAGTTGTTGGTGATGATTGAAAGTGCGTTATATCGACTAGAGGGGGGGTGAATAGGCGATTTTTTATGAAAGTCTTCAAAACGTGGAAGTTATGAAGACAAACGATAGAATAAACCTATTACCCTGCAGCGGAAGGTAGACTACACTAGGCAAGCCATAGTCAAGTATTCAATAGAGTGAAAGCACAATGACTAATAGTAGCAATGTAGTAAGGATCAGGTAGGAAGATATTGTGAAGCCACACAGAACACGTAGTCACTCAGTGAAGACAAAAGATAGTGCAAACATACAATGACTTCACAAGGAGTAATAGTAAGTAAAGGGAAGGGAAGATGAAACCAGTGACTCGCTGAAGACAATGATTTGTTGGACCAGTTCCAGTTGCTGTGACAATTGTACGTCTGGTTAGGGCGGCTAGGTATTTAAACCTTAGGACACACAATCCCGGACACCCAGTCCTGAACACGCAGCTCAGGACACCCAGTCCTCACCATATTCCCCTTGAGCTAAGGTCACACAGACCTCGCCCAATCACTCTGGTAAGTCTTCAAGGTAGACTCCCAAACCTTCACAGACTTCGTTCACCGGCAATCCACAATGTCTCTTGGATGCTCAGAACGCGATGCCTAACCGGCTGGAGGATGCACAGTCCTCAAGTGTAATAAGTCTTCAGATCACACAGACAAGAAGACTTAAGTGATGCCTAATTCTCTTTGGCTCTGGGTGGTTAGGGCTTTATCCTTGCAAGGAATTCTCTCTCAAAGGCATCGAGGTGGGTTGCTCTCAAACGACAAAAGCCGTACTCTAAATCTGAGCAGCCAACCGTTTATGGTTGTAGGGGGTGGGCTATTTATAGCCACTTGGAAACCCGACCTGATTTATCCGAAATGACCCTGGGTCACTAAGGAACTGACACGTGTTCCAACGGTCAGATTTCAAACTCACACGGCAACTTTAATTGGGCTTCAAGCAAAGCTGACTTGCCCGACTCTGGACAAGATTCACTCTCAAAGTGTTCACTCGAAGACATAGGTTTTGTTTAAGCATCACTTCAGTCATTCTGACTGGTTCTCTTGGACCCCACTTAACAGTACGGTGGTTCCTATGACTCAACACAGAAGAAAGAGAACTACGAAAGATCTAAGTCTTCGAGCTCCATAGGCTTCATGTGGTGTCTTCTCTTGTCATAGTCTTCAATGTGAATATCTTCATATACCACCTTTGACTTCAATGTCTTCATACATTTTTAGGGGTCATCTCTGGTAGGAAAACCGAATCAATGAGGGACTTCTACCTGTGTTATCCTGCAATTCTCACAAACACATTAGTCCCTCAACTAGGTTTGTCGTCAATACTCCAAAACCAACTAGGGGTGGCACTAGATGCACTTACAATCTCCCCTTTGGTGATTTATGACAAACTAGTTGAAGTTTTCAACGGGGAATATAATCTGTGAAATTGTAAAGGATAAGGAATTGTCTTCATAAGTTGCAAGGGCTCCCCCTGAAGATGTGCATATAAGTAATTTGCTTTTGGAATGCAAATGCACATGGCAGGTTGTACTTGTGGAGATCCACTTCAACTTATGATGACAATCCACTATGCATGTGAAAGTATATGAAGATAATGACATGCATAATGGAAAATGGACGTTTGCAGAATGATCTAAGTGCGAAATTTATCATCGCAACACAAGGTGGCAGATAAGTAGCAGACGACCATCGAGTTGAAGTGTTACAACTCAAAGAACCAAATGTAGCAAAATGAGAGTTGTAAGCACGAAGCAAAATATAAAGCACCCGCCCATATGGACCCGCTTGAAGACTATCAACCTCATATGCTTCTCCCCCTTTTGTCAGTAAGGACCAAAAAGGTTTGAAGACATAGAGCATCTACTCGTTCCCATGAAGAGTGGGTGATGCGGCAGGGTCGTCAGTGGTGTTTGGCGGTGCTGAAGATCTTGGAGCAGTGTCGAAGCGTGCTGAAGGAGGCGACGGTGAAGTAGCATCGTCGTCATCCTCGATCACTCTGGCATTCATAGTTGCAGCAGAGGAAGAGAACTCAGAGTCTTCAAGGGATGGAGTTCGTCGCAGCACTGCCCTTCGAGGAGGTGTGGAGTCAAACTTGAATCGCTCAGTGAAGCCATCCTCTTGAAGATCATCTTCAGAACACATCAGCGTTAGCCCTTTCCATGTGCGGCGAGAGGTTTCATGGGAAACAAAAGCATTCTTGGTGGCAAGATTGCGAATGCGATTAACATCCACCAAGAGGCTTTGCATCCGATGCTTCAGCCAGTCATGATGCCTATCCTGTTTCTGATGAAGAGCCACAAGAAGCTCTCGGTCGTTGAGAACACGAGTGCGCTTCTTGGGTCGTGGAGCAGTTGTACTGTCAGTGGCTTCAGTGAGAGCAGGATGCGGTGCACATGTAGTGCCAGCCAAAGGATACACACGAGCGACTGCTTCAACTCCTTCAATGTTCTGAGAAAGACTCTGATGCTCAGCATTCTGAAGACTTAGGGGTTCCTTGGCAGGCTCAGGATAGATGGCTTCAATCGACATATCCACATCAGGCAGAAAAATCCGATGATTGCGAGCAGATGGCTGATATGAGATAGTGGAGTGAAGTTTGATCAGCCGCATGACCCATGGGGCATAGAACTTCAAGCCAAACAGATCAGAGCCTGATGCAGCAAGTTGGCGAATGAAGAAGTCCTGTGCATTGAAGCATTTTCCATGAAGAATATAGAAGACCAAAGTCTTCATTGCACCTTCAAGCTTGGCATGTGGAGAGTGCCCTTTGATGGGCCAGAGAGTTCACCTTATGATGTGATAAATAGTCCTTGGCAGATACTCTAGGTCTTCAACAAAGAACTCTTTGGGATATGCAGCATCTTGGGGTAATGGCTTCATCATACTGAGCATCTGACTCATGTTAGGTTCAGGCTTCTGAAAGATGCTCTCCACAGCTTCACTGTGAATTTGACAGCCAGATTCGTAGAGATCTCCGGGAGTGGGCAGACCAATGAGCTCAATAATGTCAAAGGCTTTGGCTTCGTGATGAACGTGTCCTGTCATCCACTCCAGGACCCAAGTCTTCGGATCTCTGCTATACCCGCGGATGTGAAGTGTGGCATAGAATTGGAGCAGCAACTCTTCATTCCAATGCTCTTGTTCAGTGACGAACGGCAGCAGTCCAACCTCTTTGAAGCAATCCAGAGCTTCTTCCAGACAGGGCAGACCAGCTATTTCTTCAATGTCAAGGCGCTTGTGTGGGAAGATGCGACCTTGGTTGTAAAGAACGCATGAGTAATAGCTTTGCTGCGGATAACTCCAGAACCGATCAGATGATATCCTTTCCCTTGAGTAGGGGTTCCTGAAGCTATTGAAGAATGTGTTGTCTGCTCTGAAGCCATTGATATTGAAGGATCCAGGTGCTGATGCAGGACCTGGGAACCTGGGCAATCTTGGGATTGGCTTCTGTACCTGAGGCTTGTGCTCAACATGATAGTCGAACTGGGGACTGGCAGCAGACTCGGGAACAGAAGTGGCGGGATCAGTGGCTTCGCTGACTTCTGGTGCTTTTGTTGGTGAGGGCTCCATAGTAGCTTTAGCCATGACAGCGTCAGTGGCTTCAGTGGTGTTGGTGGTGGCAGCCTCAAGATGTTCAACCTCCACTTGACGAGCAGGAGGATCGGTCACGATCACGTTCTCCTCGAGAACTGCTTCTTGGTGGGACAGGGGAGTGGCAACTTGTGGGACTTCTTCTTCCGTGGCTGATGCAGCTGGATTGTCTTCAGCAGAGACTTGAGGCCTTGGACCTTTGCGAAGCCTGCGCAACGTAGGCGACGCCTGTGTAGTTGGAGTTGGCTGGGCCTCAAAGTCTTCTTCCTCTTGTGGGCGATCAGCCCATGAAGCATCCTGAGCGATTGGCATCAGAGGACGACCAATGCTGATGAGTTCGCTGTTCTTGAGCTGAGGAAGGGCTGCATCATCTTCAACATGGTCATGATGACCAATGTCTTCAGCAGCGATGGGATCAGCTGCTGGAAAGTCTTCAGCTTCATGAGCCTCTGTGAAAGTAGGCTCATGGATTGTCAGTTGGCGTTCAGCGTCAGGACGAACCATGGAAATGGGTTCAACTATCAAAGGCTCTGTGGGAGCAGCCCGATCTTTCTTGGTCTTCCTCTTCTTCTTGGAGGGGGCAATAGGAGAGGCTTTAGGATGTTTCCTCTTCCTGGCTTCAGCCTCAGCAGTCCTCGTCTTCTTGAGCTCTGAAGCGGTTGACCGGCTTTTTGGCTTCGAGCCAGTCATTCTAGTTGGGAAGACAATGGGATCTGCTTCCTGCCTTAGTGCGTCAGGTTCAGCCGTAGCGGGCTTCTTCATCTTCTTTGCTGCCATCCTGGGGTCGATGCCAGGACGCCCAAGGGCCTTGCGCTTCTCAGCCTCATTGTAGGCCTGCACACATTTGTCAGCCAGAACCTTCATGCACTCACGAGAACCTTGAGCTTCTGCATGTTTCTTGAGAAAGGCTTCCTTGAGCTCGTGCAACATAATCTTGAAGTTCTTCACCTCTTGCACGCTGAGCTTGGCCATATGCTTCTTGAACTGAGCCTTTTCATAGTCAATCTTTTGCTTCAGTTCAACAATGCGCTGGGTGATAGCTAACTCTGAAGCAATGGCGCCATGGAAGGCGACACTGAGGCCAATGGGTAGTTGCAGATCTTCGAAGCTGATGTTTGGCATGTCAAACCACTCATCAATGAAGTTGTGGATGATGGTTACATCAAAGAGAGGCAGATCATTGAAGATTTCTGCTTCTTCTTTGCTCTTGATGAGTTGCTCAAGAGCGTCATCTGTAAGATCTTCATCACTTGACAGATCAATGGCATCATTGCGCAGAATGGCAGCAGCTGTTAGCTCTTGGCCGGTGTGTGGCAGAGGCATCCTGACCTTCTGGGGCTTGGAGATGCGTGATAAATCTTCGAACTGCACACTGTCTTCAGGAGGTGCAGTTGCCAGTGGCTTCGCCCGTGAGATTTTTGGTGAAGGGGCAGGCTTTGAAGCTTTAGGCTTCTTCAACTTCTTTGGCTTCGGTGTTGCAGGTGCTTCATTTGATTCAGCGTCAGGCTCATTCACTGCAGTCCCTTGAACCAAGATATGGGTGATGAGGCCTTCAAGGTTGTAGAAAGGACCGACGACATTGGGTTCTGCATCTCGTGTGCCATCAACCCTTGGAGCTGAGGGACCAGGGTTGAAGTCTAGTCCCAATGTCTTCTTGTTTTGCTTCGCTGAGTTTTGGGCAAACTGGAAGTTGCGCTTGAACAGAATGTCGTCATGACACCATAATAGTGACGATGGGTGTGCATCAACAGGCTGTGGCCCATGGACCATGCAGGGATAGAAGCCTTGTTCAATGGCTTCATCTCTGGACCTGGGTTGAAGATTCTTGTATAGGATGTCTCCCCATGGTCTCTTGATGGCATTTTTCTCAGCATATTCCTGGGTTACAAATCGGTATTTGAACCATTGTTCTGCCCAATATCTTCGAATCCATTGGATTCGGGTCTTGCGCTGATTGTAATCCTCTTCAGGATCTGTCTTGTACAGTTCTAAGAGGTCATCTGGCAGATCTCTAGATGTTTCTCCATGACGCTTTCTGCCTCTCCTTGCTGATTTCTCTGAAGCCATGAACTTTAAACTGAAAGGCTTCAACACGTTCAAAGGCTTCAAAGATTTTCGCTTGTCGGACAAACAGGAACTTGCTTCGGGAGAATTTATATGATGCTGTAAGAATTCTGCAAATGAATGCAGACTATGAGAACCAAGGGATTCTCCCACGGACATGTACCTGTGACAACATTAAGGTGCAAGGGAAGGGGAAGAGGTCATATGCATTCTCAGAAGATTTTGAATATAAATCAGTTTAGAAGACATTGACCTCATCGTGTGAAGACATTCACTCATAGATAAGGAGTTGGTTCCAGATTTGTACGAATCCGGAGATCAGTACAAGTGAGGAATCTAACTACTTTGTGAAGCATAAGTGAATATACTAGGCATGTATGAGATGCAGTATGAGAGAGATCTAACTTGTGTGAACAGAAACTGCTTGTGGTAGAAAGTGACAAAGCCATAGGATCAACGGTGCCGTAAAAAGGAAGTTTTATTTACCACACTAAGAACTGCTAGACGGAGTGGAAGATGAGGCCGAGCAGTTCGATCTTCCGTGCCCTAACTTGGCGACGGAGGACACCTACGGCGACGGCGGAGAGGACGATGTCCGCGGTCGGCGTGAAGACGGCGTCGGAGAGGTTGCGGCAGCGAAGCGCTTCGTCGCCGGCGTCGTCGAGGGCTAGCGGTGGCGCTAGGGTTCGTGCGAGAGTGGAAGAAGAGATAATGACTATGGTGAGGCGTGTATTTATAGGTACAGGGCGGCACTGCGTTATTACACAGGTGCCCCTGGCGATTCGCATCTGAGGAGTACGTGGCCGTCATGTAGCATATCGGGGGTTGTTCCACGTCCCACGCATGCCTGGATTGTCGGGTGGTCGTTCCCACTTCTCCGGGTTTCAGGTGAAGGAATGAGCATTGAAAACGGACTTAATGTTTGTCTCTGTATCTTCTGCTGACAAGGACGCAGAGAAGACATTCGACAGTTTCAATAGAATGCATATGATTTGGAGAGATAGAGTTTGAGATAGAAAGCATAGAGAGGTTAGGGTCCGATCACATTCACTTAGTTCAAAAGATTCAACAAGAAGACATAGCTATAAGTGAATGCTGTAGAGGACAGAACACTAGTATATGTATATATGTATAATCAACATAGTGAAGATAATCATGAAGACATGTTGAGATTGAAGCCAAACCAAATGTGAAGACATAGCAAGGTAACGCCATGAGTGAAACACTTCAAAATAGAACATTTGGTGGTGGCATTACCCACCGTATAGGAAGTATTAGACCCAGACACGGCGCACAATTATCGTGGCGCTCCGAAGTCAAATTCCACATTAATGTATTCACACTTAGAATGTATGTCTTCATTGATTGAAGATATACTTTACTTCGTGTGTTGCACATCTAAGTCATCAATATGCATATGGGTTAGGATGTGTGCCTGATCACAGGACATTTGAGGATTCCAGGATATTTAGCTCACACCATAACTTGCAAAATCTCTTCTCATCCAAGGGCTTGGTGAAGATATCTGCCAATTGCTCTTCAGTGTTGACGTGTATGATATGAATATCTTCCTTCACAACATCATCTCTGAGAAAGTGATGACGAATTTCAATGTGCTTTGTCTTCGAGTGCTGAACTGGGTTGTTGGCAATCTTGATGGCGCTTTCGTTGTCGCAGTAGAGTGACACTTGCTTCAGATGAATGCCATAGTCTTTGAGCGTTTGCTTCATCCACAGAAGCTGAGCGCAACAAGATCCAACAGCAATGTATTCAGATTCAGCAGTGGAGAGAGATACACAGTTCTGCTTCTTTGAAGACCAACATACAAGTGATCGTCCCAGAAAGTGACATGTGCCTGATGTAGACTTGCGATCAACTTTGTCACCAGCATAATCAGCATCTGAGAATCCAACCAGATCAAACTCTGAGCCCTTTGGATACCATAATCCTAGAGTTGGGGTGTGAGCCAAATATCGAAGAATTCGCTTCACAGCTAAGTGATGCGACTCCTTTGGTGCCGCTTGAAATCAAGCACACATGCAAACACTAAGCATAATATCTGGCCTAGATGCACATAGATAAAGTAAAGAACCAATCATGGAGCGGTATACCTTTTGATCAAACTCTTTACCATTGTCGTCAGGACCCAGATGATGCTTGGCTGGCATTGGCGTCGTGAAGCCTTTGCAGTCTTGCATACCAAACTTCTTCAGGCAATCTTTGAGATACTTCTCTTGAGATATGAAGATGCCGTTGCGTTGCTGTCGTATTTGAAGACCGAGAAAGAACTTCAGCTCTCCCATCATAGACATTTGATATTGCTCTTGCATCATATATCCAAACTCTTCACTATACTTCTGATTGGTGCAGCCGAAGATAATGTCATCCACATATATTTGGCACACAAACAGTTCACCATCATATGTCTTCGTGAAGAGAGTGGGGTCGAGAGAACCAGGCATGAAGCCTTTGCTCGTCAGGAAGTATTTGAGTGTGTCATACCAGGCCCGAGGGGCTTGTTTGAGGCCATACAGTGCCTTGTTGAGCTTGTATGCCATGTTAGGATGTTTTGGATCTTCAAAGCCAGGAGGTTGTGCAACATACACTTCTTCTTCAATCTTGCCATTGAGGAAGGCGCTCTTCACATCCATTTGATAAAGAAGTATGTTGTGATGATTTGCATAGGCCAGCAGTATGCGTATGGCTTCAAGTCTAGCCACAAGAGAAAATGTTTCATCGAAGTCAATGCCTTCCACTTGAGTATATCCTTGAGCAACGAGATGAGCTTTGTTTCTGACAACTTGACCATGCTCATCTTGCTTGTTGCGGTATATCCATTTGGTGCCTATTATGTTGTGCTTCCGAGGATCGGGACGCTTGACCAGTTCCCATACATTATTCAGCTCAAACTGTTGAAGCTCGTCTTGCATAGCTTGAATCCATTCAGGTTCCATGAAGGCTTCTTCAACTTTCTTGGGTTCTGTTATTGAGATGAATGCGAAGTGCCCACAAAAATTTGCTAGCTGAGTTGCCCTTGAACGAGTGAGTGGACTGGGTGCATTGATACTATCAATTATTCTTTCAATCTGCACTTCATTGGCAATGCGAGGATGTACAGGGCGAAGATTTTGCTCTTGTGATCATTGTCGTTGTTAGAAGGAATGTCTTCAAGCTGAGCATTGTCTTCATGTTGATCAGGTGCTAGAGACTTGTCAGATTCCATTAGAACAAGGCAACGATATTTTTCAAATATTACGATCATGTTTAAATCGCAAAGCATTGAGATAGACATTAAGTTGAAGCCAAGGGATTCAACAAGCATGACTTTATCCATGTGTTGATCCCTTGAGATTGCAACTCTACCTAGACCCAATACCTTACTTTTACCAGTGTCAGCAAATGTGATGTGGCTCTTGTCGGATGGACGTAAGGTTGAGTCCATAAGAAGGCTTCTTTTGCTAGTCATGTGATTTGTACACCCACTATCAATAATCCATTCTGAAGACGCTGGTGTCGTACCCTACAGTGCAGTTAGGGGGATAGGCTTCACGAAGAGCATTGTGAAGCAAAAACATTTGACGAACCAGTGGGTTATGAAAGCTTAGATCCAGATTAGGACTAATAGGAGAGTAGCAAGCGATTCAGGAATGAAGTACATAGTAAGACCATTCGGGCATTTGATCTTGCGCCCTACAAGATGTTTAAGGTCCCCAGCAATAGCGTCAGACGATTTTGGTTTTCTGCTGGAGACCTTTCCCTGCAAAAGAGAGTTAAGCTTTCTTAGCCACCCACATCTTCAAGGGTGGCTTAGAAGCAATAAGTCTAAGTGCAGCATCTGAGAACTTTGGCTTTGGATCCCTAGCAAACAGTCTTGCAGGCGGACAATAGTACTCATAAGAATAAGCAGAATAGTTCTTGTTCTTATGAACATGGCGGTTTGATGAACCGCTCTCATATTCATATGCCTGAGTATGGTTTCCCTGCAAAACATTTGCGTTAGTGCGACTCAGGTGAGTCCTCTGTCTGTATGAAGCCTTTGGACCGTATGAATCCTTTGGTCCGAGGTTTGTCTTCTTCACGTGAGGTGTCATGATGACATTCACAGGAAGATTCTCCAGACACCTTTTTGGAACCCAGATCTTCTTCATAGGTGGTCCATTCCTGCAGTTAGTACCAATGTACCTGGCAAACACTTCACCATTCTGATTCTTAAATAGTTTATAGTTTGCATCGAGGGATTCATCAATGATAATGGGGTTAGCACAAGTGAATCCAGATAGATTGGATGGATCTGCTGAAGGTTCCTTTGCAGCAACCCACGTGGTTTTGGGGTACTGCTCAGGTTTCTAGTAAGAGCCATCAGCATTCATTTTCCTTACGAACCCAACACCCTCTTTCCTCGGGTTTCGGTTCAGAATCTGCTTTTTGAGGACATCACATAGTGTCTGATGCCCTTTAAGACTTTTGTACATCCCTGTTTCAAGCAATGTCTTCAACCTAGCATTCTCATCAGCAATAGCAGTGGTATCCTCAGTAGAGGGGTTAGTTACCACATCAACAGTTGAAGATATTGCAACAGTAGTAGCAGTAGAACATTCAGCAATAGAAGTAGCATTATCACGCTCAATGCATTTAATACATGGTGGTTCAAATCCTTCCTGAGTGGAACTGATCTGTTTGGTGCGAAGTGACTCGTTTTCCTTTTGAAGATCTTCATGAGCCGCTCTCAATTTCTCAAGATCTTGCTTCCTTTGAAGATAATCATAGGAAAGCTTTTCATGAGTTGTTGAGAGAGTTTCATGACGACTTTCAAGTTCCTCATACTTAACGTGAAGATTTTTTATGTCTTCAATTAAGGATTCAGATCGAGTCATTTCAGCACCTAACAGATCATCGCTTCTGTCTAACAGTTTTTGAATATGTTCCATAGCTTTCTGTTGTTCAGTTGCAATTTTAGCAAGTGTTTTGTAGCTGGGTTTTGAACCACAATCAGAGCCATCGTCACTAGATGTTTGATAGTGAGTGGTGCGTGTGTTTACCTTGGCACCGCGTGCCATGAAGCAGTAGGTAGAAGCAGAGTAGTCCTTGTCATTTGCATCGGTGTCGGTGATGAAGTCATTGTCTTCAGTGTTGAAGATGGACTTGGCAACGTATGCTGTAGCCAGACTTGCGACGCTTGAATCGGAGTCCTCCTTAGACTCCACCTCCGCCTCCTCAGAAGCGGACTCCTCCTCTAAATCCATTTCCTTGCCAACAAACGCACATGCCTTGCCAGATGAGCTCTTCTTGTGTGATGAAGACTTTGAGGAAGACTTGGAAGAAGACTTTGAGTATTTTCTTCTTCTTCTTTTCGTTAGAGTCATATTCCTTGCTCTTCTTCTTCTTTTTGTTCTCATTGTCCCACTGTGGACACTCAGAGATGAAGTGGCCAGGTTTCTTGCACTTGTGACATGTTTTCTTCTTGTAGTCGTGAGCAGAAGCTTCATCATTCCTTGAGCTTGATCGGGAAGACTTTCTGAAACCTTTCTTCTTGGTGAATTTTTGGAACTTCTTCACAAGCATAGCAAGTTCCCTTCCAATGTCTTGAGGATCATCCGAACTGCTGTCAGATTCTTCTTCAGATGAGGACACAACTTTTGCCTTCAAGGCACGAGTTTGCCCATAGTTTGGACCGTAGATATCTCTTTTCTCAGAAAGCTGAAACTCATGTGTGTTGAGCCTCTCAAGTATGTCAGACGGATTGAGTGTCTTGAAATCAGGACATTCTTGAATCATCAGGGCCAGGGTGTCAAACGAACTATCAAGTGATGTCAGTAGTGTCTTGACGACTTCATGTTTGGTGATCTCAGTAGCACCGAGGGCTTGAAGCTCATTTGTGATGTTAGTGAGTCGGTCAAATGTGAGCTGGACATTCTCATTGTCATTTCGCTTGAAGCGGTTAAAGAGGTTGCGAAGGACACTGATTCTCTGATCTCTCTGGGTTGAGACGCCTTCATTGACCTTGGAGAGCCAGTCCCAGACCAGCTTAGATGTTTCCAAAGCATTCACACGGCCATATTGTCCTTTGGTCAGATGACCACAGATGATATTCTTGGCAGTAGAGTCCAGTTGAACGAACTTCTTGACATCAGCAGCAGTGACACCTTCTCCAGCCTTGGGAATGCCGTTCTTGACAACATACCATAGGTCGACGTTAGTGGCTTCAAGATGCATGCGCATCTTATTCTTCCAGTAGGGATATTCAGTTCCATCGAAGATGGGGCACACAGCGGAGACTTTAATTATCCCTGCAGTCGACATAGCTAAAACTCCAGGTGGTTAAACCGAATCACATAGAACAAGGGAGCACCTTGCTCTGATACCAATTGAAAGTGCGTTATATCGACTAGAGGGGGGGTGAATAGGCAATTTTTGTGAAAGTCTTCAAAACGTGGAAGTTATGAAGACAAACGATAGAAATAAACCTATTACCCTGCAGCGGAAGGTAGACTACACTAGGCAAGCCATAGTCAAGTATTCAATAGAGTGAAAGCACAATGACTAATAGCAGCAATGTAGTAAGGATCAGGTAGGAAGATATTGTGAAGCCACACAGAACACGCAGTCACTCAGTGAAGACAAAAGATAGTGCGAACATACAATGACTTCACAAGGAGTAACAGTAAGTAAAGGGAAGGGAAGATGAAACTAGTGACTCGCTGAAGACAATGATTTGTTGGATCAGTTCCAATTGCTGTGACAACTGTACGTCTGGTTAGGGCGGCTAGGTATTTAAACCTTAGGACACACAGTCCCGGACACCCAGTCTTGAACACGCAGCTCAGGACACCCAGTCCTCACCGTATTCTCCTTGAGCTAAGGTCACACAGACCTCGCCCAATCACTCTGGTAAGTCTTCAAGGTAGACTCCCAAACCTTCACAGACTTCGTTCACAGGCAATCCACAATGTCTCTTGGATGCTCAGAACGCGACGCCCAACCGGCTGGAGGATGCACTGTCCTCAAGTGTAATAAGTCTTCAGATCACACAGACAAGAAGACTTAAGTGATGCCTAATTCTCTTTGGCTCTGGGTGGTTAGGGCTTTATCCTCGCAAGGAATTATCTCTCAAAGGCTTCGAGGTGGGTTGCTCTCAAACGACAAAAGCCATACTCTGAATCTGAGCAGCCAACCGTTTATGGTTGTAGGGGGTGGGCTATTTATAGCCACTTGGCAACCCGACCTGATTTGTCCGAAATGACCCTGGGTCACTAAGGAACTGACACGTGTTCCAACGGTCAGATTTCAAACTTACATGGCAACTTTACTTGGGCTTCAAGCAAAGCTGACTTGCCCTACTCTGGACAAGATTCGCTCTCAAAGTCTTCACTCGAAGACATAGGTTTTGTTTAAGCATCACTTCAGTCATTCTGACTGGTTCTCTTGGACCCCACTTAACAGTATAGTGGTTCCTATGAATCAACACAAAAGAAAGAGAACTACGAAAGATCTAAGTCTTCGAGCTCCATAGGCTTCATGTGGTGTCTTCTCTTGTCATAGTCTTCAATGTGAATATCTTCATATACCACCTTTGACTTCAATGTCTTCATACATTTTTAGGGGTCATCTCTGGTAGGAAAACCGAATCAATGAGGGACTTCTACCTGTGTTATCCTGCAATTCTCACAAACACATTAGTCCCTCAACTAGGTTTGTCGTCAATACTCCAAAACCAACTTGGGGTGGCACTAGATGCACTTACAATGATGATGACGATGGTTTCCCCCTCCGGGAGGGAAGTTGCCCCGATGGAATCGCTCCTCCGGAGGGCAAAAGTGTTCTTGCCCAAGTTCCGCCTCGAGATGGCGGCACTCCATCTCGAAAGTCCTCTCCTTATTTTTCTAGGTCAAAATGACCTATATACCAGAAGATGGGCACCAGAGGTGGGCCTGGGTGAGCACAACCCCATGGCGCGCCCAGGTGGGTTGTGCCCACCTGGTGGCCCCTCTCTAGTACTTATTTGCTCCAATATTCTTTATATATTTCATAAAAATTCTCCGTGAAGTTTCAACTTATTTGGAGTTGTGCAGAATAGGTAGCCTGATGTAGCTTTTCCAGGTCCAAATCTCGAGCTGTCGGAATTCTCCATCTTTGTCTGTACCTTGCAAATTATGAGAGAAAGGGCATTAGAATTACTCCAAAAAGCATTATTATGCATTTAAACATCATAAATAATAGTATTAAAACATGATGTAAAATGGACATATCAACTCCCCCAAGCTTAGACCTCGCTTGTCCTCAAGAGAAAATCGAAATCGAAAAACATGTCCACGTGCTTAGAGAGAGAGGTGTCGATAAAAACAAAATACGGACATAGAAGCATCATGTTCATTATTATAACAACAACAAACTTAAACATAAGAATCTTATCATAGACTTCTCATGAATAAGTGACAATTCATCACACTATTGATGTATAAAGCAAAAACTCTATTAGAAACCAACAAACTATGTTCTCATTCAACTTTGCAACTACAATTCATCATCTTTTTAGGAAGGGTCACGTATCGGAGCCTCTAGGCAAGTCCACATACTCAACCATCATATAGTCTTCTATGATTGCTGACACTCACCGCATACACATGAGCAAAACGTGTCAACCGGACACCTAGAAAGACCGGGGCTTATAGTTTTGCCTCGCAACGTATTCACCTCAAGGGTGAGGTCAACAATAATAACTCATGCTACCCATATTCAACTGGACATATGTGCCTAGATCTTTTCTCACCACATGATGCTTGCCAAAGGAGGAAATAAAAAAGGAATAGATAGAAAACTTTGACTCTTTGTATAAAAGTAAATACATAAAAGTAAAAGATAGGCCCTTCGCAGAGGTAAGCAGATGTTGCCATGTGCTTATTTGTTTGTATGCTCAACCACTTAGTGCAAAAGAACGTCACATTGTATTGCCCCTTCTGATGGCAACCTTTGTTATGCAGTATGTCGCTTTTATTCTTCACCATCACAAGTTCGTACAACGCTCAATTTTCTCTTGCACTAAATGATCTCACACTTTTAGAAGCAATTTTTATTGCCTTATTGCACTGATGACAACTTACTTGAAGGATCTGACTCAATTCTTAGGTAGGTATGGTGGACACTTGAAAATAAGATTTGGGTTTAAGGGTTTTTGGCTGCACAAGTAGAATCTCTACTTAGTGCGAAATTTTTGGCTAGCAAAGATAGGGGGCAAGCACCACATGTTAAAGGACCTATGACAATATGACTTCTATGTGAATATGAACAAACATACATCATTAAGTTTTCTTCCTTGTCCAACGTCAACAATTTTGGCATATAATATTTTGATGGGGGCTCACAATCACAAAAGATATCTAGGATAGTGTATTTATATGTGAATCTTCTCCTCCCTTATTATTCTTTCATGAGTTGCATCATTGACCAATGTCATGTTTGTCAATCTCTAATAAAATTTCCTACTTATACTTTTCCTTATGTGGTGTCATCACCTAGCATAAGATTAGTATATGATCTACTTGATTTATTTCGTTTCCTTTTTCTTTTAATTCCTTTCTTTTTATTGCAACATGAAAGTAAAGAAAGCAAAAACTCAAACTAAACTTTATTATATATCTCGCACATGATTACAAGGATAGATCACTAAGCAAACTCTTGAAAAGAAAGGATCGAACTAAAATTTTATTCATATAAAGCAAAATACCAAACTAAGATAAGTAAAGATAGTGGGGGTGATACGATATAGGGGCACCTCCCCCAAGCTTGACGAAAGACAAGGGGAGTGAGGGAGTCCTGGACTAAGGGGTCCTCGGGCGTCCGGCCTGCTAGCCATGGGCCGGACTAATGGGCTGTGAAGATACGAAGACCGAAGACTGCACCTGTGTCCGGATGGGACTCTCCTTGGCGATTAAATATGCAGATTCCTTTCTCTGTAACCGACCTTGTGTAACCCTAGATCCTCCCGGTGTCTATATAAGCCAGGGGACTTAGTCCGGATAGGGGAGAGATTCATTACCATAGCCATACCAGCTAGACCTCTAGGGTTTAGCCATTACGATCTCGTGGTAGATCAACTCTTGTAATACTCATATTCATCAATATCAATCAAGCAGGACGTAGGGTATTACCTCCATAGAGAGGGCCCGAACCTGGGTAAACATCGTGTCCCCTGTCTCCTGTTACCATTGACCTTAGATGCACAGTTTGGGACCCCCTACCCGAGATCCGCCGGTTTTGACACTGACATTGGTGCTTTCATTGAGAGTTCCACTGTGCAGTCGACGAAAGGTTCGATGGCCCCTTCAATCGTCGATAGTGACGCTGTCCAAGGAGAAACCTTCCTCCCCGGACAGATCTTCGTGTTCGGCGGCTTTGTACTACGGGCCAACTCATTTGGCCACCTGGAGCAGATCGATAGCTACGCCCCTGGCCATTAGGTCAGATTTGGGAGTATGGACTACATTGCAGACATCCGTGGAGATTTGATCTTCGCAGGATTCGGGACCATGGCGACCGCTCCCGGTCACCTTGACGAACATGACCTAAATCTCTCGTCAGACCGCATCCAGGAGATAGCTCCTGTGACCACTCTGGCCTTAGATCTAGAGCGCACTGCGGCATCCAAGGATTGGAGGTTCAACCCCACCACGGAGGCCACAGACTCCCCGGCGTTGGAGCCGCACATGGACTTAATCTCACACAATATCTGTGTCACCGGAATTCCGGACTCGTCTCTGGTTATAAGTTCCGAACCATGTGAGCCTGTGGACGCCGAACTTGATCATTCATCGATCTTCGAATTCAGCGCCACAGACATCTTCCAGTACTCGCCTTTGGGCGATGTTCTAAACTCATTAAAAAGCCTGTCCTTGGCGGGGGACTCGTAGCCGAACTATGTCCGGTTCGAACTAGGGGCTGATGATCGAGAATTTTGCTTCCCACCCGCCACCCACTTTATAGCCACTGTCGAAGACTTAACCGACATGCTCGAGTACGGCTCCGATGACATCGACGGCATGGACGACGATGCCAGAGAAGAAGAGGCCCAAGACCCGCCGTTCACTGGATGCTGGACGACCACTTCCTCGTACGATGTGTACATGGTGGATGCACCAAAGGAGAATAGCGGCGATGACAAAGAAGACCCAGTTGAGGATAAACCTCCTGATATACAATCGAAACGCCAGCGTCAGCGGCGCCGCTCTAAGTCACGCCGCAGTAAAGATAGCAACACCAACACAGGAGAAGATAACACTCCGGAAGGTGCCAAAGACAACGAAGACCCCGTTAACGCAGCTACCGAACAGGATAAACGGGAAGATGGGCAGGTTAGCCCTGGTAGACAGGCCACACACCAGGACTCGGAGGATAGTAATTATCTTCCGCTCGCCGAGGATGAGGCGAGCCTCGGCCCCAAGGATTTCATCGTGCCTGAGGAACCTCTTGAGAAGGAGCACTTTGAGCGCCAGCTAATAGCCACTGCAAGGAGCCTGAAAAAGAAGCATCAGTAGCTTCAAGCTGACCAAGATCTGCTCAACGATAAATGGACCGATGTCCTAGCAGCCGAAGAATACGGCCTCAAGCGCTCGGCCAAAAGCTACTCAAAGCGCAAATTACTACCTTAGTTCAACGACGAGGCGCCGGAGCACATACCACCATCGCGCAATACGGCTGACCGACCACCACGTGGACGGGACAAAGCGGTAACTCAAGCCGAACACCAGCCTGCCCCGCCTCATCGCAAAGGCGGAGGTAAATCAGCTCACGGTCATACATATGACCTTCGACACGACCTGAACAATAAAGCAGGATATACCCTATCGATTTACGAATCGCGAGGATGTTCCTCGACACGTGATGATGGCTACCTATTCGGACATGACAAACCTAGTCACACCCGAGCCGACATCCGCTGACGGACTCCATCGGAGCTACATCGTGACGTGGCCCGATATAGAGGCGCCGCACACCCCCTTTGCTTCACCAATGAAGTAATGGATCACGAATTTCCCGAAGGGTTCAAACCCGTTAACATTGAATCATACGACAGAACAACCAACCCCGCGGTATGGATCGAGGATTTTATTCTCCATATCCACATGGCTCGTGGAGATGACCTCCACGCTATCAAATACCTCCCACTAAAGCTCAAAGGGCCAGCTCGGCACTAGTTAAATAGCCTGCCTGAAAATTCTATCGGCAGCTGGGAGGACTTGGAAGAAGCCTTTCTCGACAACTTCCAAGGTGCATATGTCCGGCCACCAGACGCCGACGACTTAAGCCACATAGTCCAACAACCTGGAGAGTCAGCCAGGAAATTTTGGACTAGGTTCCTAACCAAGAAGAACCAGATCGTCGACTATCCGGATGCTGAAGCCCTAGCGGCCTTTAAACATAGCATCCGCGACGAATGGCTCGCCCGCCACCTCGGCCAAGAAAAGCCGAAATCTATGGCAGCCCTCACGGCACTTGTCGGTGTCAGAACCGGCGGATCTCGGGTAGGGGGTCCCGAACTGTGCGTCAAGGCCGGATGGTAACAGGAGACAAGGGACACGATGTTTTTACCCAGGTTCGGGCCCTCTCGATGGAGGTAATACCCTACTCCTGCTTGATTAATATTGATGATATGGGTAGTACAAGAGTAGACCTACCACGAGATCAAGGAGGCTAAACCCTAGAAGCTAGCCTATGGTATGATTGTTGTATATATTGTATGGAGTTCATTTATCGACTAGCCTGGCCTCGGTTTATATAATGCACCGGAGGCCTGGGATAACAAGAGTCCTAGCCGAATACGCCGGTGGGGAGAAGTCCTTGTCTTGATCGCCAAGTCTTGTGGAATCTTCCTTGTATGCGGCAGCCGTCCGGACTGGCCCATGAGTATACGGCCATGGGGGTCCTCGGCCCAATCTAGCAGATCGGGAGACGACGTGGTGAGTACCCCCTAGTCCAGGACACCATCAGTAGCCCCCTGAACCGGTCTTCAAGTTAGGGACGCTCCTCGATTCTTCCGAACTGTTCTTCATCTTCGGTTGCCGGTCTTGAAAACTGGTTCAACAAATCTTCTCATCTTCTATCTTGAGGATCGCCGAAATGCATTCGATGAGTTCACACGTCGGGTATCCGAGGAGCCCCTTAAGCTTCCGGCCTTTATCAATGCCTTGTTATTTTTATGCCATACCTCAGGTTTGAAGTTGTTCCCGGGCGGCAGCGTCCTCTTGTGTCCGAGCTCCAACGCCGGACTGCATTCGAGGTATCTTTCGCAGCCGAGCACCAACGCTGGACCGCTTCCCAGCTCTAACGCCGGAATGTATCCGAGCTCCAACGCCGGACTATGTATTTGAGCTCCAACGCCGGACTATATCCGAGGTGTCGTAAATCACCTTGGTTCAAAGAAGTTTGAAGGAGTTTAGCCGAGCTTAATGCCGGAAATGCCCTCTATGGAGCCAGCCACTAGCGTCCAAGCTTTATGCTGGACTGCTTCCGAGGTGGTGCACCACCCCGAATGTGGGCCGATTTTTGTCAATATTTTTTGATTGGTGCAATTTATTCTCTGCCGAGATATATAGCCAGTAGCCCTCAAGGTGGGTATCGGTCTAAAACCCGAGATGCACTTGAAGGATGATGTAAGACCGCTAATCCCAGTAGCCGCTGAGACTCGGGTTGATTTGCAAAATTGGCCTGAGGATCAAGTCCAAGCTCGGCAGAATACTTCGGGACACAAAAAGCGGCGTGCTCAGTCCTCGAGACTCAGGTTGGGTGCGGCCGACCAACCTGAGGATCAAAATCTCCTCGGAAACTATATTGCACATAAAATTTTCTGCATTGAACAGGCAATGCAGTAGCTCCCGAGACACTGGTCAGGTGGTAACACCAGATCAGGGGATCAATGTGCCCCTTTAATATTTGTAAATAATAAGCCCGAAGCCCAGTAGCCCCCGAGCCTTAATGCGGGCACGGGTGGCCAAATTAAGGATCAATATCCATAGTAAAATCACAAATAATGTGTAATGACTCTATGTATCCAAGTACTTTATGTCATTAATGCTCGGTTCCGCATTGTACAAAACTTTGTTAACCGACCATCGGCTTCCACCTCCTCGGCCAGTAGCCGAGGAGTGTTTGTCCTACTTTATGAAGCCTTTATGAGGGCAAAGATTTACAACAAACAAGGCAATCCGGCCATACGGTTTTAAAGGTACGCAGAGAGTTATATTACTGTTTAACAGAAGAAATGTCTTCCAAAGAAAATAGTCCCGTTAACGGTTCCTTTCTTTGGGTTGTCATGCTAAGCATGATCATTAAACCTCAGCTCTAATGTAAGAGCAAAATATTGAGGATTTAGTTTGGGAGGCCAGTTAATAGCCCCTGTAGTGTTCGGCGACAGTCGGGGTCAAGCCGTAAACACTTCGGCCAATGTTATGAATGGCCCATCATTTAACATAATCATCGGATCGCTGACCAATTTACGCTTATTGTGAAAGTCAGTTTTCGGCTTTCTCCACTGAGGTGCTTAACCATGTGAGCTGGAAGCACAATCGCAGTGGTTCTCCCTTTGCACGCCTAGCCAAACAAAACAGAACGTAGGAAGCAAGTGCAGGAGCCGGGCAACCCAACTATTGAACGAAGACACAATTTGAAACCGATGCATATATAGCAATATCTGAGAATGTTTTTGCCGAATCCCTAAAGGTGTCCGGCGTTGCACTGCGAGACTAATGCTGGAAAAGCACAAATAGTTTAAAAGTGCCAAAAAGCTTGGAAAACCAAGAAACGTCGGTAAAAACATGACGTCCGAACAAGATCAAGTGTTCGCTGCCAATCCGAAAATTGGTCTTAGAAAAAAGAAGTGCTTCTGTCGTCCTTTAACATGACACATCCTATCTCAAGACTTCGAGCGGGTCAGCCTACGGCTTCAACCTCCTATCCCGAGGGCGGAGTACTTCTCATTAGGCCAGTTTAGCAAACTAAACTCTAGCAGCTTTGAGAGAGAAATTAGGCTCCTCGGCTAGTGACCGCACACTCGCGTCGAAAAAAGGAGTGATAAATAATAATAATAGAACTTTGCAACGACTGAGAAGAAGAACACTTATTATAAAATGGCTCAAATAAACTTAAGAGCCCCCAAGTGACTTGGGTAGAAGAATGATTGCATGTACCGAAGTACTTATATCATATCTATGTTCAACCGAACTTTAAACGCGTCTTAACCGACCGTCGGCTTCTCCCTCTTCGGTTAAGGACCGAAAAGTGTTATGTACTCCATCGGTCGAGAATATAGACGGTGTTTCCAATAACCAGGCAATCAGGCCATAAGGCTATAACAGACAAAGCGCGCTCAGGGAACTTATGCTGTATTACTGCGAAGAGTAAGAAGCATCTTCGAAGGAAACAGTACCCCCACCGATACCTTTCTTCGGTGCTCATTGTTATTATGAGACTTGTGCAATAGATTTTTTGTACTCATGAGTTCCGTTGTGTGCCGACCATCATTGAATAACTATAAGAGCGCTAGCTTTCGGCTTCACCCAGTCTGAGGTCCGGCTCGGGTGACCCGATCGTGACAATCGCAGAGGTGCTCCCTTTACTCCCTAGCCGAACAATCGGGAACGTAGGGGTAAACACAGGAGCGAGGCAACCCAGCTTGCAAATCGCTTAAGTCAATGTGGTGCATATTGTGGCGTAATACACGAACAAGGAACGAAGCCGTACAAGTATAATCATATGCAACAGGAAAAGCTTCATAAGGAAGCCCCCAAGTAAATGGGGTATTTGAATTTATGCGTCACAAACAAAGTTTGGACAAGGAAATTTTTTAGAAGCAACTTTTTTCCAAAAAAGTATAATGCTTGGTCGAGCCGAACACAAGTTAAAAATTTAAAACTTTGAGCATGAAGGCAACTTAGCTGGTTAATGTGTTCGGTATTGATGACGCGGTCCGAGCTTGATGCGGGACAAGGTGCCATCCCCCAAGCCGGTCCCGAGGTGGCGGAGCAAACAGCTCGGCACTCCAAAGTGGCGACATAGCACGGTCAATGCAGGCCGGCAGAGTGATGCCGAAGTCCCCGGCATGGGGTAATGAAGTGTTGACGAAGCCCCCCGTCCAGCTGAGGTGACGCCAAAGGATATAGTCCGGCTGGATCATTTTCCTGTGCCACATAAAATAGTGCAAACCGGAGATAATAGTAATAATAATAAAAAATCGTTGCATAATCGATAATTTATGCAAAGTGAGTAGTAAAATAAATATGGCCTGGCGCCGAAGTCAATGTCGATGCAGGGCGTCGGCGTGATGCGGTAAGGGCGTGACAAAGCCTGAATTCACAGGTCGGTCCGAGTTCCGGATGCGGCATTCGCCGGACTATGTACGGAGACTGACCGGACCACCATGCGACCATCGTTAATGCGGCCACCATTTGATAGACCTGTATACATATGATGGACAAACCAGAGTAATAATTCCTTGGGAAAAATTGAACCCAAACAAGCAAAAAATACTAGGATTAATAGAACCTGGTTTATTTGCTGTAGCAATCTGAAGGAAGGTGATTCATAAAATTGGGACCCGCTCCGCACACCCATTGCCTGATGGGCGATAAATCGACGGCATGGCAATGCTGGTAAAGGTTGACTCACCGAGGCAAAGCCCTTGGCCCAGCTAATGTGACAGAGTTGGTCGGCTAGTGACACCGAAGTGTCCGGAGTAGGTTGATGAAGAGATGGCGAAGCCCCCGGTCCAGCCGAGATGTCGAAGCCTCGATGTCAGCCGATGACTCGAAGTAGGTCGGCGTGATGGACACCAGCTTGAAGAAGCAATAGTGCGGCCCTATCGATGCAGGTCGTGACGTGGTCGATGCCGGCTTGATGAAACGACCGTGTGGCGATGTCGGTATGCCCGCTTCGTGTAATCCGTGGGGCGGCGATGTTGGTGATGATTTATCCTTCACGATGCCAGGCTCTTGTTCGGCTTGCCGAGATGATGATCCAAAGAAGTTGAGCTCGGCTCAACAAAGTGACGCCGTGTCTAGCGCAGGTCGGCAGCCGTGGAGTAATATTGCCGGACTGGTTTGACACCAGCATGATGTTGAAGATCATGTTCAAAATATCTTACAGTTAGTGGGATGTGTTCGGGAACAAAACACAATACCCCATACAAAACTTCCTTCAAAAGGGATGTCCGAGATCCTGTTCATAAAAAAGATGAACTCGGGTCGAATTCGTTTTCACGCAGAAAACATATCCGAAAAGTGATGCACTAATCGGAAGGTTCCCGGAGTTTGGACGGTCGGATCGAGCCAAAATTTTGAGAGGTGGTAGATACAGGAATTCCGCAGCCGATCAACGGTTGGATCTTCCAAAGGACGTCCGAGCTAGAAGCTGGACACCACGCCCTAAACTCATCCAAATTCCCGTCCAGATTTGATAGGGCTCCGGTATATCGTGGATTGCCAGAGATTCCTCCATCGGAACTCGACGAAATTTTCCAGGGTTGTTGTAGACTCAATTCCGCACAATTCCACCAAAGCGATACTCGAGGAGGTGGTGGTGGCAGATGCGAGTTCGCTGTCCAGAAAAACAGCACGGTCGCTTGAGGGCAATGTTGACGTTGAGCCCCTGAGCTCCATAGATGATTCCTCCGTGATCTTGATAGAGATCGGAGTTGATGTTTGATGAAGGCCCTCCTCCGAACATGGTGATCCGAACACGGGGTGCAATTCTTGGTCGAACCAAGGTGACCAATCGAACTGGTGACGAATACGCCGAAGTCGCAGTTGATCTGCAGGCGAGCCATCGATCCTTTTGTCGATCACACAGCGGAACTCTCAATGAAAGCATCAATGTCGGTGTCAGAACCGGCGGATCTCGGGTAGGGGGTCCCGAACTGTGCGTCAATGCCGGATGGTAACAGGAGACAAGGGACACGATGTTTTAACCAGATTCGGGCCCTCTCGATGGAGGTAATACCCTACTCCTGCTTGATTAATATTGATGATATGGATAGTACAAGAGTAGATCTACCACGAGATCAAGGAGGCTAAATCCTAGAAGCTAGCCTATGGTATGATTGTTGTATATATTGTATGGAGTTGATTTATCGACTAGCTTGGCCTCGGTTTATATAATGCACCGGAGGCCTGGGATAACAAGAGTCCTAGCCGAATACGTCGGTGGGGAGAAGTCCTTGTCTTGATTGCCATGTCTTGTGGAATCTTCCTTGTATGCGGCAGCCGTCCGGACTGGCCCATGAGTATACGGCCATGGGGGTCCTCGGCCCAATCTAGCATATCGGGAGATGACATGGTGAGTACCCCGTAGTCCAGGACACCGTCAGCACTCATGACCCGCTTTTGCGCGGGTGAGGATAGTTGGTTGGATCGTAGCAAAAACACAGCCAGCAAGGTAGGCCCCTCTGAGGTTAAGAACCGCAACGACAAGCTCTGATGCAGCAAACACAAACGCCGAAGCAATGATGACAACACCGTTGACACTGCTGTCAATGCCGAATTTAGTGGCTCCAAGTCCGGTCAGTGGAAAAAGGCTTATAAAAGAAACATTCAGGGACCATCCAGCATAGACCGCATACTCGACCGTCCGTACCAAATCCATGGCACCCCAGACAAACTAGCCAACCATACCAACAGAGATTGTTGGGTTTTTAAGCAAGCCGGCAAGTTAAATGCCGAAAACAAGGAAAAGAGATCATAGAGCGAGGACGATGATGAGGAGCCACTACAGCCAAACACAGGGGGACAGAAGAAGTTTCCCCCTCAGGTCAAAACGGTGAACATGATATATGCTACACACATCCCCAAGAGGGAGCACAAGCGCGCACTTAGGGACGTATATGCGATAGAGCTAGTCGCCCCAAAATTCAATCCATGGTCATCATGCCTGATCACTTTTGATTGTCAGGATCATTCGACCAGTATCCGACATGGCGGATCAGTCGCACTAGTCCTAGACCCAATCATCGATGGATTCCACCTGACGCGAGTCCTCATGGACGGTGACAGCAGCCTCAATCTGCTCTATCAGGATACAGTGCGCAAAATGGGCATTAACCCATCACGGGTCAATCCCACAAGGACTACCTTTAAAGGAGTCATACCAGGCGTAGAGGCCCGTTGTACAGGCTCAATCACAGTAGAGGTTGTCTTTGGATCTCCGGACAACTTCCGAAGCGAGGAGTTAATCTTCGACATCGTCTCCTTTCGCAGTGGCTATCACATACTACTCGAATGAACCGCATTCGCTCGATTCAATGCGGTACCTCACTACGCTTATCTCAAGCTCAAGATGCCCGGTCCACGCGGCGTCATAACAATCAATGGAAATACGGAACGCTCCCTCCGTACTGAGGAGCACACAACGGCCTTAGCAACAGAAATACAGCGCGACCTTTTCCAGCAGAACCTTAGTTTAGCGGCCAAGCCCCTGGACACCATTAAAAGAGTCCGGACTACTCTAAGGCCAAGAAGCTGGCTGACCAGGAGGAGAGCCATAAGGCGGCCCTGCAGAAAGCGCAGGATAGCGAGGCCGCCCTGAAGGCAGAGTTTGAGACCGAGGCGGCGAGCTAGGCTGAGACCCGGCGAGCGCTGGATGAAGGCTTCAGCCGCATCGAGGACTTGATCGACGGTAAGCCGCCTTCCTCGCTCCTCTCCTGCCCCTTGCCGCCTGGTTTTTGGCCTGACTTGTGCTGCTGCCTATTTTCTTGTGCAGACTATTTTCCCGGCTACTCCGCCTTCGCCGCCCAAACCATCGAGGCCCATCGCGAGGCGCGCCGTCAGGCGGGGGTCAACATCGCGCCGGACGCGAATCGGATGCTTGAGGAGCAGCTCTTGGCTGTCCAAGCGCGGCTGCAGCCGGCTCACTGGATGCTTCGCCGGCTCCAATGTGCCGGGGCGCAGGTGTTGGCCGCCCTCTGGCCCGGCGAGACGATCCCCCGCACCCCAAGCCAGACTGTCGACTGGCTGGAGGTCGCAGTTGGTCGCTTTGAAGCTTGGAAGGCGTCGGCGGCCCGTCTTGGAGCCGGACGGGCATTGGAGTTCGTTCGAACTTGGTACCCAGGGCTGAACCTGGACCAGCTGCGCACTTGGCGGCTGGAGGCCGACACGGAGCTGGAGGAGGTGCGGCCGGCTATCGCCCAGCGTGCTTCGACGATCGCCGAGTGCATCGACATCAGCGTTTTTGCACCTAAAATCAATGATGACGGCGTTGCCCAGCCGGAGGAGTGGTTCGGGCTGAACCCGGCGGTGGGCGAGGACTCGGCAGAGGAGATTGCCTCCAGCGACAAGGGCGAGGATGACGAAGAAGAGGACAGTGAAGACGTCGATCCGGCTAGTGGAACTACCGGCCGGCCTCAGGCTGACCGCGCCTCCAGCAACGAGGCGCGTGGAAGCGCGCCCTCTGCGGGAGGCGGTGATCAAGCCGAGGTTCGCCAGCCGGCCACTCCTTCAGCTGGCACAACCGTCTCCACCGACCAGCCCGGCTCGTCGGTCGCTCTGCCAGCTTGACCTGCCGTCCTTATTTTTCCTACTTGTTACCTTTTGAACAATCTTTATTAAGCTTTCGCAGTTCCACCCACTGGGGGTGTATCCAAACTATGTTGAATGCTGGCCTCTTGGAGGTCTTTTATGTAAATATTATTATGTGCATGTTTGGTTTCCATTCGCGTATGCTTTTTATCCTTAGGCTTTTTCCTTTGCCGCCTTCCCTCTTTGGGGAGGCAAGTACTCGAGCTTTCTTGGATTGAAGTGAAGTGAATGGAAACCGGCCGGCCGGCTACTCTGGTAGTCGGTCGGTGGTAGGCGGCAAACCGGCTTTCATTATATTAGTCCGTTGGTCCCTGGCCATTTTTCGTGTGGGCATCCTTTCCTACTTTTGACTCTTGCCAGCCGAACAGCCGGTTCTTCAAACTGCGACTTTGGCAAGAGCTAAGCCTGGGTGTCGGCACACTACTTGTCTGACCACGGGTAGGACTTCTAATATAACTCCAGTCGGCCAGTCCCCGGGCCGACTAGTCAAACCCGGTGCCGGACGGAACAAGTAAATGAAATGACAAGGTCACAAGCATGATACTTTTCATTCATAGATAAAAGATGGCAGTCCCCGAGCCCTCCTCGGGGGGCCTATTGTCTCGTATTTAGTACAAAAGTTAGCGTGATACATACTGCATTTCAGCTGTAAAATCTTCGAAGGAGGTTGGTGTTCCATGGTCGTTCCGACTCCTTGCCGGAGTCGTCTCGCTTGCGTGCGTTGGGCTTCTGCACGTCGATTAGGTAGTAGGAGTCGTTGCCTAGAGCTCTGCTGATGACGAAGGGGCCCTCCCAAGGGGCCGAGAGCTTGTGCTGGCCGGCTGTTCGCTGGATCAGCCGGAGCACAAGATCGCCCTCTTGGAAAGATCTTGGCCTGACCTTCCGACTGTGGTAGCGGCGCAAACCCTGCTGGTAGATGGCAGACCGGCTGAGGGCTAACAGCCGACCTTCTTCCAGCAGGTCGACACCGTCTTCTTGTGCTTCCTTGGCCTCCGCCTCCGTGTACATGGTTACCCGGGGCGAGTCGAACTCGATGTCGGTTGGGATGATCGCCTCGGCACCGTACACGAGGAAGAAAGGAGTGAAGCCGGTTGACTTGTTTGGGGTAGTGCGCAGACTCCAGAGGACAGCCGGCAGCTCACCGAGCCAACAGCCGGCTGAACGCTCCAGTGGTACGACCAGTCGGGGCTTGATGCCGGAGAGGATGAGGTCGTTGGCTCGCTCGACCTGGCCGTTTGACTGCGGGTGGGCGATGGACGCTAAGTCCAGCCGGATACCTTGGACTGCACAGAAACGTGCCAAGGCTCCTTTGGCAAAATTCGTGCCATTGTCGGTGATGATGCTGTGTGGCACGCCGTACCGAGTTGTTATGTCTGCGATGAATGTCACAGCAGTCGGCCCATTCAGCTTCTTGACCGGCTTTGCCTCGATCCACTTGGTGAATTTGGCGACGAGCAAATGCGTCATGCCGCCGCGCGCCGTCTTGAATGGGCCCACCATGTCCAGTCCCCAAACGGCGAAGGGCCAGGTGAGGGGAATGGTCTTGAGTGCCGAAGCCGACATGTGTTGCTTGGAGCTGAAGAGTTGGCACCCTTTGCAATATTTAACTAATTCTTTGGCGTCATCCAAAGCAGTCGGCCAGAAGAAACCATGGCGGAAAGCTTTGGCGACGAGTGATCTTGAAGCCGCATGGTGGCCGCATTCTCCTTGGTAAATATCTCTGAGGATTGCAATGCCCTTCTCTTGCTCGCGCACCGTTAGAGGACTCCAGTGACACTGCGCTTGACGAGTTCTCTGTTGACGATTGTGTATGCTCCGGCTCGACGTTGGACTTGTCTTGCCTCTGTTTCGTCAGCCGGCAGATCTTGGTTTACTAGGAAGTTGAGGATGGACTGAGCCCATGACGGAGCCGCGACTTCTCCTACTGCCAATGTGGCTACTGCCACCAGGGTGGGCGGGCTGGGTGGTGAAATGTTGGAGTCGGCCGCCAGCTGTTGTGTTGGTGCAGTCCCCGGGCCGGCTACTGCAGTCCCCAAGCCGGGTGTGGCAGTCCCCGAGCCGGTTGCCGAAGTCCCCGGGCCGACTACTGAAGTCCCGGGGTCGCCTGCTTGGTTCTTCGAGCCAGACCCGGCCGCGTCGGGGTCAGGCGGTACGAAGATGGAATCAGACTCTGGAGACGGCTTGATGGACGGCTTGAGGAGGCGTTGTAGAGCGACGCCGGTTGGTATTGCTTGCCGAGTGGAGCCTATTCGAGCCAGGGCATCGGCTGGCTCGTTGTCGGCTCGCGGTACATGGAGGAACTCGCATCCTTCAAAGTATCCGCTGAGTTGTTGAACCAGGAAGCGGTAGCTTGCCATATTTGCGTCCTTGGCGTCCCAGTCGCCGGATGATTGCTGAACCACCAAGTCTGAGTCGCCATAACATAGGATCCGGCGGATGCCGAGTTCCTTGGCAAGCCAGAGCCCGTGTATGAGCGCCTCGTACTCGGCTACATTGTTGGAGGCGGCAAAGTGAATCTGCAGCGTGTATCTGAGCTTGTCGCCTTTGGGAGAGGTAAGGACGACGCCGGCTCCCAAGCCGGTGCGCATCTTGGACCCGTCAAAGTGCATGCGCCAATGGGTGGAGTCGGGAGCCGGCGGCAGGTACTGGGTCTCGGCCCAGTCGACGAGGAAGTCAGCCAGTGCTTGGGACTTGATGGCGGTGCGGGGCTGGTAGAAGATTGTGTAAGGGGCCAGCTCGATGTCCCATTTCGCCACCCGACCGGATGCGTCCCGGCTGCCTATGATCTCGGCCAGCGGGGCGGTGCATACGACCATGACGGGATGCTCTTGAAAGTAGGGCTTCAGCTTCTTGGCGGTGAAGTACACGCCGTAACACGTCTTCTGGTTGTGCGGGTAGTTCTGCTTTGAAGCGGACAGCACCTCGCTTAAATAATACACCGGCCTCTGGACCGGCTGGGCTCGGCCTTCTTCTGGGCGTTGGACTACGATGACGGTGCTGACCACCCGGCTGGTTGCGGCAATGTAAAGGAGCATGGGCTCTTTCTCAGTCGGCGCCGCTAGGACGGGCGGCGTGGCCAGCATCTTTTTCAGCTCGTGAAAAGCTTGGTCGGCCTGGTCGTTCCACTCGAAGTGAGTGCTCTTCTTCATGAGGCGGTAGAGGGGGAGAGCTTTCTCTCCGAGCCGGCTGATGAAGCGGTTCAAGGAGGCCAAGCATCCGGTGAACTTTTGGATGTCTTGAAGCTTGGTGGTGATCGCCATTCTCTCGATGGCCTTGATCTTCACCGGGTTGCATTCAATGCCGCGTTCGGAGACCAGGAAGCCTAGGAGCTGGCCGGCTGGCACTCCGAACACGCATTTCTCGGGGTTGAGCTTGATTTGGAACCGGCATAGGTTCTCAAACGTTTCTTTGAGGTCTTCCAGCAAGGTGCCGCACTTCTCCGTCTTCACCACAATGTCGTCCATGTAGACGTGAGCGTTTCTGCCGAGTTGCTTGAGGAGGCACTTCTGCATGCAACGCTGAAAAGTGGCACCGGCATTTCTTAAGCCGAATGTCATAGTCAGGTAGCAGAAGGCTCCAAATGGCGTGATGAAGGCGGTCTTCAGGCGGTCGTCCGGATCTAAATTTATCTGGTGATATCCTGAGTAAGCATCCAAGAAACTCAACAGCTCGCATCCGGCCATGGAGTCTATCACTTGGTCAATCCTCGGCAGGGCAAAGGGATATTTAGGGCAGGCCTTGTTGAGGCTTGTGTAGTCTATACACATGCGCCACTTGTTGTTCTTCTTTAACACGAGGACCGGGTTGGCAAGCCACTCTGGAAAGAAGACTTCCATAATGAAGCCGGCTGCCAGAAGCCGGGCTATCTCCTCCCCTACAATCCTTCTCCTTTCCTCTGATAGTCGGCGGAGGGGCTGCTTGACTGGTTTCACGTCTTTTCGGACGTGTAGTTTGTGCTCGGCGAATTCCTTCGGAACACCCGACATGTCCTTGGGGGACCATGCAAAGATGTCCCAATTCTCACGGAGGAATTCGGCGAGCTCACCTTCCTATTTGCTGTTCAGGCTTGCCCCGATGACGGCAAACCTCTCAGGGTGCTCGGGGTCAAGGGGTATCTTCTTGGTTTCTTTGGCCGGATGTAAAGATCCTTGGGCATCATACTCCCTGGGGTCGGGGGACTGGTTCGGCTGCTTGCTGGCCATGGCCATGACCCGGTCCAACATCTTCTTCTCTTCGGCAATCACAAGGGACTCAGCCAGCCGGCTGCTCGGCAGTGCACTCGGAAGACTTCTTGTAATCGCCGGCTACGGTGATGACGCCCTTGGAACTTGGTATCTTCATCTTGAGGTATGCATAGTGGGGAACCGCCATGAACCTGGCCAAGGCGGGTCGGCCATGCAACGCGTGGTAGGGGCTCTCCAGGTCCACCACTTCAAACCAGATTGCTTCCCGGTGGAAATGCTCCTTGTCCCCAAAGAGTACATCAATCTTGATCTTGCCAATGGGGGCGCACGACAAGCCGAGTACGATGCCATGAAACACTGTCCGAGTAGGCATGAGCTGCTTCGTCTTGACATTTAGCTTCTCCAGGGTGTCACGGTACAGGATGTTGATGCTGCTCCTGCCGTCTATCAGCACGCGGGAGAAGCGGGCAGCGCGTCTATCCGTCGCGAGGGTGGCTTCTAGGACCAACGCATAAGAGCCGGGAGACGGCATCACCTCTGGATGGTCGGCCCGGCTCCAGCTGATGGGTTTTTCTGACCAATGCATGTGTCCGGTGGGGTTGGCAGCGACCACGCTGACTTCCTGGTGCTCTCGGCGTTTGCCACGCCGGTCTTCGAGCTGGCTTGTAAAGACGATGTAGGTTGCTTGCTCGTCGGGGAATTCGTCATGCACGGCTCCGACTGCGGGCCGAGCGGCCGGAGGCGGCGGGCCGGCAGGCGGAGGCGGCGCGAGCCCCTCGCCTTTAGAGATTCGGGTGAGCCAATGGCACTTCCGGGTTGTGCGGTTGGACGGCTTCGCGCCGCTATGGAATTTGCACGGGGCGTCGAGAGTTTGCTCGTAGGAGAAAGCCGGCTTCCAAGCCGGCCGGCTGCCCTTGGGCTTCTTGGGCGTGGGTCGCCCTTCAGACAGCGCGTCTTCGACCGTGGCCACCTGCCGACTGGCGAGAGGCGGCGCAGGGCCCTTGCGCTTATGGTCGTTCGGGTGTGGGCGTCGGCCGGAATCCCTTGCAGGCGTCTTGGGCGCCGGGTTGAGTACTTTCCCGGACGCGTCTATCCGGAGCTCGGTCTTCATCAAAGAGTCGGCGGTGGCGTATTTGTCTGCTATGTCCAGAAGCTCGTCGAGGGTAGTCGGCTCGTCGCAGAGGAGCTTGTGCTTGAGGAGGGTACCTTCTCGGCACCCGGCAGTGAAGTATTCGATGGCTTGCACCTCGTGCACCCCCTTGCAAGAATTGCGGAGCTCGGCCCAACGCGTGAGGTAGTCGCGAGTGGACTCGGTTGGGCCCTGTACGCACAGGGAGAGCTGCCTGGGCTTGGGGGCCCGCTTGTAGGTGCTGGTGAAGTTGCGGATGAAAGCTTCGGTGAAATCTAGCCAGCTGTTGATGCTGAGAGGCTTGAGGCTGTTGAGCCAGGTCCGCGCCGTGCCTTGTAGCATGAGGGGCACGTACTTCACGGCAACGCGCCGGTTGCCGTCTGACCGCCATGGAGTAGTCGATCAACCAATCTTCCGTCTTCACGGAGCCGTTGTACTTGGGCGTGTCTCTTGGGAGTGAGAACCCTTTGGGGAAAGGCTTGTCGCGGATGCGGGGGCCGAAACAAGGCGGGCCGACATCGTCTTCTTCTTCCAGCGCCAGGGATCGCGCCAGGCGGTCGATCCGATGGCGGGCATCGTTCTCGCCGACTCCTTCACGGCGACCTAGCCGGCCGCTGAGAGTCGGGTGCGCCACTGGCGGCGGGGTGGGATATCTCTATCCACATGGTCGAGGCAGAGGGGGTTGCCCCGCCATTCCATGGCTCGGGGATGACCGTCCGCGTCGCGCTCGATGGAGATTCGGGTCCGGCTTTGGCTGGCCGTCGGCTCTTTCTCGCGCCGCGCGCGGGCGTTGCTCGTAGTCGGCGTCCGGGACGTCGCGCCGTGATCTCGGCGCGGGGGAGGGCTTCCCGCGCGGGCGTCGGCTTCGTGCCACCGTACGGCCGCGTCAATCAGTTGCTGGATGCGCCGGGTCATGTGGGGGAGTTCTTCGGCCTCCAAGCCGTCCAACTCGTCCACGGCCGCCTGGGCGGCACGCAAGTTCTCGAGCGGAGTGGCATAGACCGGGCGGTCGACTCCCAGCATGTCGGCGATGACGGCGCCACGTTGCTTGACAATGCCGGCCCGGCTTGGCCCGCCCGGGGCCGGCATGCCGAAGGCGGCACGGTCAGCTTCGCGCTGGTAGGCCTCAGTTAGGCGTCTCACGGAAGCCAGCCTCCAGCCCTCTGCGAGGAGGGCGAGGCGGCGCGCCTCTAGTGCTTCGTCATCGGCATCAGCCAGGAGGGGGGTGGACAAGTCGTGGGCCGCCGCGTGCAAGGCGTCGTGGGCGCTCTCGTCGGAGATGAGGGTTTCGTCGAGAAGATTGGCGAGGCTGCTTGCCGCGCAGATGCTGGTGACGCCTTGCAGCGCGTCGGGGCAAGCGCCATCGGGCGTGCCGGGCTGGCTACGCTCGCTGGGGAGGAAGAGGGTTTCCGTCCAGAACGGGTCTCCGGACGACGGTGCACCTGGCCCCAAGGTGGGCGCCAAATGTCGGGTGGTAGGTGCGACATATGCCAACGGGTGGCTTATCATTGTGGGAGCCAGTAAGACGTCGCCGGTGCCTGGAAACGGGATGAGGCGAAGACATGCACGCCGACGAATCTTACCCAGCTTCGGGGCTCTCCGTGGAGATAACACCCCTACTGCTGCTGTGCGGGGTCTCCGCATGATCACTAGGTGGACAAGTAGCTACACAATGCTCCTTGAGCTGTTCGGTGGGAGGAGGAAGAAGGGCATGGCTAGCTTGCTTCTTCTCCTTGTGTGGTGTCTAAAACTAGCTGGGGGTCCAACCCTTTGCATGGGTGCCCCGGGGGGTTTATATAGGCCTACCCCCGGGGGTACAATGGTAATCCGACTGGGCGCGGGGCCCAGCCGTCTGTGACTGCGCTCGCCGGCTTCTGCGCCGACTGCTGGGGCCCGCCGGCTGGTGGGTCCCGCCGGCTGCCAACTCCTTGGTAACAGGCAGGCCCCACTGCCAAGGGTCTTGTCGGTGGTTGGTTACTGTAGCCTCAAACTGATGACGAGGGCTTCGTCGAGGTAAGCGTGGCTACAGTGCTGCCGTCCGGCAGGCGATCGTTGTAGCCTTACCGCGTCTTGTCTCCTTAATGGGGCGTCTCCTTCGAGGGGGGAAGCGAGCCGGCTGCAGGGAGCCGGCCCCGTCTCGGGCCAACTGGGGGAGGCCTGGCCGCCTTCGGGCGTCTCTCTGCCCGAAGGGGCCTACCGCCCGTGGGCCGCGCTGGCGGCCCGTCGTGGGTGACATCAGGGTCAACATGGCAACAGTGCCGCGCCAGACAGGTCATGCCCACTCCGTACGGCGCACTGTGCTAGGCGTGCTCCGGGATTCGGGGGTGGCAGGCTTCACTGTAGCCACGCCCCGTCTCATCGCCGCTAGGTGGATGCAAACTTTGAGGGTACGATCTCGACCGCTTTATGGGAGTCGGCTTCTCGGAGTCGGCCTTCTCGCGGCCGGCTTCTCGAAGTCGGCCCTCCCATGGCTTTCTTCATGAGGGCTAAAGTCGGGCCGCCTTCCGAAAGCCGGCCTGGGTGACAGCCAGCAAGGGGGAGGCGGCCCCATGTCTTGGATTCTTGAGAGCCGGACAGGCTCGTAATTTTTTCAGAAGGGCCAGGGGAAGCCGGCTAGGCTACCCATGGCTATTTACTCCGACAGCAGCAAATCTATAAACGCCCCCGGAGACCTCCAAATTCGAGTAAGTAAAAGGAACGTTTCCTTCGCAGACTTGCTTTGCATAACGAAAACCTTACCTGCGGCGATCTTCTTGGCCGCCTGAATTTCCTGAAGGGTGCTCTAGGCTTCGGCTCGGGCATCTTGTGCACTCTGGCAGGCCTTCGCAAGTTCGGACTCTTGCGTCTTAGAATCATGCTCCAGGGACTCGTACTTCTTGACGATGTCCTGGAGCTCTTGCTGAACCTTGCTGATCCGGGCCTCGTGCTTCTCGCGCGTGACGCATTCCTTGGTCGCTTTGTCCTTGGCCTCGGCTAACGCCTTCTTGAGGGCCACCACCTCGGTCATGGCCCCCCTAATAAAGTTCATGGCACTTTAGTCAGCGCGTACCGTTCATCCTTCCTAAATATACACGCAGGTTACTGCATACCTTGGCTGTCCTCCAGCTGCTTCTTCACGAGGTCGAGCTCTTTCTCGACCGCTCCAGGTTCTGCTTTAGTCCGGAGACCTCCGCAGTATGAGCGGCAGCAGCCAGCAGCGATGCCTGCTCATTCACATAGACATCCTCTCCGCAGTATGAGCGGCAGCAGCCAGCAGCGACGTCTGCTCATTCACATAGACATCCTATGTTAGACTCCTGCGAAAATTATTTTGATCCTCTGTTCGGCTTTTCCTTTCCGAACACCGAATAGAGCATCAGGGGCTACTGTCTACACTGTGATATTCTCTCTACAATTACATTACTTACCTCAAAGCCTGTTAGAAGGCTAGCGCATGCTTCGGCCAGTCCGCTTTCAGCGGACTGAATCTTCTTGATTACCGTGCCCATAAGGACACGGTGCTCATCCACAATGGAAGCACCTCGCAGCAGTTCCAGCAGATTATCCGGTGCCCCGGGTTGGACAGGGGTCACCGGCGGAATACGCATACCCCCTTATTTCGAAGGAGGTTGCGTGCCGGATTCAGGAGCCGCATTGGTCTCCGAAATTGAGTCCGACTGAGGGCCGGACTGAACACGGCCCTCCTCACCACCGGTCTCCATGGGGATCGGCTCCCGCTGGTGTCCGGCGATGGAGGCATCGCCTTCTGGCGCCTCCTGAGCCTCTCCCCGGCCCGGGAATGTCCTTCAGGACAACACCTCTGCGTCATCCTTGGCCCTGGGGGAGTGAGCGGGCGGCGGTGACACGCTGGCCATCTCCTTTGAATCTAGCGAACCCTCTGTCGAGGATTGCAGGGAGCTATCGCGGGCTAGACTATGATGGCATAATTTAAACATATTAATATTACAAAATGGAATGGCCAGGAATTTTGACGTCCATAAGGTTTTTTGTACTTACGAGGCGGCCCGAGGCTTGGTCTGGGGCATTCGCTCCGGACTGCTATCGACATCCCACACGGAGTTATCCGCAAGGGAGCCCTTCTCCCTCTTGGGAGCCTTCGCCTCCAAATTTGGGGAGGCCTCCCTTTTCTTCCTTCCCCCAGGGGGAGTCTCTCTCTTCCTCCTCCTTGTCGTCGTCTTCGGCGGCCGAAGAGTGAGTCCCGTCTCCGGACGTCACGTACGAAGCGCCTTTTTGGCGAAGGCCACTCCGGACCCCCTTGAACGTTTTCTTGGCCTTCTTCTCCGGCACATTGTAAGGTGCCGGAAGCAGCATCTTCGTCAGAAACAGGGTTTCTTGGTCTTCAGGCAGCGAAGCCGGACAGTTAATCTGCCCTGCTATGTCGATCCAGGCCTAAAAATTGATAGGAAGGCTTAGACTCCTTCTCAAAATATGCCAGTAAAGGCTATACCTTGAAAACATAAAAGAACTTACCGAATTAGCCTGGTGTTTTAAGATGAGCCCGCGATCCTTGGTCGTAGGCGGTGGTGTCTCGCCGGCCTTAAAGAGCACTTTCCAGATGTCTTCGTCCGTTGTGTCGAAGAGCTCTAGAAGCGTTTGGTGCTTGGCCGGGTCGAACTCCCACAAATAGCAAGTCCGGCGTTGGCATGGAAGGATCCGACGAATGAGCATGACCTGGACCACGTTGACAAGTTTGATTCTCTTGGTTATCATATTTTGGATGCATGTCTGGAGCCCAGTAAGCCCGTTCGAAGAACCCCAGGTTAGGCCCTTCTCTTGCCAAGAGGTGAGCCGCAGCGGAGCTCCAGATCGAAATTCGGGGGCCGCCGCCCAGTTGGTGTCGCGCGGCTCGGTGATGTAGAACCACCTCGATTGCCACCCCTTCACCGTCTCCACAAAGGAGCCTTCGGGCCATGTGACGTTGGGCATCTTGCCCACCATGACGCCTCCGCACTCTGCTTGTTGGCCTCTCACCACCTTCGGTTTTACATTGAAAGTCTTCAACCATAGGACAAAGTGAGGTGGGATACGGAGAAAGGCCTTGGAAACAACTATAAATGCCGAGATATTGAGGATAAAGTTGGGGGCTAGATCATGGAAGTCCAGCCCATAGTAAAACATCAGTTCGCGGACAAACGAGTGGAGAGGGAATCCCAGCCCGCGGACGAAATGTGTGAGAAACACAACCCTCTCATGGGGCTCTGGGGTAGGTACGATCTGTCCCTCGGCCGGGCGACGGTGAACGATCTCCTTGGCCAGGTATCCGGCCTCTCGGAGCTCCTTGATGTCTTTCCTCTTAACAGAGGAGGCCATCCACTTGCCACCAGCTCCAGATCTGGACATGGTTGGAGTGCTTTCTCGCGCGGGGAAAGCTAGAGCTTGGGTGCTGGATCTCGAGTATGGATGGGCAGAGGAAGGAGAAGGCGTGGGAGAAGAACAAGGAATCCTTATCCCCTTATAAAGGCAGTGAATATCGAACGCCTCCCTACTCGCCTTAAACCTCGCCTATTCCCAAGGGCTGTGTAAACAGGCATGGTTGGGTTACCCACGCCCGAATGGATGAAAATCCCGCAATAAGGGGACACGATCTCTGCTTTGACAAGACGTGCCAATGGCAACCGCGTCTCAAAACGTGGATTGGCAGACGAAAAACGGTTTGAAATTATGGCCGAACTGATGTGACGTCACATTACTAAAGTTGTCAGCAGATCAAATTCGTGAAATACTATACTCTCTACGGTTGTGTGTTGCAGATCTGAACATGTTTTGTTTCTCCGAAGACTATCTTGGAGTTCGGCAGGAGGAACCCGCCTTGCAATGCCAAAGATAGATCTACGTGTCGGATACCTTGGCATTGAAGCCTAGTTCAGGGGCTACTGAGGGAGTCCTGGACTAAGGGGTCCTCGGGCGTCCGGCCTGCTAGCCATGGGCCGGACTGATGGGCTGTGAAGATACGAAGACCGAAGACTGCACCCGTGTCCGGATGGGACTCTCCTTGGCGTGGAGGGCAAGCTTGGCAACTAAATATGTAGATTCCTTTCTCTATAACCGACCTTGTGTAACCTTAGATCCTCCCGGTGTCTATATAAGCCGGAGGACTTAGTCCGGATAGGGGAGAGACTCATTACCATGGCCATACCATCTAGACCTCTAGGGTTTAGCCATTACGATCTCGTGGTAGATCAACTCTTGTAATACTGATATTCATCAATATCAATCAAGCAGGACGTAGGGTATTACCTCCATAGAGAGGGCCCGAACCTGGGTAAACATCGTGTCCCCTGTCTCCTGTTACCATTGACCTTAGACGCACAGTTCGGGACCCCCTACCAGAGATCCGCCGGTTTTAACACCGACAGGGAGTGCCCATACCCGATACTCAATTTTCTTTTGGTGATGAAGAAGAAGGTGGTGGTGGTGAAGTAGAGATCTTGTCTTTCTTTTTCTCCAGCTTACGCCGGAGGATAAAGTTATCTATCCTCAACTCATCATTTTCCATCTCAAGCTTTATTATCCTCTTGCATAATGCCTCCATACTCTCATTCTTGAAACGAGGAGGGACTGATTCATCCTCATCTTCCTCCGAAGTCCAGCCATAGTGCTCCACATCCCCATAGGACTTGGGGTTTGCGACAAAGTCAGCAACAAAGCTCTCACCCTCAGAGTCTTGGGATGACATATTTTTAGATCTATCAGGAAAACAACAAGAGAATAAAACAGAAGATTTCTCCGCGATATGGTGGTCAATAGGTGTAACGTCCCGAGACTGTTGCGCCATGTGTCTTCCAGTGATTCGCTGTCTTTGCCATGTCATTTTCTTGCATGTTGCATCTTGCCATGTCCTCATGTGCATTGCATCATCATGTTTTCAAAACTTGCACTCGTTCGGGTTCCCCCAGTTCCTTCTGTTGTCCGTTTTGAGCCCAGACACACTTGCACGCGCCCGCGGCACGTCCGAAATATTATTTTATAAGTGGCGGAAAATGTTCTCGGAATGGGTTGAAAGTTGGCATGTGGTGTTGTTATGTTGTTAGTAGGTCGCCTGTCAAATTTCATCGCATTCGGAGTTCGTTTGATGCCCCAACAGATAACTATAGCGACAATATAGTCGGTCAAATGTCGGACGTTTTCGGTCTCCGAAACTGCTGTCGGGTCTCTCTCTCCTCTCTTCTTAGCCCATCTCTCTCTAGCACAACCCACCTGCAGCCCACCTAAACCTCCCCTCCGACTGGAACCGTTCGATTGCAATCGGAGGCTCCAAAACGGAGCAAACCCCTAACCCTAGAACCCCCTTTCCTATTTAAACACCTTCCCCTTCCATTTTGGGTAGCCTACCCTTCCTCCTAGTTCTAGACGCCGCCCCACCTTGTTTTCAGTGCCCAGACCCTCCCTGGCCTCCACTTGTCGCTGCCGCCTCCACTTGTCGTCGCCGCCGCCACACCCTAGGGCCAATCCCAGACCGCCACCTCGCCCCTCAGTGCCCGCCGCAGCCAATAAGGGCCGGCCACGTCGCCCCCAACCGGCTCCCACTGCCATGGCCCGTGAAGCCCACAAGAGGCCCGCCTTGGGCCGCCCTGGGCCCGATCGCCCCACGCCTCCCGCTTCCTCGCTCCTGATCTAGTTCGAGGGGAGGAGCCCCTCGATCCAGAGCCCCGCCGCCGTCTCGATTTGCCTCGCTTCGTCGGCCACCTGAGACGCCGCCGACGAGCACCAGCAGGCCGTTCGCGCCACCCTGCTCCTACCCCATATCCTTTCTCCCTTGCTCTTCCTCTACTCTAAGCCATGCGCCACCGCCATTTTTGCAGGAGCCACCGCCAAGAGCATCGCCGGCCTCCTCGGCCTTGCCCGACACCGTTGACCGCGTCCGTCGCCGGATCCGAGCTCCCCACGCGCCGATCTGTTCGTTCCCGGGTCGAAGTCCTCGCCGGACCACCGCCGCCGCCGCGCCTGTTCCTGCCTCTGCTTCGAGCAGGAGGAGCTCGCCCATCACTGTTGACCGCGTCCGCGTGGGCTGCATCTCCGCGACCCAGATCCGCCGGCCCACCACCCTGCTCCCCCTTCGGCCTATTGGCCCAATGTGAGCAACCCCTCCAGCGCCTCCCCTGTGCACTTCTGGGCCTGCTAGTTTCGGCCCATGGCATGTTTTTTCCCGTTCTATGATTTGTACATTCATCCAGAGATAACCAATTTTACAGGAAGCCCCCTAGACTTCATGCATATAATAACTCATCATCCGTGCATCAGTTTAAAATGATTTATATATGAAAAATGCTTAGAATCTTGTCTAGTTTCATAATATCCAACTTTCATGCATGTTTGAAATTTTTAAAATGTTGTTTCATTAAATTTGCTCCAATGCCATGATTAAATGCTTTATTTCATAACTATTTAATCGTGGCTCAGATTTAAATAATCTTTATATGTAAATGGGGTAGAAAAATGCCTAATTTAACATGGTGCACTCATCTTGCATGTTTAACAACTCTAAAATATGGTTTAGGATAGAACAGCACCAAATTCATAATATGCATATGATGATTTTTCCGGACTTGTTGCTTGTTGTTCCGGCCTAATTTAAACTTGCCTAGATAGGTAGTTTTCATATGCTTCACCCCTTTGCCATGCTTACCAACATTTAATATTATTGGGTACATAAACAAGATCGAACTAAATAACTTGAATGTGGTGTCCTGTCAATATGCAACTCGTTGCATATTGAACTCCACTTAACTTGTAGTTTTGTTTGTGCACTTTGCCATGCCATGCCTCATTAAACCGGACATGCGTCATACTTAGTTGTGCATCATGACATGTTGATGTGATGGTTGTTTACTATGTTGTTTGCTTCTTTCCGGGTTGATTCTTGTGTTAGCTTCGGTTTCGTTTCAGAGTTGTGAGGATCCGTTCGACTACGTCCGTTTGTCTTCTTCATGGACCCGTTCTTCTTCCTTGCGGGATCTCAGGCAAGATGACCATACCTTCAAAATCACTTCTATCTTTGCTTGCTAGTTGTTCGCTCTATTTCTATGCCGCGCTACCTACCACTTGCTATATCATGCCTTCCATATTACCATGTCAAGCCTCTAACCCACCTTTCCTAGCAAACCGTTGTTTGGCTACGTTACCGCTTTGCTTAGCCCCTCTTATAGCGTTGCTAGTTGCAGGTGAAGATGAAGTTTGTTCCATGTTGGAACATGTATATTGTTGGGATATCATTATTATATCTTATTTACTTTAATGTACCTATATACTTGGTAAAGGGTGGAAGGCATGGCCTTATGCCTGTTGTTTTGTTCCACTCTTGCCGCCCTAGTTTCCGTCATACCGGTGTTATGTTCCTTGATTTTGCGTTCCTTATGCGGTTGGGTGTTATGGGAACCCCTTGACAGTTTGCTTTGAATAAAACTCCTCTAGCAAGGCCCAACCTTGGTTTTACATTTGCCTCACCTAGCCTTTTTCCCTTGGGTTTCCGGAGCCCGGGGGTCATCTTTATTTTAACCCCCCTGGGCCAGTGCTTCTCTAAGTGTTGGTCCAACCTGAGCAATGTCCGGCGCCCCCCTGGGAAACCAGGGTATATGTCAACCCGACGCCTAGCTCATCTGGTGTGCTCTAAGAACGAGATATGTGCAGCTCCTATCGGGATTTGTCGGCACATCCGTGCGGCTTTGCTGGTCTTGTTTTACCATTGTTGAAATGTCTTGTAACCGGGATTCCGAGTCTAATCGGGTCTTCCTGGGAGAAGGAATATCCTTCATTGACTGTGAAAGCTTGTGATGGGCTAAGTTGGGACACCCCCTGCAGGGTTTTGAACTTTCGAAAGCCATGCCCGCGGTTATGGGCATATGGGAATTTTTTTAATATCCGGTTGTAGAGAACTTGACACTTAACTTAATTAAAATGAATCAACCACGTGTGTAGCCGTGATGGTCTCTTTCCGGTGGAGTCCGGGAAGTGAACACGGTGTCGTGTTATGCTTGAACGTAAGTAGTTTCAGGATCACTTCTTGATCACTTCTAGTTCACGACCGCTGCGTTGCTTCTCTTCTCGCTCTTATTTGCCTATGTTAGCCACCATATATGCTAGTGGTTACTGCAGCTCCACCTCTCTACCTTTTTCCCTACCCATAAGCTTAAATAGTCTTGATCTCACGGGTGTGAGATTGCTGAGTCCTCGTGGCTCACAGATACTTCCAAAAAGTTGCAGGTGCCGATGATACCAGTGCAGATGACGCTACCCAACTCTAGTGGGAGCTCGATGAAGATCTTGTTCGTTGTGTTGTTTCGTTTCCTATTGATCAGTAGTGGAGCCCAGTTGGGATGATCGGGGATCTAGCATTTGGGGTTGTCTTCTTTCATTTTGGTACCGTAGTCGGACCTTGATTGTATTCTGGATGATGTATGTTTAACTTGTATTTGTGTGAAGTGGCGATTGTAAGCCAACTCTTTATCCCTTTCTTATTCAGTACATGGGATGTGTGAAGATTACCCCTCTTGCGACAAGCCTACCATGTGGCTATGCCTCTAAGTCATGCCCCGACACATGGGAGATATAGCCGCATTGTGGGTGTTACAAGTTGGTATCAGATCCTTCCCCAACTTAGGAGCCCCCTGCTTGATCAAATCGCTGATGTTGTTGAGTCTAGAACAAAATGTTTTGAGTCTTAGGATTATATATATCGAAGAGTAGGATTCTTTTTACTCCTCAGTCCCTTTGTCGCTTTGGTGAGGCCTCCTGACGTAGAGTTTTGACTCTTCTCTCCTAAAATTTCACGATTTTTTTAGGATCACGCGGGTATCTTGGAATCGTTCCGATGGTTTTGTGACGAGAACATTGTTCTTGGCGCCTCCTGACATTTAGGGGTTGTGGCAGTGTCCCGAGGAGTTGAGCTCCGAGGTGTTGTTGTCACAATCTTATCGTTGCAGTTCTGGAATACCTGAGTTTCGCGGACATCGAAAATCTCTTTTATGCAGTTGTTGGTGAGATAACCTCGACGCCACCCAGTACTGGGGCAGGAGTTCAAGAGTATCGCCATAACTCGTATAACGGATGCTTTTCGAATGTTGAGGCACATGATTTCCGAAGGTTTCTTGGTTATGTGTTGAAGGATGGATACAGCTGGATGTAGGATTTGTTAGTTTGGGTGAGATATTATGCTTCCCCTGTATCCCCAACACCTGATTGCATAACCAGAAAGTTTCGGGAGTTTATAAGTGGGAATTCAAGTATCACATATGATTTCTTTCCAACAGACACATGATACGATATGGGATCTATCGTATGTTTGTTCCGGCTTATTTTGCAAGCCAATCCTTTGTTTTGTTTTGGTTTGTGGTATTCGAGTTGCTTCAAAGTCAAATGTTGATTCCATACCTTGCCTAAGCAGTGTTCTCATATTTCTTTGTGAATACTAGTCCTTCATGATAATCGAGATTGTCATGTCAATCCTTTTTCATCCGGCGTGTTTCTCTTCTAGTGGATCTGATCATTTCAACATTCGCAAGATCACCTGTCAGTTTTTTCTCAACGGTATCCTGTCCATCTGCCCAAGTTGCCTTTGTTTTCCCGCCCTCCCACCCTTTTTCTTCAAGGACTAAGATTCCTTATTCAAATATCCTTTTATCGATGGGAAGTCTCTTCAGTCTTTTCTTTCAATATTTTACCCGGTGTTTCTTATGAAGATGCTAAGGGAGCTTCAAGTTCGTCACTCTTCACTCGTTTTCTTCTCCAGTGTATCCAACTCAAGCTTTCAGTGTTGATCATATTCCTTTCCTCATTTCAAATGTATTCTCATGCCGACGCACCTCTTAATCATCCACCTCTTGTTATTTTTGTTTTGGAGTGCCGAAGATATCTCAGAAGATTTGTGTCTCCATTATCAATTCGTTCAAGATATCTCGAGGATGTTATCTCATTCAAGCCATTTAAATCAACCAGTGCAATCTCTCTTTTAAATCATTCAACGGTGTTTCTCTTGAGTGGGCCCTAACCCACAGGTCTTTTCCCAGGATCTTACCTGACTCTTCTAATTCTTTCTGGAGTGATTTTCAAATTCATTTCAAAGTTTGACGTAAGAATGAATTGTCATCAGTCAAATGTCTTTCTCCAATATCGCATTCAAATTCTTTTCATCATTGGTTCAACCTTTCTAATTTCCATTCCGGAGTGCCTCAACAATTCAGGTGGTGTTTCTCATCATCATTATAACAGTTGAAGACCGAAGAAGAGTTTTTCATCCAAATCTTACCTGTTCTCTCAAGACTCGTGGTTCTAGCTTCATGCCATCCTCTCATAATTTTTTTCGATTATGAGAATTCTTTTCACCCATCCAGAGTAATTCAGGAGTCTTTTCAGTGTGATTCTCCGAAGACCATCATTTCGGGTTTATTCATTCTCAGCTTTCAGCTCTCATTCTCCAAATCATATCGGTGCATCATTCAAGTATTCTCTTATCAATTTGCGATCTCTTCATTCTCTTGTATCTAATTTCCCTCAAGTATCTTCATTCATTTTCCAATTCTTCCCAGTGAATTGTGCCTTTCGTACCTTCATTTTTAATTCTTACGGTGGTTCATTCAGGATTTCTTTTCCTTCGTTATCATATCAATTCATTCGTTGTTCCAAACCCTACCGGTGGTTCATTGAGTTTGCACTATATCTATCTTAATCATTTCTACGAGAATAAGTAGTATGTCAAATCCATTGCTTGTCATCAATCTAAATTGATGAAGGATAAGCATAATGTAATTCTTATTCTTGTTTCATTGAGTAAATTCAATTCCTTATTCCAGAGGTTCATCAAAAACTCTTGTTTTCAATTGTTTCATCTTCTCTTTTCCCGGAGTTCCAAGCTCTCATCATCACGGAGATCCATCTAATCATTGCAAGGCTTCAACCTTATCCTCTTCATTCTTCATTCCCTTTGATCATTGTTTTATTACCGGACTTCTTCATGGAGGCTCTACATGATGGTTCGTCAAGGACTTAATTCCTTCTCGAAGTGTTCATCGAGATTCTTTTCAGAGGAGCTCAAGTATTCTTCATCTTGCATTCTGAAATGCAACTCTTTCCATCTTATCTTTTTAGGTGGTGTTATGACATTCTTGACAATTTTCCTTCATGTTTCGTGTTTCACATATTGTCAAGATTGAGGTATTGTAAATCCACTAATCTCTTCGTTGGAGTTATCTTGTGTCATATTTCACCTAAAGCCTTCCCTAAGGAATGTTGATTATTGTGGTGTCTATCAATGATCCAAGTTTTTCTCCTATCCTCTTGGGGAAAGGAGTTGTCATCTCCTTGTTGACCTCAATCCAATCTATTGCTTTCGTTAGCAGCAGAATATCACCGCAGTTTTGAGATGTTTTACATAAGCCCACTATAAGCTTATTCGTTTCGTTGTTGGTTTTTCCAACAACTCCGTTTTAACCTTCTCGGAAGAGTGCTTTCCTAGTTCATTTGTGATAGAAGTTGTCTTTTTCTTCTTCGTCCCTCTATCCCAACGATCTAGCTTCTATTCGTTCGTTCCGGAGGCATTGTGATGTTGCACTCTTCGACCCATCATCCCATTTTTGTCAAAGATCATGTTCTTTCCATTTGCTTATCCATTCAACAGGAGTGTCGTGTCCTTCATTCAAGTTCTCTCATATTATCAAGTTTTGCATCCCTTCTCAACCCGAGTGTTGTCTGAAATCTTTCTTAACCCTTGTGCATTCTTTCGATGGTTTTGGAGGCAGTGTGTTGTTGATTCATCAAGTATCCTCTCATCTTGTCAAGTTCTTGTTCAATTCCTTCCATTTTCAGTCAGAGTGCTGCCCAAATTATATCATTCTTTTTCCTTCTCTATCTTGTTTTAATCGGAGTGTTGTGGCCATCATTCCTCTTCTAACTGGAGTCTCATCCAAGTGCTTTCATTTTGCCAAGTTCATATTTTTGCCTTCCATTTCCAACCGGAGTGTTTTCAACCTCGCTCATCTCTGTTATATTCTTCTTTCCAATTGTTTAACCTTTCAAGGTTCTTTGGTTTCACTCATTTGTCGTAGAAGCAACTTCGTTTTAACTCTTCATCTTCCGTTTTCCCTCCGGTGCCATCCTAGATCTCGGGACGAGAACCTCTCTGATGTAGGGTAGAACCCTAATCACCCAACCTTTCACAAAAGGAGCGGATCTCGCGAAGAACACGAGGAACACGAGGGGGAAAACGATGGAAATCACGAGGG
>NC_041380.1:341032716-341040186 GCF_002162155.2 Triticum dicoccoides
GATCTTCTCCGAAGAGGCCGCAGTCTCTCGCACGGAGGAGATCCGATATGGATGAGTGTAGCTCTATCTCTAAGTATGAGCTAAACCAATGCTAACCCTAACTAGGAGGAGGTGGAGGAGTATATATAGTCTAGGTCCATGAAGGGGTAAGTGAGGGGCGAAAGGGTACATGGGCTTCAGCCCGAGTGTCTGCGCGCAGGCAGGGCCGGAAGGTCCGGGCGCCGGAGGTTCCGGGCGAAGGTCTGGGCAGGGTCCGGGCTATTCAGAGAGTTGGCACACTCTCGGACGGCTTCGGTGCAGCAGGGCCGGAAGCTCCGGGATGGCCGGAGGTTCCGGTGGCCGGAAGTTCCGGGCAGCGGCCGGAAGTTCCGGGCTTTCCAGAAGCTTGTCCAGGCTTCTTCTTCCTTCTCTTCCACGCTTCCCTCGTGGATGGTGTAGGTGATCCTTGGTGCTTGCACTCCTCCTCGTCATCCATGAAGCTCCGACAATACCTATGCATGCACGATGGAGGGTCAAGTAGTATACCATCCTCGAAGGGGTCAAGTGAGCACGTGTAAAGGAGAGGATTCACCTTTATGTATGTGAATTAGATGTCGCACGTGTCACTTGCCGAATGAACTCTTGACATGGTGATGTCCATAGGATGCTCCGCATCATCCCTTCCCCCTTGGGAAAGATCCGACCTCGGATCGAAATCCAAATCACCATGGGAAAGAGATGGCGTCGCCGTGTAGTAGTGGTCGATCACCAAGTTCTCGTCATCTTGAAACTTGAAATGGGCACTCTCCAATGTCGCACCGTCTCGTGATTCCTTCAAAAGGAGCAAGGAGAACAAACACTTGGAAAAACAAATGCAGCTAGCATTAGTGCAAAACCAAGCATTCACGAGGTGATTCACCCAACAAGTGTTCTCATCAAGCATAGCATATGGTGTGACAAAGGATTGTGGCATGGCATCTAAGCACATAAATTGAGCACAAAGAAGGACATCATGGAAACAAGCATGTAAATGTGAGGTAGTGATTTAAATATGTGTAACAAGAGAAGAAGCATCTACCTCAAGTTCATAGCAAGCATTCACAAATTGCTCAATGAAAGGTCTATGGTAGGCATATGAATCATTCACAACACTGAGTAAAATAAAGTGTCGAAACACATGGGACAAGTGCAAGACAATCCAAGCATAATGTGCATAGGGTGTAGTGAAGATTGTATGGCACTCAACACAATAGAAAGAGCGAGTATTCATCATGTGTGAGGCAATCAAGGCAAGCATGTAGCAATCATTGGGACATGACATATATGAAGAAATGGCATTGTTGCAACCAAACATGTGATAGGAGCAAGTAATCCAAGAATTGGATGCAACACACAAGGCATATATATCATGATGCATGGAATGGTGAAAATGACAAGTCGAAGCAAGATCTCTAACAAGTGTGCAATCAAGTGGTCCAAGTCTCATGGTTTGGGTGTTCTCTAAAGAGAAGGATATCACCTTGAAAGCATGTCCTTGTGCGTCCTTCACAATGTCGAAGTACAAGCAAGTGAGATGTAGAAGCTCCATGGTAGAAGGTGTTTCGCTCTCAAGATCTCGGATTGTCAACTCACGTGACGTGGAAGTTGACACGAAGTCCAAGTTTCCTACACATGCACAAAATAAAGCAAAGAATGTATGCGCATGGTAGATAAACACATCATCCATCATGATGGTTCTCTTCTCTTGCACATAACCATTAGAAGCACAAGTGCGTGAATAATATGATGTAACAATGGCTATATTCATGGCACTATGTATATGGTGCAAAGAGGTAAGACAAGCATGCTTCACAAAAAATATGTCCAAATCTCCAAATATATGCGAGAATGCTATGGGGGCAAAATCATTATCAAGATTAGGGGCATTGTTGCACTCAATACATGTCAAATCATCTAGCATGAGAGATGCAACATATGGAGAGATATGACAAGAAGCAATAATAATCATGTGCAAAGCATGTAGATGGTTGTCATCAACCACATGAAGTGAGCAAGTATGAGTCATCGGTGATGCACCAAGGCAAGCAATCATAGGAAACAAATCATGCAAGCTAGTAATGCGATGATGCAACATACTAGAGGAAATCATGGCAATCATGTCATGTGAGCAAATAATAGGCATAGGCAATGCACATGACATATCGCAAGCACGAACACAAAGCGAGACCATAGTATAATCATAGGCATGGGGTACAAAACAAATATGGCAATAACAAGTGATATCTCCACCAAGCTTGCAAATACACATACAAGTATGAGAATCAATCATCATGTGTAGTGCAAAGCGTGGGTCACAAATGCATGGCAAAGGCATAGTAATGAGCATATCATGCAAAGTGAACATGGCAAGATGGGCATATAATATGTAATGGGAAATAACCCATAGCCAAGTGAGGGTCATGTAGAAGAAATGTGCGAAGACTTCGCGTGAAGAGAGCGGTGGGAAATGCAATCCTTGGGATCCCAACTCATCATTGCTCTCTAGAGCTCGTTTTGTCAACTCGTGGGATTGCGAGGTTGACAAGTATTCATGGGTACCTACGAAAAAGAGACACAAACTAAAGAAATTGTGCGCGTGGTAAATGTACACATCATCCATCATGATGTGTATTTGCACGTGGAAGTTAGCACAAGATAAGCATCGCTCAAAGAAATTTGATGCATGGTATAAGAACATGTCATCCATCATGAAAGAATAGTTATTGTGTATAACATGATGAGGATGCAAATTGAGCATACAAGTATATGTCACATCAATAGCATGTTTATTCATGGGAAGCATATTGTGCACATAAGTATTGGGATCATGCAATGGATGGGAGTGATCAAAATCTCCAAACATGTATGAGGAAACTATGGGGGTCTCCTCATGAGCAATAATGGAAACATCATATGGAGAAAATGGACAATATCCAAAACAATGCATATCCGAAGCTAGGTGGTTATGGCATGTCATATGAGATAAATGATGCAAAGGTAGCATGTCAATATCATCACAAGAGAAAACAAATGCCAATAACCATAGGCTTGTCACCTATGCCATATGTGCAAATTGGGTTTCTTTTAATAGCATATGCATAGTCACTATGAAGTGATTGCAAATATGACATATGATTGATCTCATGCATAGCATATGACAAGTCAAGCGGATTGGCAAACATGATGTGACCGAGAGAATTAGCACAAGAAATCCTATGTAACATGGCATCACAACTAATAGACTCCACATGGCAATCATCATACTCATCATAAATGGGTAAATCATCACATGGGGAAGTCACACTAGCATGAAGCATGGAAATAGGGGGATCAACATCATGCAAGCAATCAATGTCATGATAGTCCACTAGTGGGACAAGAGCATCACCTTCACCTATGTTACCTTTGTCATTCCACTCAAGTAGTGTAGGTGAGGTGGTAAAGACCAAATGGTGGTCATCTTCATCTTGATGGAACCATGTGGGGGGTGCATCATATTCCACCATGGCCATCGTCTTGTCCAAAGGTAGGACGAAGTCGCTGCGAATCGGCGCGTCATCATATATGGGACGTAGCACCAAATGAGAAGATACAATAGAGGTAGAGGTTAAGTCGTTAGAAATCGAAGAGGCCTCACATGACCTATCAACTATCACTCTCTCTCTATGTGGTGATTCACTCACTCCCTCAAAATAGGTGCGCTCAAAATCACATATGGTGGAGTCACTCATCTCACTCAATAGGTGGGGGTTGTGGCTCTCCTCACATGGGAATTGTGGAAACACATCATATATGGGGCGAGTGGTGAAGTCACTCTCACTCTCAATATGGTGGCAAAAGTCACTCAAGTCATCATACGTCGCCGTGGTCGAAGGGAGAATCCCATGCTCAACCATCTCATCGCCGTCGCTGTGGATGAAAGCCGATGATGGCACATCATCATTCTCGCCTCCTAAGATGGAAGCATCATCCTTGCTCGTCACCATGTCGCTCGCCTCCAAAGCTTGGTCCTTGATGGTGTCCGTAGTCGTAGTCGTCGCCGCACCATCTTGAAAAAGAGTCGAAGTAGACTCAGCATCGTCAATGCCACAAAGAGGGATGGCGGTGAAGTCGAACTTGGGAGCATCGTCTTGGAGCTCATCGGGCTTGGACATCATGGTGGTACTAGCCTCATGCTTGTTCTCATGGAGCTTGGTCGTCGCGAAGTGAGCTTGGGGTGGAGAAGCTTTGGCCTTCATGAGTTCTTGTTCCGCCTTGAGAGCACCAATGTAGTTGTCGTCGAGGGACTTGTAGTTCTCGAGGAAGATCGTCTTGGAGATGTCGTTGTGCAATCCCATCATGAAGTGGAACTTCATCGAAATGGGGTCGTCCACGCCGGCTCGTCGCAAGGCAATCTTCATCTCCTTGAAGTACGCATCGATGGACTTGGATCCTTGGGTGGTGTTCTCCAATTGGCGTAGAAGTTGTTCTGTGTAGGTTGGAGGCACAAACTCTCACCGCAAAGCTCTCTTCGTCTTGGGCCAACTCATGTCATAGGTCTCCGAAGGTGCGTGAATCCGCCATGTGGATGTGTAGTCGTGGAAGTTCCTTGTGGCGCACTTCACTTGATCTTCGGGAGGTACTTGATGTAGCTTGAGGTAGTCGTCCATCAAACGTTCCCACTCGAGATACTCCTCGGGTTCTAGAGTTCCATAGAAAGGAATCTCATGGTCGATGTCGAGGTCGTAGTAGCTCGTGGAATTCGCAGACTTGAGCTTGGGGAGCTTCTCTTGAAGTGCTTGTGGGCAAAGATGCCGTATGTCCATAGGCGAAGATGCCTTGAAGTCGCTTGGCGAAGATGCCAAGGGAGATCGTGAAGTCGTTGAGCGGTTGTTGGTGTTGAGCTCTTGACCTTCACATTCGTGGTGGTGATGGTGTCGATGCCGATGTGACCTTGCCGGAGATGGTAGCTCGGAAGCGTGTGTACTTGAGCGTCTTCTCAAAGATGAGGAAGATCTCTTGTAGAACTTGATGAGGGCTTTGATCTCCTCCATTTGAGCTTGCATCTTGGCGTCGTTGGACTTGTTCGTGGCATCGAACTCATCATTGTTGTTGTAGACCGAAGATGAAATTCCTTGCCTATCCATCACTCCAAGAGAAAAATGTGAGTGGTAGAAAGAGAAGAACGAATACCAAATGTACCTTCACCGAAGTTGAAAGTGGATCAATGATCACTCCAATGTGGACAAGGAAATAGCACAATTGGTACCAATTCTTGTCGGTTTCTCACACCTACACAAGTAAGGCTTTATGGTAGAGCTCGGTGAGGATAGTGGCACAAAAATTTAATGCAAAATGTTAGCAAGAGTCAATAATGTTGAAAGAGATTCACAAATTCGCAAGTGTAACAAGTAGACCAATAGCAATATGTGGCACACGGAAACACACACACACACACACGGATAGATAAATGGGGTCGTGCAACCAAGGATGAGCACAAAATGTGGAATCCACGGTAAACGCTCGTGTTGCACAACTCAAGAGAGACGCTAGCACGATTGCTCAATAGGCAGATACGACACTTGTGCACAACCTATAAGATGCAAAATGGATAACTTTCTATCCCAAGTATGCTATGTATGTATGGTTCCCGGTGTTTCTCACAAGGTGATCCAAGATGATCTTATATGCAATGTGGTATGATGCTATGGCACTTGCTTACAAGCTTCTTTGCTCTTTATCTTTTGCTTAAAAGCTTTATTCTTTTTTTTTGTATATGGCCACTTTGCGAAATGCACAAACCAAGATAGCAATTGTATATATGCGAGAACAAACTTGAGGCACGAAGGATGATATGATACCAAGATGATACCGATATGGTATGGTATGTATGCAATGTATGGTGTAGATCACTAATGTGCACATGTAATGTTGCCGGCAATACTCAAATGGCTAGTCTCGATAGGCAAGTGACGCAAAATGGGCTAGGGGTTATCAATGCAATGGCAAGGGAACATACAATGGAGGGATACCACGATACCAAGATGATATGGAGGTTACCGTCCGTATCAATGATGAGTGGCGGTGATCTTGATGGAGATACCAAGATGATGGAGACTCATCCCTAAGTAACCGAAACACCTTAGGAAACAGAAAAACCGCGAACTCAAAATCTCAAATGTCAAATGGTGGTAGCGGGATGCGGTGGTGGTGTTGCGGAAACTCAATGGGATTGCGGAAATGCAATGATGGGTTTTGCTAGTAGGCAATGCAGAAATGGAAGGTAAGGTGGTGGACTATACACGGTGTTGGATTTGGAGGCACGGTCCCTAAGTAGTCGAAACACCTTAGGAGACACAACTCACAACACAAACAAAATTGGGTTAAGTTGGGGTGGCGGAAGTGTATGGTGGGCAAGCCTATGCGGAAGTGGTGGTGGTGGTTGATGAGGAAGCAACCGTCCCTAAGTAGTCGAAACACCTTAGGAGACTCAAATCACTTCTCAAGCAACCGCTAATGCGATGGGGAACAAAATTGGTTAGGTTGCGGAAGTCAGTGGTAATGTAGCAGATGATGTGGTCGAAGCCCTGGGCAAAGATGCCAAAGTTCCAAAACTTTGATGGAGTCAAAATGTTGTTAAACCAAGGTGAGGTCCTCGGGCACGTCGATAGCTTCAAAACGAGCCAAAGAACACTCAAATCGGAGTTCGGAGTGAAAAGTTGTGATGAAAACGGTGAAGAAGGCTGATGCTGAAATTCTGTGTAACGTTTCGGGTTAGGCCGGAAGTTCCGGGCCTAGGGCCGGGAGTTCCGGGCTCCGGAATTTCCGGGGGGTGGCCGGAAGTTCCGGGGGTCGCGGAAAAAGTCTCGGGGAAGCCGGGGGATTTTGGGTAAACTCTCTGTTTCGCCCGGAAGTTTCGGGGGAGTCCGGAAGTTCCGGGGGTCGTGGAATTTCTTCTAGGACGAACCCTAAATTCCAGATCTGAGAACGGGGGCGGAAAAACTCGATTTCCAAGGTCAAAAGTGGGGAGATTTCATGGATGGAAAGGGGGGAGGGAGATGGGGGAAAGCTATATCCACTTGAAACACAACGAATCCATGGATCAAAATCAACAAAACATCATCCAAACCAACAAATCACAAAAAAATTTGGGGCCATTTTTGGTGGGGATTTTCGGATTTAGGACGAAATCAAGCAAAAGAAGTCTAAAAAACAAAGAGGGGGGCTCCGAAATCGTGATCAATCTTGCTCATGATACCAAGATGATGTAGGGTAGAACCCTAATCGCCCGATCTTTCACGAAAGGAGCGGATCCCGCGAAGAACACGAGGAACACGAGGGAAATCACGAGGGGAAACACGAGAGAATCACTCAACCAACAAGAAATAGTCACACATGTGCTAGATCCTCCAGTACAAAGGGGAAGATACACGATCCAAAGTCAACAACAGACGATACACGGTAATCGTTCTT
>NC_041380.1:341040722-341064872 GCF_002162155.2 Triticum dicoccoides
GGGGCTTGAATCCAAAGGGATCTTCTCCGAAGAGGCCGCGGTCTCTCGCACGTAGGAGATCCAATATGCATGAGCGTAGCTCTATCTCTAAGTATGAGCTAAACCAATGCTAACCCTAACTAGGAGGAGGTGGAGGAGTATATATAGTCTAGGTCCACGAAGGGGTAAGTGAGGGGCGAAAGGGTACATGGGCTTCGGCCCGAGTGTCTGCGCGCAGGCAGGGCCGGATGTTCCGGGGACGGCCGGAAGGTCCGGGCGCCGGAGGTTCCGAGCGAAGGTCCGGGTAGGGTCCGGGCTATCCAGAGAGTTGGCACACTCTCGGACAGCTTCGGTGCAGCAGGGCCGGAAGCTCCGGGATGGCCGGAGGTTCCGATGTCCGGAAGTTCCGGGCAACGGCCGGAAGTTCCGGGCTTTCCAGAAGCTTGTCCAGGCTTCTTTTTCCTTCTCTTCCACGCTTCCCTCGCGGATGGTGTAGGTGATCCTTGGCGCTTGCACTCCTCCTCGTCATCCGTGAAGCTCCGACAATACCTATGCATGCACGATGGAGGGTCACGTAGTATACCATCCTCGAAGGGGTCAAGTGAGCACGTGTAAAGGAGAGGATTCACCTTTATGTATGTGAAGTAGATGTCACACGTGTCACTTGCCGAATGAACTCTTGACATGGTGATGTCCATAGGATGCTCCGCATCACTCTCGTAGTGGTGGAGTGTTGTAACGCGCCGAGACCGTTCCGCCAGGTGTCTTCCACTAATTCACTGTCTTTGCCATGTCATTTGCTTGCGTGTTGCATCTTGCCATGTCATCATGTGCATTGCATCATCATGTTTTCAAAACTTGCATTCGTCCGGGTTCCCCCAGTTCCTTCCATTGTCCGTTCTGAGCCCAGACACACTTGCACGCGCCCGCGGCATGTCCGAAATATTATTTTATAAGTGACCGGAAAATGTTCTTGGAATGGGTTGAAAGTTGGCATGTTGTTAGTAGGTCGCCTATCAGATTTCATCGCATTCAGAGTTTGTTTGATGCCCAACGGATAACTATAGCGACAATATAGTCGGTCAAACGTCGGACATTTTCAGTCTCTGAAACTGCTGCCGGGTCTCTCTCTCATCTCTTCTCAGCCCATCTCTCTCTAGCACAGCCCACCTGCAGCCCACCTAAACCTCCCCTCAGACCGGAACCGTTCAATTGCGATCGGAGGCTCCGAAACGGAGCAAACCCCTAACCCTAGAACCCCCTTTCCTATTTAAACACCTTCCCCTTCCATTTTGGGTAGCCTACCCTTCCTCCTAGTTCTAGCCGCCGCCCCACCTTGTTTTCAGCGCCGAGCCCCTCCCTGGCCTCCACTTCTCGCGACCGCCGCCACGCCCTAGGGCCAACCCCGGACCGCCACCTCACCCCTCAGCGCCCGCCGCAGCCAATAAGGGCCGGCCACGTCGCCCCCAACCGGCTCCCACTGCCACGGCCCGTGACGCCCATGAGAGGCCCGCCCTGGGCCCGATCGCCCCACGCCTCCCGCTTCCTCGCCCCCGATCTGGTTCGAGGGGAGGAGCCCCTCGATCCAGAGCCCCACCGCCGTCTCGATTTGCCTCGCTTAGCCGGCCACCTGAGACGACGCCGACGAGCACCAGCAGACCATTCGCGCCACCCTGCTCCATCCCCATCTCCTTTCTCCCTTGCTCTTCCTCTACTCTAAGCCATGCGCCGCCGCCATTTTTGCAGGAGCCACCACCGAGCTCGTGGCTGGCCTCCTCGGCCTCGCTCGTCACCGTTGACCGCGTCCGTCGCCGGATCCGAGCTCCCCATGCGCCGATATGCTCGTTCCAGGCCTTCCCCGCCTTGCCCCGTCGAAGTCCTCGCCGGACCACCGCCGCCGTCGCGCCTGTTCCTGCCTCTGCTTCGAGCAGGAGGAGCTCGCCTGTCACCGTTGACCGCGTCTGCGTGGGCTGCGTCTCCGCGGCCCAGATCCGTCGGCCCACCACCCTGCTCCCCCTTCGGCCTGTTGGCCCAATGTGTGCAGCCCCTCTAGCGCCTCCCCAGTGCATTTCTAGGGCCGCTAGTTTCGGCCCATGGCATGTTTTTTTCCTGTTCTATGATTTGTACATTCATCCAGAGATAACCAGTTTTACAGGAAGCCCCCTAGACTTCATGCATATTACAACTCATCACCCGTGCATCGGTTTAAAATGATGTATATATGAAAAATGCTTAGAATCTTGTCTAGTTTCATAATATCCAACTTTCATGCATGTTTGAAATGTTGTTTGATTAAATTTGCTCCAATGCCATGATTAAATGCTTTATTTCATAACTATTCAACCGTGGCTCGGCTTTAAATAATCTTTATATGTAAATGGGGTAGAAAATGCCTAGTTTAACATGGTGCACTCATCTTGCATGTTTAACAACTCTAAAATATGGTTCAGGATAGAACAACACCAAATTCATAATATGCATATGAGGATTTTTCCGGACTTGTTGCTTGTTGTTCCGGCCTAATTTAAACTTGCCTAGATAGGTAGTTTTCATATGCTTCACCCCTTTGCCATGCTTACCAACATTTAATATTATTGGGTACATAAACAAGATTGAACTAAATAACTTGAATGTGGTGTCCTGTCAATATGCAACTCGTTGCATATTGAACTCCACTTAAATTGTAGTTTTGTTTGTGCACTTTGCCATGCCATGCCTCATTAAACCGGACATGCGTCATACTTAGTTGTGCATCATGACATGTTGATGTGATGGTTGTTTACTATGTTGTTTGCTTCTTTCCGGGTTGATTCTTGCGTTAGCTTCGGTTTCGTTTTAGAGTTGTGAGGATCCGTTCGACTACGTCCGTTTGTCTTCTTCATGGACCCGTTCTTCTTCCCTGCGGGATCTCAGGCAAGATGACCATACCCTCAAAATCACTTCTATCTTTGCTTGCTAGTTGTTCTCTCTATTTCTATGCCGCGCTACCTACCACTTGCTATATCATGCCTCCTATATTACCATGTCAAGCCTCTAACCCACCTTTCCTAGCAAACCATTGTTTGGCTACGTTACCGCTTTGCTTAGCCCCTCTTATAGCGTTGCTAGTTGCAGGTGAAGATGAAGTTTGTTCCATGTTGGAACATGTATATTGTTGGGATATCATTATTATATCTTATTTACTTTAATGCACCTATATACTTGCTAAAGGGTGGAAGGCTCGGCCTTATGCCTGATGTTTTGTTCCACTCTTGCCGCCCTATTTTCCATCATACCGGTGTTATGTTCCTTGATTTTGCATTCCTTACGTGGTTGGGTGTTATGGGAACCCCTTGACAGTTCGCTTTGAATAAAACTCCTCCAGCAAGGCCCAACCTTGGTTTTACATTTGCCTCACCTAGCCTTTTTCCCTTGGGTTTCTAGAGCCCGAGGGTCATCTTTATTTTAACCCCCCGGGCCAGTGCTTCTCTAAGTGTTGGTCCAACCTGAGCGATGTCCGGCGCCCCCTGGGAAACCAGGGTCTATGCCAACCCGATGTCTGGCTCATCCGGTGTGCCCTGAGAATGAGATATGTGCAGCTCCTATCGACATTTGTCGGCACATCCGGGCGGCTTTGCTGGTCTTGTTTTACCATTGTCGAAATGTCTTGTAACCGGGATTCTGAGTCTGATCGGGTCTTCCTAGGAGAAGGAATATCCTTCATTGACCGTGAGAGCTTGTGATGGGCTAAGTTGGGACACCCCTGCAGGGTTTTGAACTTTCGAAAGCCATGCCCGCGGTTATGGGCAGATGGGAATTTGTTAATATCCGGTTGTAGAGAACTTGACACTTAACTTAATTAAAATGAATCAACCGCGTATGTAGACGTGATGGTCTCTTTCCGGCGGAGTTCGGGAAGTGAACACGGTGTCGTGTTATGCTTGAACGTAAGTAGTTTCAGGATCACTTCTTGATCACTTCTAGTTCACGACCGCTGTATTGCTTCTCTTCTCGCTCTTATTTGTGTATGTTAGCCACCATATATGCTAGTGCTTGATGCAACTCCACCTCTCTACCTTTTTTCCCTACCCATAAGCTTAAATAGTCTTGATCTCGTGGGTGTGAGATTGTTGAGTCCTCGTGGCTCACAGATACTTCCAAATAGTTGCAGGTGCCGATGATACCAGTGCAGATGACGCTACCCAACTCTAGTGGGAGCTCGATGAAGATCTTGTTCATTGTGTTGTTTCATTTCCTATTAATCAGTAGTGGAGCCTAATTGGGACGATCGGGGATCTAGCATTTGGGGTTGTCTTCTTTTATTTTGGTACCGTAGTCGGACCTTGATTGTATTCTGGATGATGTATGTTTAACTTGTATTTGTGTGAAGTGGCAATTGTAAGCCAAATCTTTATCCCTTTCTTATTCAGTACATGGGATGTGTGAAGATTACCCCTCTTGTGACAAGCCTACCATGCAGCTATGCCTCTAAGTCGTGCCCTGACACGTGGGAGATATAGCCGCATTGTGGGTGTTACAATAGGTTCGGGGGTATATAAACATTTTTTATCTTGGGAAACAAGCAAACTATAGAAAAACAGAGTCCGAAAGGTACCCCAGGTGGGCACAACCCACCTGGACGTGCATGGTGCCCACCAGGGTATGCTTCCTAGAAGTTTCTTATTTCCCTAATTTTCTAAATATTCCAAAACTAATAAAAAATATTTTTGCGGATTTTTTAGAGTCTGTTTACTTACCGTATCATGTACCTCCTTATTTTAACAATTCTAGAGTGTTCCGGAAGGACTCTTTTATGTGTTCTTCCGGTGTCAAAGTTTGGATTATATTACTTCCAACATTAATTGGCGTACGTGAGATATAATGTTTTATTCGTTGCCCATTAACAACCTTCGGGTTAGTACCTTCGGCATTATTTATTTTGATAGCTCCAGATCGATAAACCTCCTCGATAACATAGGGTCCTTCCCATTTTGAGAGGAGTTTTCCTGCAAAGAATCTAAAACAAGAGTTGTACAAAAGAACATATTCTCAGACTTTAAACTCACGCTTTTGAATTCTTTTATCATGCCATCTTTTAACTTTTTCTTTAAATAACTTGGCATTTTCATAAGCTTGGGTTCTCCATTCATCTAATGAGCTAATATCAAATAACCTTTTTTCACCGGCAAGTTTCAAATCATAGTTGAGTTCTTTGATTGCCCAATATGCTTTATGCTCTAACTCAAGAGGCAAATGACAAGCTTTTCCATAAACCATTTTATAAGGAGACATACCCATAGGATTTTTATATGCTGTTCTATAAGCCCAAGGTGCATCATCTAATTTCTGAGACCAATTCTTCCGGGACCTATGGACAGTCTTTTGCAAGATTAATTTTATTTCTCTATTACTAAGTTCAACTTGACCACTAGACTGAGGATGATAAGGTGATGCAATTCTATGGTTAACATCATACTTAGCAATCATTTTACGGAAAGCACCATGAATAAAATGTGAACCACCATCAGTCATTAAATATCTAGGGACTCCAAACCTTGGGAAAATAACTTCCTTAAGTATTTTAATAGAGGTGTTGTGATCAGCACTACTGGTTGGAATAGCTTCTACCCATTTAGTAACATAATCAACAGCAACCACAATATGTGTATATCCATTAGAGGAAGGAGAAGGTCCCATACAATCAAATCCCCAAACATCAAATGGTTCAACAACAAGTGAATAATTCATAGGCATATCTTTACGCTTACCGATATTACCTATTCTTTGACATTCATCACAAGATAAGACGAACTTACGGGCATCCTTGAAGAGAGTAGGCCAATAAAATCCAGATTACAATACCTTGTGAGAAGTTCTATCTCCAGCATGATGCCCTCCATAAGCTTCGGAGTGACATTTCCGTAGGATTTGTCCCTGTTCATGCTCAGGTACACAATGTCTAATAATACCATCTACTCCTTTATAAAGATGTGGGTCATCCCAAAAGTAGTGTCTTAAATCATAGAAGATTTTTTTCTTTTGTTGGTATGTAAAGCTAGGTGGTAAATATTAAGCAACGATGTAATTAGCATAGTCAACATACCAAGGAGTATTATGAGCAACATTTATTGCAGCTAACTGCTCATCAGGAAAACTATCATCAATGGGTAGTGGGTCATCAAGCACATTTTCAAGCCTAGACAAGTTATTAGCTGTGGGCTTCACATCTCCTTTTCTATCGACATGTAAATCAAATTCTTGTAGCACGAGAACCCATCGAATAAGTCTAGGTTTAGCATCTTTCTTTTCCATAATATATTTAATAGCACCATGATCGATGTGAATAATTAGTTTTGAATCAACAATGTAAGATCTAAATTTATGACAAGCAAACACCACTGCTAAGAATTCTTTTTCAGTAGTTACATAATTTCGTTGAGCACTGTCTAGAGTTTTACTAGCATAATGAATAACATTCAGTTTCTTATCAACTCTTTGTCCTAGAACAACACCAACAACACAATCACTAGCATCACACATAATTTCAAAAGGCAAGTTCCAATCAGGTGGTTGAACAATAGGTGCAGAAATTAAGGCTTTCTTGAGTGTTTCGAAGGCTTCTAAACTATCAGCATAAAAAACAAAAGGGACATCCTTTTGCAAAAGGTTTGTAAGAGGCCTAGAAATTTTAGAAAAGTATTTGATAAATCTTCTATAGAAACCAGCATGACCTAGGAAACTATGAATACCTTTGATATCTTTAGGACATGGCATTTTCTCACTTGCATAAACCTTAGCTTTGTCCACTTCAATACCTCTTTCAGAAATTTTATGACCCTAGACAATGCCTTCATTAACCATAAAGTGACACTTCTCCCAATTCAAGACAAGATTTGTTTGTTCACATCTCTGCAAAACTCGATCAAGATTGCTTAAACAATCATCAAAAGACTTCCCATAAACAGAGAAGTTATCCATGAAAACCTCAACAATCTTTTCACAAAAGTCAGAGAATATAGCAGTCATACATCTTTGAAAGGTAGCAAGTGCATTGCATAAACTGAAAGGCATACAAAGCATAAGTTCCAAAGGGACAAGTAAAAGTGTTCTTTTCTTGATCAGGTTGAGAAACAGGTATTTGTGAAAAAACAGAGTATCCATCAAGGAAGCAAAAATGTGTGCTTAGATAATCTTTCTAGCATTTGATCAATAAAAGGCAGAGGATAATGATATTTTCTAGTTGCTTTGTTTAATTTTCTAAAATCAATTACCATTCAATAACCTGTAACAATTCTTTGTGGAATAAGTTCATTCTTATCATTAGGAACAACAGTAATATCTCCTTTCTTAGGGACACAATGAAAAGAATTACCCATCTACTATCAGCTATAGGATAGATTATACCTGCTTCCAGAAGTTTTAAGATTTCCGTTCTTACCACTTCCTTCATTTTTGGATTTAACCAACGTTGGTGATCAACAACGAGTTTAGCATCAGGTTCCATATTAATCTTGTGCTGACATAGAGTGACTAATTACCTTTAAATCATCAAGAGTATATCCAATAGCAGCTCGGTGCTTCCTTAGAACTTTCAATAATCTTTCTTCTTCATGTTCTAAAAGGTTACCACTAATAAAAACAAGATATATCTTCTTTTCATCAAGATAAGCATATTTCAAAGTGTCTAGCAATTGTTTTATTCAAAAAAAGGATCACCTTTAGGTGGAGGACCTCCTAGAGTTTCAATAGGCAAATTGTGTTTAAGCAGAGGATGTTGCTCAAAGAAAATCTTATCTATTTCATTTCTTTCATGCATATGTAAATCATTTTCATGGTCTAGCAAATATTGTTCTAAAGGATCAGTAGGTGGTACAAAAATAGAGGTAAGACCAATTATTTCATCCTCACTAGGCAATTCCTTGTCATGATGCTTTCTACTAAACTTGAAAAAATTAAACTCATGAGACCCATCACCAAAACTAACACCGAAGGTTTGTTTCTCACAATCTATCTTAGCATTAACGGTGTTCAAGAAAGGTCTACCAAAGATAATGGGACAAAAATCATCTTGTGGGGAACCAAGAATAAGAAAAATCAGTAGGGTATTTTATCTTCCCACACAAGACTTCAACATCTCTAACAATCGCAAGTGGTGTGATGGTATCTCTATTAGCAAGTTTAATAGTGGCATCTATTTCTTCTATTTCAGCAGGTGCCATGTCATCCATAATTTCTTGATAAAGGGTAAAGGGGATGGAACTTACACTAGCACCTATGTCACATAAACCATGATAATAGTGATATCCTATTTTAACTTAGACGACGGGCATGCCAACAACGGGTCTATGTTTATCTTCTTTATCAGGTTTAGCAATTCTAGTAGCTTTATTACAGAAGTAAATAACATGCCCATCTATAGTTTCTTCTAGGAGATCCTTAACCATAGCAACGCTAGGCTCTACTTTGATTTTTTCATCAGGTTTAGGTGTTCTAACATAGTTTTTGTTAACCACGGTTGAAACTTTATCATGCTCTTTTATCCTAATAGGGAAAGGTGGTTTCTCAATATAAGCAGCGGGAACAACTGGGTCAACATTATAAAGTATAGTTTCTTCCTTAGCTTGTACCGGTTCTTTAATTTCTTCTTGAATAGGTGGGTGATATTTAAACCACTTCTCTTTAGGGAGATCAACATGAGTAGCAAATGATTCACAAAGGAGGCTCCTATCTCAGAGTCAAGTCCATATTTAGAGCTAAACTTTTGAAAAACATCGGTATTAATAAAAGATTTAACACAATCATACTTCAGCTTGATACCCGACTCTTTACCTTCGTCCAGTTCCCAATATTTAGAGTTGCGTTTAATTCTTTCCAAGAGATCCCACTGGAATTCAATAGTCTTCTTTATAAAAGAACCAGTACAAGAAGTATCGAGCATGGATCGATCATTATGAGAAAGCCAAGCATAAAAATTCTGGATAATAATTTCTCTTGAGAGATCATGATTGGGGCATGAATATAACATTGACTTAGGCCTCCCCCAAGCTAGAGCGATACTTTCTCCTTCACGAGGCAAAAAATTATGTATGTAATTCCGATCACGATGAACTAGATGCATAGGATAATTTTTTTGTGGAACTCCAATTTCATCGATTCCAATTCCAAGATCCAATATTATCGCATAGCCTATACCATGCCAATGCTTTTCCCTTCAAAGATAAAGGGAAAACCTTCTTCATAACTTCATCTTCGGGTAAACCTGCAAGCTTGAACAATCCACAAATTTGTTCCACATATATCAAGTGCATATCAACATGTTCAGTTCCATCTCCTGCATAAGGATTAGCTAGCAGTTGTTCTATCATACCTGAAGGAATTTCATATTCAATATTTTCAGTAGGTGTAGTGGGTTCAGGGGTAGCTAATTGTGGTTCCGGTCGAGGCGAAGATACCCCGGACAAACCCCTCAAAGGATTGTTTTCCATAGTAACAAGTGATAATAAATTTTAGCACACTATATAAATGTTTCCTTACCAAATTCCACTTACCAAAGGCGCTTCACTCCCCGGCAACGGTGCCGGAAAATGCCTTGATGACCCACAAGTATAGGGGATCAACTGTAGATCATTTCGATAATTAAGAGTGTCAAACCCAACGAGGAGCAGAAGGAAATGACAAGTGGTTTTCAGCAAGGTAATGTCCGCAAGTGCTAAAATTGTAAGTAACAGAGTAGTTTGATAGCAAGATAATTTGTAACAAGCAAGTAACGATAGTAGTAATAAAAGTGCAGCAAGGTAGCCCAATCCCTTTGAGGCAAAGGAGCCAAAATGGTCTCTTATAATAAGCAAAGCGTTCTTGAGGGTACACGGGAATTTCATCTAGTCACTTTCATCATGTTGGTTCGATTCGTGTTCGCTACTTTGATAATTTGATATGTGGGTGGACCAGTGCTTAGGTGCTATTCTTACTTGAACAAACCTCCTACTTATGATTAACCCTCCCGCAAGCATCCGCAACTATGAGAAAAGTATTAAGAATAAATTCTAACCATAGCATTAAACTTTTGGATCCAACCGGTCCCTTACGGAATAGCGCATAAACTGGGGTTTAAGCTTCTGTCACTCTTACAATCCATCATCTAATTGCTACTCCACAACGCATTACCTTAGGCCCAAATATGGTGAAGTGTCATGTAGTCGACGTTCACATGACACCACTATGGGCGTGTTTGGTTGCAGTCACCAACCGGAATGTCACGGGTCGGACCCGTTCCTAGACCCCGTTCTAGTGTTTGGTACACAAATGGAATGGTAACCGACTGGTTCCCACAGACCGAATATACTGCCCAGCTGCGGAACGCGCTCGTACCTCCAAATCGAGCGGGCCGCATGGAACTGGTCGTTCTCCATACACTCCTGCAACTCTCCCCCTCTTCCTCTTTGGACACAACCGGCGACAGGTAGCAACAGGCGGCGCTGGATTGAGGGCACCTAGTGACGGTGAAGGATGGAGGCGAGTGGCTACGGATGGCGGCGAGCAGCACCGTAGATCCACACGAGAGATGTACGCATAGCTTTTGTGCGGCCTTGTGCGCCGCAGATGGCCGCGCCGGATGCCGGCGAGCGGCAACGTCGATCTGTAGTATGCACAGCTGTGCGGCCTCGTGCACTGCATGGACGTGCTCGGCATCAACATGGTCTTCATGGCCAGGTTTCTCCGTCTTGTGTCGGTGCCCGGCGAGCTTCCCATCCTGTGCGCCGGCGATTGGGGCTCAGGGCTCCTACGCATGGGCCTGCACTGGCGGCCAGCGAGCTCCCATCCAATTCAGCCTTTGTTTGTCTTGTTGAGATTGGCCTTTTGACTAAAATCAACAGTATTTGGTTGACTGAAATCAGCGGTATTTGGTTGACTGAAATCCAATTCAGTGTGTGCACCACTCTTATTTGTTTCAGCGTCTTCTCGGCCATATATATGTGTGTGCCAATGCATTGAGTGGTTTTTGATTGTCTGGAATCCTGTTCAATGTTCAATATATTGTCGATAATCATAAGCAAACAAGTGGAGAGATGAACAAATCTATTCCATTCCATCTCTGAAACCAAACACGAAAACGTAACCATTCCGTTCCTTAGAATTTTCTATACCAAACACAAGGACGGAACCGACCCATTCTAGTGGAATGGAACCATGACATTCCATTCCACTTCGTTCCCGAACCAAACACACCCTAAGGGAATCACAACATACATACTATCAGAATATCAAACACATATCAAGTTCACATGATTACTTTCAACATGATTTCTCCCATGACCTCAAGAACAAAAGTAACTACTCACAAGTGATAAACATGCTCAAGATCAGAGGGGTATTAAATAGCATAATGGATCTTAACATATAATCTTCCACCAAATAAACCATATAGTAATCAACTACAAGATGTAATCAACACTACTAGTCACCCACAAGCACCAATCTATAGTTCCGGTAACAAGATTGAACACAAGAGATGAACTAGGGTTTGAGCTGAGATTGTGCAATAATGTCGAAGATCACAGTCAAGTTAGCTATATAGATCGTGTGCTATGAGATTGATAAGGTAAACAAATTCGAGAATTGTTCATAAAATATAAGACCATTGCATATTATGGTCAAAATAGTGCTACCAATATACGAGTCTCATACGATGCCATTTCAACGATTGTACCACAAAAGCTCGAAATATTACAAGGTTCAAATTCCAGAGTTATATGGCTCAAATTGAAAGATTACAAGGTTCAAACTGATATTAGAAATGAAATTCAGCTCATTAGCTGCAAACGCTCGCGTTGATCCGCCGAACATGGATATCAGAGAGGTTCAAACTAATATTACCAATTCTAAGTCTGGTTTTGAAACCTCATAATTTTTGCAAAGGGGTTAGCCACTGAGAAGTCATGTATGGGGTTGACACGATGACTTACGAATACTCTGTCATCTGAAGTTCCAAAATGAAATTCAGCATTTTTGGAGCCTATTACATTCTGCTGCAGCCGTCGACGCTGATCAACAAACCATTCATTTTTGTGAAATAAATATAGGGCAAACCTCATTACTTTCAGCACCCTTGCTCTCATGAATATAATCTCCGGTAAGGTCCCTCGATAGGAGTTCAAAGTAATTTCTGAGAGGTGCAGATCCAGGCATTCGACGTGATTGTTATATTGCATCACATTATCCACCACTGGGCCTAATCTTATCTGCAAAAGAAGAAAACGTGTGAGTGCCTACATGCAGTTTTGAACACTAGTACATGCCTATTTGATTTGCAGGATTTGTAAAATGCACTAACATGCCATCTTCGATCTGACATGATTAACATGGGCATTTGATTACAATCTAGAAAAATGTAGCCTTCTTCAAAAGAGGTTGGAGTGGATGAAAACTTCCCTAAGAAAACTAGTACAGATGAATCCAAAGGAAAAATGCTTATGGATTGTAACCATATGGATCAAGCAACCAATATGGGGGGACATGTATGTACTGAAATCCTCCAAAAGAATCCTTCAGAAATCATAGTACATTGTCATTGTAAACTTGGAAAAGGGTGCCACAAATTGAACTTCCTTATGGTTAACATTTAATAGGAAAGGAACATCACCTTCATATATAGCTTCTCCAGGCACGGAAAGTATCTCAGGAAACTGACAACTTGCTCCAGGTTGGGGCCGATAGATTCTAGTGCCAAGACCTTCACTATGCACAGTTTCGGGGTCAAGCTTGTCGGAATCATTTTCTGGATGACAGACGAACATACATCTTCAAAATTAGAAATAATGTTAATTTGTAGAAGGAGAGGTAGAAGGCGGCTGTTGTACCTGAACGGGTGTGGATCAAATAACAAGTTCAGAGTATTTGTCAGACAAGTAGCCCACCACTGTCAATTTCAGCGCAGAATTGACATTGATTCTTGTTGGACCTTCTTGATCAACTACAAGTAATCTCTCAAGTGTAGGTGTGTCCTCAGTGACCATACCGTGGTACACATCTTGTGATGTCTTCTTGCCGCGCCAGCAACACACATAAATAGTCCAGAGAGTCATGGAGGTGATGTCGAAGCTACTCAACCCATTGATCGCCTGAAGACGAAGGTACTCGAGTGCAGTACAACCATGGAGCAGGTGCTCCATGTCACCATTTGGGAGGCAGACGGCGATGAGCTTGAGGTGCTTCAATCGTGGTAGAATAAGAGCGGGTGCGTTGTTAAGGGGGGATGGCAGTTCCTGAACTTGGCGACGCACAGCGTGGGTGCGAAGTGGAGCACAGACGTTGGTAGCGAGTGCATATGCCCATCATCAAAAGTGAGCTCCTCGAGCTGATCTAGGGCGGGGGATCAGAACCAGTCGTCAAGCTTGGCTCGGTCCTTGCCGTTGGAACGGAACTTTCCCATTTTAAGACCTCTGGTTGGGCCAAGGTGACTGCTGACGATCTTGGAGAACACATCCAAGCTTTTGTGATAGCTATGGCAGAGCTCGTGGGTGTCGATGAGGTCGAGAGGGGTGGAGTTCCATAGGGGCGCCATCCCCGGGAAAGGACGGTTTTCTGTGCCCCATATTTGATTGGGAGGAGGTAGATGATGACTGTCAACATATCATCGTGGAGGCTACTGATGAAGTCTAAGTCTGCTGGAGTTGCTTGTGGTTCTTTCTCGCCCTGCCTCCGCTTGTTGGCAGCCCCTTTCTCCACCTCTGGAGTCTTCTTATCAGCGGCGCTTTTTGATAGAAGTGGGAGTACGAGGAATATTTAGTTAAAACAGGGCAATAGAAAAGTGTATTGGTAACTACAAGTTATTAGGTAGGAATATAGTAAGAAAATGGAATAACAATTGGTTGCTTAAATGCTACACAATTCATTTGATATTGTTGGGTAAGTCAACATGCAGATACTTGAAAAGAAAACTTACTTAGAACAAAGTCTGGACGGATGATATCATCGGGGAAGTTAGCATATATCTCATGACCAGGCCCTTTTATGTGCAGTGCAATTTTAGTGCCAGCTTTCATTACATAAAACTTAGAAATTTGTTTCCAAAGGCCAGTGTCAAAATAGGAGTCACCATGTTCATCAAGTCTTACAGTAGCAATGATTGTAAATCCATGGTTTGTGTTAAGTATGACATCCCTGCAGTCTTGTTTTATGTAAAGGGAAAGACTATGCACTACAGATTCTGTTGCATAGCAAGGGACGTGCTGCAGAAAATGGTAGGATTGTTAAAGAAAATATGGTAACATGCAAATATGGCCCAAATTGAAAGAACTGTACATCAGTTGAAATCGAAGGACAAAAATCTATAATTAAATAGATAGGGTAAACATGATGTCATGGAAATATGAGAGTAATCGAAAGAACAATACATCATTATATTTGCCTAATATAGAAAGAAGAGTGGAAAAATCCCCTTTGACGTATATGGTGCATGTGGCACGTTTTATCCCAATGTAGCAATATTTAGTATATGTTCAGGAAAGTAGGCCATGCCAACCGATTTAGGGTGAGACTGAACATACCGCACGCATCCTCAAGTCATCTGGTACGGTGAGATGGAACTCCATGAATGTCTGGCGGAGGCCGCAAAGTCTTGATGTGTTTGTGCACAATACACTCTATGAGTGAAAGAAAACCCTCAAATCAGCTCAAATAAAAATGAATTCACGACGATTTCAGTCGGGTGATTAAGGGAGGCAGATGAACTGGGATAAGAGATGAGATAATATCTCATTAAATTAGTTACCTTGTTGTCCATGAGAAAGAACCCTTAGTACGGTGGATTCCCCAACCGAGCGGAGCTGGGTCGACCGTGAGCAGCATCGAGAGAGTCGATAGAGATAGGCGGCGGCAAGCAGAAGTGGAGAAATGCGGTGGGGTTTGCCAGCATCCTGGCGGCGGAGGTAGGCGTCGAGCTAAGTGTTTGTCGCCGCGATAGGCGGTGCCATGCATAGACGCGAAGGAGCTTGTGCAGGTGTGAATGGGGACCGGAGGGGGTGGCGGGCGGGGTGAGGGTTTTTGTGACGTGTGGATGGTGAGGGTTTTCTCTTTTCTTTTTTGAATTGTGTGGTGAGGGTTTTCTGTCCCACAAAGAATTTCGGAGGCAATGGTTTGCTAGAGCCAACCATGTGTGAATGATGCAACAGGCAAAATGGAAGTCATTGCACATAGTTCCAATTTTGGGAACCGTGTGTGATTGACATGCTACCTCCGTCCTAGTTTACTGGTCCCCTTTGTAATTTGTACCAAATTTTGACCAAATATTTAACTAAGAAATGTTTATGCATGTCACCAAAAATTATATCATTGAACACTATGTTCAAATACACATCCAATGATATAATTTTTGCCGACCTGCACTAACATTTTGTCAGTTCAATCTTTGGTCAAAATTTAACACAAATTACAAAGGGGACCAATAAACTAGGACGGAGGTAGATTCCATCAACCAAACCGATTGCATCCATATCCCCAGTTAGACATAAGTAAACATAGATTAAACATACTCAGGCATAGATAATAAGCGTACATGTACACAAGCATAGTTCAACCATAAGTACATAGTTCAACCATCATTAAGCATACTCAAGCGTACATAGTTCGATCCCACATCTCATCTCACATGTCGGCACGATCTTGAAGCTTCTTCAGGTACTCGGTGTACGCGTCATGCGTCACCCTGCGAGAATACTTCTTCTTGAAGGAGCCAACAACAACCCGTCCTCTTGCATGCGCCAGAACACTTTGATATGTGTCATGAAGCTTGTGGTTGCAAAATGGGCATCGATAGCCGCCGTTCCAGGTCCTAATGCGCCTATTATGCATTCCCGCATAAAGTTCCCTCAGGATTTGCCTCTTGTACCTCCTCTGGCCATCTTCATCCTTGTTGTCCACATCGTCAGGTAGCACCTATACAAATAGTAAAACAAATTTGGCATCAAATCAATGTTTACATACCGTGAAGTAGGATTAGGAATTTATGGCTATTTTTATACATATCTAGAGATTATGGTTCAATTTTTAAGCAGGGTCATCTATGTACACACAAATCTTGAATAAAATAATGACACAAACATATATGTAGGTCATTCCAAATCAATTGTCAAGTCCTGGCTAGGAATTATTAGCACAAACACTAACCCTAGTCGGATTACTAGCAGAAATCATTTGCACAGATGAAACAACTAATCACTTATCACTTGTACCATTCAAACAATCAATAAACTACACGGATCTAACGAAACTTACTTAGATTTCATGGATTTGGAGAACATAACCATAGGATTTCTATTCCAAAAAGGGGGAGACAGGAGTAACCAGAGAAATCCTAGGACCTATTTGACACATAAATGGGTATAGATGACAAACCAGTTGTCCATCATCATCGGAGTCGTCGCCGGAGTGGTAGTCGGAGTCGTCGCCGGGGTCGTCGCCCGAGTCGTCACCAGAGTCGGTGTGGAACTCCGCCTCCGGCCGTGGAAGCTCGATGCTGTCGACGACATCGGGGTGCAGTGATACCTCGCCGGCGGTGACGGCAACCTCTGTCTCGATCTCCACGCCCTGCTTCGGTGCTTCAGCAGCCCCGGCATCGCCACTTCCTCCAACGGGGCGCTTCAGCACTGACAACTTTGAGGACTGAGAGCGACGTCGAGGATGCAATCAGAGAGAGAGAGAGGATTGTGTGTGTGGTGAGGATGGGGGTGCGTCCGGTCGGGCGCACCATTAATATGGAGTAGTGGGAGAGAGGCAGGCGGCGGTCAAACCGCTGGCTCGCCTCCCGGTGATCCTGCACACCGGACTGCTGGCATGCCTACCGTCATTCACACAGCTACTCGCACGCCTCCAGATGACACTGCGCAGCGAGCACGCCTCCGTCAACTCTTACACCTACACGCACGCCTCCTGGTCTTCCTGCACGGCGGACTGCTCGCATGCGCCCCATCAACTCACGCCTACTCGCACGGCACACAGGGCACATGGCGGCACGTATATTGTTTTTCTATTTGGATGATTAATGCTGCAGCTTTATTGCTTAATCGAAGCATGGCATGTATCCATTGTTGGTCTAACGCTCATGGTTTGAATAAATAATCCGTTTGGGATATTGGTTTCCAATTATTAATAATCTCCCATTTGTAAGAAGATAAAGATTACATCAAAATTGGTCTGAAATTTGACAAAAATGTACAATGCCACTTTGTATTGGTGTCCATATGACAACACGATAAGTTTCATGAACTTCAAATAAGTTTTGGATGTACTAGAATTTAAAAATCAAGATTCTCAATGTTTGAATTTTCTTGCACAAGGAGTAAACATGCACCCAGTGAGACACATGTGTTTTTGCAATCCATCTAGGTGCACTATCACGTGTGCATGTAGCTCAAATTTGATTTTTGCACATTATACCCATAGAAATTCAATCAATGTACTAAAACATCTTAATGATCTTTGTTTCTTTTTCGAAATTAAAATGTCCCTCCTTTGGTAACATATGTTCACCGCGGATAATTTAACATGCATCATAGTTGCGGTGGATTAACGGTGTGTGTGTGGGTGTGTGCGTTTGGGGGTGGTGGGTGGATCGCAGTACACTACGAGTTGTGAGCCACCGTGTGGGGTTGGCTGTTTTGGTAGGCAAGTGCCACATCAGAGTCATGAATTCATTATTTATAGCATTACACAACCCTTCCATACATACATTTTTTGGCCACATGCAGTCGGTGGTTGTCCTACACGACACTCGATACTCGCATGTGAAGCTTTCTGTGGGCCCACAAGGTCGTCGTCCATCACTTTGACGAACAGCCGGCAGTGAGGTTAATTTGACCAGCAAGGTAGAATCTTTTTTGTTTGTCTTATGGTGGGAGTATAAATATAGTATGCGTCGAAGAGGTGGGAGGGGACTAGCATATATGCTATACGTACGCATCCGTAAACAAGTACACCTCACTTAGTGTCGGGACTTTTCGGTTTCCGAGGCACGTGCCACATCAAAGTTGTGAAATTGGCTATTCAAACATCAAACAACACCTCTTTGGGCCACATGCATGCAGGCGGTGGTTATCCTAGCTAGGGCACTCATGTGTGACGCTTCCATCTGTGGGCCCACAAGGCCATCGTCGATGCATGCACCACTTTGACCTATATCGGGAGAGGTTAATTAATTTCACCATCGAGGATGATTCTTTTTGGGTTGTATGCGTCGAAGAGGGGGAAGGGGACCATCATATGTAGTACGCTTCATGAACCTCACTCTGTGTGGGGACTTTACGGTTTTTGAGGCATGTGGCACATCAAAGTTGTGCATTTTGGGTATTCAACATATGTTTGGCCCACATGCAAAGCGATCGTGGTTGTTGTCGGTGTCAAAACCGGCGGATCTCGGGTAGGGGGTCCCGAACTGTGCGTCTAAGGCGGATGGTAATAGGAGGCAGGGGACACGATGTTTTACCCAGGTTCGGGCCCTCTTGATGGAGGTAAAACCCTACGTCCTGCTTGATTATTCTTGATAATATGAGTAGTACAAGAGTTGATCTACCACGAGATCGGAGATGCTAAACCCTAGAAGCTAGCCTATGGTATGATTGTATGTTGTCCTACGGACTACAACCCTCCGGTTTATATAGACACTGGAGGGGGCTAGGGTTACACAAGGTCGGTTACAAAAGAGGAGATATACATATCCATATTGCCTAGCTTGCCTTCCACGCCAAGTAGAGTCCCATCCGGACACGGGACGAAGTCTTCAATCTCGTATCTTCGTAGTCCAACAGTTCGACCAAAGGATATAGTCCGGCTGTCCGGAGACCCCCTAATCCAGGACTCCCTCAGTAGCCCCTGAACCAGGCTTCAATGACGATGAGTCCGGCGCGCAGTGTTGTCTTCGGCATTGCAAGGCGGGTTCCTCCTCCGAATACACCACAGAAGAGTTTGAATACAAGGATAGTGTCCGACCCTGCAAAATAAGTTCCACATACCACCGTAGAGAGAATAATATTTCCACAAATCTAATCTGCTGACACGTTTTGGCAGCATGACATCATGCCATGGCCCGGTAATTATTCAAACGGTCTTTCTTTAACCAGCCCCGCACATAACGCGAGGCGGTTTCTTGACACGTCTTGTCAAAGCAGAGATCGTGTCCCCCTTATTACGGGATTCTCATCAATACGGGCATGGGTAACCCAACCGCACCACCAATTACGGCGCTTGGGGGATAAGCGAGTTTTACCAGGCTGGTGGGGGCGCATAGTTTCGCTCGCCCTTATAAAGGGATAAGGTCTCACCTTTTTCTACCCACGCCTTCTTCCTCCTTGCTCATCCATTCTCACGCACTCGAGCTCCAGCGCCCAAGTCCGCATCCTTCTCCTCAACTCTCTCCAACCATGTCCGGAGTGGGAGGCAAGTGGATGGCCTCCTCCGTCACAGAGGGACACATCAAAAAGCTACGTGGAGCTGGATACTTAGCCGTGGATATCGCGCACCGGCTGCCAGCCGCGGGGCAGGTCGTCCCTACCCCGGAACCTCACGAAAGGGTGGTTTTTCTCCCCCATTTCGTCCGCGGGTTGGGGTTTCCCCTCCATCCATTCGTCCGCGGCCTCATGTTCTATTATGGGCTGGACTTTCATGATCTGGCCCCGAATTTTATCCTCAATATCTCGGTGTTCATCATCGTGTGCGAGGCTTTCCTCCGCATCCGGCCCCACTTCGGCCTGTGGCTGAAGACCTTCAATATCAAGCCGAAGGTGGTGGGAGGCCAACAAGCGGAATGCGGTAGAGCCATGGTGGGAAAAATGCCCAACGTTATATGGCTCGAGGGCTCCTTTGTGGAGACCGTAAAGGGGTGGCAATCGGGGTGGTTCTACATCACCGAGCCGCGTGACACCAACTGGGTGGCGGCCCCCGAGTTTCAATCCGGAATCCCCACGCGGCTCACTTCCTAGAAGGAGAAGGGCCTGTCCTGGGGTTCATCGGTGGAGCTGGACGGACTCCAGAAATGTATCCCGGAACATGATAAGCAAGAAACTTAAGCTTGTCAACATAGTCCAGGTCATGCTCTTCCGCCGGATCCTCCCGTGTCAACAACTGGATTTCAACTTGTGGGAGTTCGACCCGGCCCAGCACCAGACTCTAAGCGAGCTCTTCGACACGACGCATAAGGACGTTTGGAGGGTGATGTTCAAGGGCGCCGAGGTCCCTCCTTCTCTTACCGAGGACTGCTGGCTAAGCGTGAAGCACCCTGCGAATCCGGTAAGTTATGTACATCTGGTAGGGTGTTTATTTCCCATAGCTTAACCATGTGCGGGGTCTGAGCTCCCATGCCTTTGACAGGACTGGGTGGAGACATCGGAGCAAATTAACTGTCCGGCCCCTCTGCCCGAAGACACTACGAACGCTCTCCTGACGGAGATGCGGACTCCGGCTCCTTATGAGGTGCCGGAGAAGACCAAAAAGAAGGCCAAGGGAACCCGAAAGAGTTCCCGGCGCCAGGTGGTATTGGACTCACCGTCCGATAACACCGAGACACACTCCTCTCGTGAAAACAAGGAGAAGGAAGATGAAGATTCTCCCCCTCCAGCCGGGGGAGACAAGAAAAGGAAGGCCGCCCCAACCGGGGAGGCCAAAGGGTCCAAGAAGGGAAGGACTCTCCTTCCGGACTACTCCACCACTGCCGCCGACAGCGAAGACGAGTGGCTGCTCAGGGCCAAGCCCCTGGCAAAGTCGTAAGTATTCGAATACCAGAGTAACTCATAGCATACCTTTGTCGCACTACTTCTCCTAACGTCGAATATGATTATGCAGTCCGCCCCAAGCCCGTATCGATGCATCATCGTCGGACGGTTCCTTGGACTCGTCGGACATGAATAGTGACACACTTCCAACCGCCTCCTCCCCTTTCCCTATGGACAATGCCGAGGTATTGTCTCAAGGGGAACCGAGCCGGGGGGAGATAGTCCCGGAGGCGCCTCAAGGCGACCTTCCGGACTCGAGGAGCAAAGGGAGCAAGGCTCCCGGGGGCTCCAAGTTCGGCTCTCAGCCGAACACCGCGCCGGAACCTCTAGTGGTTCCAGACTCGGGCAGGTGCCCCCCTTCCAAAAGGGGCAAGACGCCCGTGCCGGTGACCTCTATCCATCCAGAGGTGCTGGACAACCTACTGGGAGCGTTTCGCGGCGCTTCCATCGACGAAGAACACCGCACTATTATGAGTGCGGTGATCAAGAAGGTTCAGTCCGCCAAGAGCGGACTGACTGAAGCATGAGCCAGCCTTCTAACAGGCTTTGAGGTAAGTATTTAAAATATAGGAAAAATATTACCGCATAGACAGTAGCCCCTAATGCTCTGTTTGGTGTTCACAAAGAAAAGCCGAATAGAGGATCAAATAATATCTGCAGGAGTCTAATATAAGTATGTCTTTATGCGTATGCAGGCTTCGTTGCTGACCTCTGCCGCACTGACTGCGGAGGTCACCGCATTGAAGCAGGACCTCGAGAGGTCCGAAAAGAGCTTGGCCTTGCCAAGAGGCAGCTCGAGGAGAACAAAGGTAAGTAATACCTTGTGTATATATAAAAGAAAATGTGGTTGCGAAATGACAGGATCATCATGAATGTGCCAGGGGCCACGACCAAGGTGGCTGATGTCTACTACACAACCTTCTTCTTGTAGACGTTGTTGGGCCTCCAAGTGCAGAGGTTTGTAGGACAGTAGCAAATTTCCCTCAAGTGGATGACCTAAGGTTTATCAATCCGTAGGAGGCGTAGGATGAAGATGGTCACTCTCAAGAAACCCTGCAACCAAATAACAAAGAGTCTCTTGTGTCCCCAACACACCCAATACAATGGTAAATTGTATAGGTGCACTAGTTCGGCGAAGAGATGGTGATACAAGTGGTATATGGATAGTAGATAAAGGTATTTGTAATCTGAAATTATAAAAATAGCAAGGTAACAAGTGATAAAAGTGAGTGTAAACGGTATTGCAATGCTAGGAAACAAGGCCTAGGGTTCATACTTTCACTAGTGTAAGTTCCCTCAACAATACTAACATAATTGGATCATAAAACTATCCCTCAACATGCAACATAGAGTCACTCCAAAGTCACTAATAGCGGAGAACGAACGAAGAGATTATGGTAGGGTACGAAACCACCTCAAAGTTATTCTTTCCAATCAATCCATTGGGCTATTCCTATAAGTGTCACAAACAGCCCTAGAGTTCGTACTAGAATAACACCTTAAGATACAAATCAACCAAAACCCTAATGTCACCTAGATACTCCAATGTCACCTCAAGTATTCGTGGTCATGATTATACGATATGCATCACACAATCTCAGATTCATCTATTCAACCAACACATAGATCCTCAAAGAGTGCCCCAAAGTTCTACCGGAGAATCACGACGAAAACGTGTGCCAACCCCTATGCATAGGTTCCCAATGTCACGAAACCCGCAAGTTGGTCAGCTTAACATACATCAAGTGGCACGTGGTATCCCATTGTCACCACAGATATCCACGACAAGACATACATCAAGTGTTCTCAAGTCTTTAAAGACTCAATCCGATAAGATTACTTCAAAGGGGAAACTCAATTCATTACAAGAGAGAAGAGGGGGAGGAGAAACATAAGATCCAACTATAATAGCAAAGCTCGCGATACATCAAGATCATGCCAAATCAAGAACACGAGAGAGAGAGAGATCAAACACATAGCTACTGATACATACCCTCAGCCCCGAGGGAGAACTACTCCCTCCTCGTCATGGAGAGCACCGGGATGATGAAGATGGCCACCGAAGAAGGATTGCCCCCTCCGGCAGGGTGCCGGAACGGGTCTAGATTGGTTTTTGGTGGCTACGGAGGCTTCTGGCAGCGGAACTCCCGATCTATTACCCGTTTTGGAAGTTTTAGGGTATATGGACTTATATAGGTAGAAGAAGCACATCAGGGGAGCCACGAGGGCCCCACGAGACAGGGGGGAATGCCCCAAGGGGGGGGGTGCCCCCACCCTCGTGAGCACCTCGTTCCTTCCTTGACATGGGGTCCAAGTCCATTGGGTGGCTTTCGTTCCAAAAATAACTTCTCTAGTTGATTTCGTTCCGTTTCGACTCCGTCTGATATTCCTTTTCTTCAAAACACTGAAATAGGCATAAAACAACAAATCTGGGCTGGGCCTCCGGTTAATAGGTTAGTCCTGAAAGTAATATAAAAGTGGATAATAAAGCCCAATATTGCCCAAAACAGTAGATAATATAGCATGGAGCAATCAAAAATTATAGATACGTTGGAGAAGTATCAAGCATCCCCAAGCTTAATTCTTGCTCGTCCTCGAGTAGGTAAATGATAAAAAAGATAATTTTTGATGTGGAATGCTAGTTGGCATAATTTCAATGTAATTCTTCTTAATTGTGGCATGAATATTCAGATCCATAAGATTCAAGACGAAAGTTTAATATTGACATAGAAAATAATAATACTTCAAACATACTGACTAAGCAATCATGTCTTCTCAAAATAACATGGCCAAAGAGAGCTATCCCTACAAAATCATATAGTGTGGCTATGCTCCATCTTCACCACACAAAATATTTAAATCATGCACAACCCCGATGATAAGCCAAGCAATTGTTTCATACTTTTAATGTTCTCAAACTTTTTCAATCTTCACGCAATACATGAGCGTGAGCTATGGACATAGCACTATAGGTGGAATAGAATGGTGGTTGTGGAGAGGGAAAAAAAGGAGAATATAGTCTCACATCGACTAGGCGTATCAACGGGCTACGGAGATGCCCATCAATAGATATCAATGTGAGTGAGTAGGGATTTCCATGCAACGGATGCACTAGAGCTATAAGTATATGAAAGCTCAACAAAAGAAACTAGTAGGTGTGCATCCAACTCGCTTGCTCATGAAGACCTAGGGCATTTTGAGGAAGCCCATCATTGGAATATACAAGCCAAGTTCTATAATGAAAGATACCCACTAGTATATGAGAGTGACAACATAGGAGACTCTCTATCATGAAGATCATGGTGCTACTTTGAAGCACAAGTGTGGTAAAAGGATAGTAGCATTGTCCCTTTTATATTTTTTATTTGGCCTTCCTTTTTTTATTTGGCCTTTCTTTTTTTATTTGGCCTTTCTTTTTTTTTTGGGGGGGGGG